>NC_057799.1:441060345-441168379 GCF_018294505.1 Triticum aestivum
ATTCCTGAGCTCTTCGCGATGCTGAAATCAACGAAGTAGAAATCAAGAAAGAGCATCAAGTGTTGATGGTTAACAAGACCACTAGTTTTCAAGAAAAGGGCAAAGGGATAGAAGGGGAACTTCAAAGAAGAACGGCAAGCAAGTTGTTGCTCAAGTGAAGAAGCCCAAGTCTGGACCTAAGCCTGAGACTAACTGCTTCTACTGCAAGAGACTGGTCACTGGAAGCGAACTGCCCCAAGTATTTGGTGGATAAGAAGGATGCAAAAGTGAACAAAGGTATATTTGATATACAGATTATTGATGTGTATTTACTAGTGTTCATAGCAACCCCTCGGTATTTGATACTGGTTCAGTTGCTAAAGACTAGTAACTCGAAACGGGAGTTGCATAATGAACAGAAACTAGTTAAGGATGAAGTGACGATGTGTATTGGAAGTGGTTCCAAGATTGATATGATCATCATCGCACACTCCCTATACTTTCGGGATTAGTGTTGAACCTAAATAAGTGTTATTTGGTGTTTGCGTTGAGCATGAATATGATTTGATCATGTTTATTGCAATACGGTTATTCATTTAAGTTAGAGAATAATTGTTGTTCTGTTTACATGAATAAAACCTTATATGGTTACACACCCAATGAAATGGTTCATTGGATCTCGATCATAGTGATACACATATTCATAATATTGAAGCCAAAATATGCAAAGTTAATAATGATAGTGCAACTTATTTGTGGCACTGCCGTTTAGGTCATATTGGTGTAAAGCGCATGAAGAAACTCCATGCTGATGGGCTTTGGAATCACTTGATTATGAATCACTTGATGCTTGCGAACCATGCCTTATGGGCAAGACGACTAAGAACTAAATTATTATTTATTTCCTTATATCATGATAAATGTTATTATTCATGCTAGAATTGTATTAACCGGAAACATGATACATGTGTGAATACATAGACAAACAGAGTGTCACTAGTATGCCTCTACTTGGCTAGCTCGTTAATCAAAGATGGTTATGTTTCCTAACCATGGAAAAAGAGTTGTTATTTGATTAACGGGATCACATCATTAGGAGAATGATGTGATTGACTTGACCCATTCCGTTAGCTTAGCACTCGATCGTTAGTATGTTGCTACTGCTTTCTTCATGACTTATACATGTTCATATGACTATGAGATTATGCAACTCCCGTTTACCGGAGGAACACTTTGTGTGCTACCAAATGTCACAACATAACTGGGTGATTATAAAGGTGCTCTACAGGTGCTTCCAAAGGTACTTGTTGGTTTGGCGTATTTCGAGATTAGGATTTGTCACTCCGATTGTCGGAGAGGTATCTCTGGGCCCTCTCGGTAATGCACATCATTATAAGCCTTGCAAGCATTGTAACTAATGAGTTAGTTGCGGGATGATGTATTACGGAACGAGTAAAGAGACTTGCCGGTAACGAGATTGAACTAGGTATTGAGATACAGACGATCGAATCTCGGGCAAGTAACATACCGATGACAAAGGGAATAACGTATGTTGTTATGCGGTCTGACCGATAAAGATCTTCGTAGAATATGTGGGAGCCAATATGAGCATCTAGGTTCCGCTATTGGTTATTGACCGGAGACGTGTCTCGGTCATGTCTACATAGTTCTCGAACCCGTAGGGTCCGCGCGCTTAAAGTTCGATGACGGTTATATTATGAGTTTATGTGTTTTGATGTACCGAAGGTAGTTCGGAGTCCCGGATGAGATCGGGGACATGACGAGGAGTCTCGAAATGGCCGAGACGTAAAGATCGATATATTGGACGACTATATTCGGACTTCGGAAAGGTTCCGAGTGATTCGGATATTTATCGGAGTACCGCAGAATTACGGGAATTCGCCGGGGAGAAGTATTGGGCCTTATTGGCCCATACGAGAATAGAGGAGAGAGGCCAAAAGGAAGGAGGCGCGCACCCCCCCTCTGGTCCGAATTGGACAAGGGGTGCAGCCCCCTTTTCCTTCTCCCTCTCCCCCTCTTTCCTTCTCTCCTACTCCAACAAGGAAAGGAGGAGGGAGTAGGACTCCCCCCTTGGCGCGCCCTCCTCCTTGGCCGGCCGCCTCCCCCTTGCTCCTTTATATACGGGGGCAGGGGGGCACCCCATAGACACAACAATTGATCGTTTGATCTTTTAGCCGTATGCGGTGCCCCCCTCCACCATAGTCCAGCTTGATAATACTGTAGCGGTGCTTAGGCGAAGCCCTGCGTCGGTAGAACATCATCATCGTCACCACGCCGTCATGCTGACGAAACTCTCCCTCAACACTCGGCTGGATCGGAGTTCGAGGGACGTCATCGGGCTGAACGTGTGGTTGAACTCGGAGGTGTCGTGCGTTCGGTACTTGGTCGGTCGGATCGTGAAGACGTACGACTACATCAACCGCGTTGTGCTAACGCTTCAGCTTTCGGTCTACGAGGGTATGTGGACAACACTCTCCCCTCTCGTTGCTATGCATCACCATGATCTTGCATGTGCATAGGAAAGTTTTTGAAATTACTACGTTCCCCAACAGGGGGCACCCCAAAGGCACAACAGTTGTTTCTTAGCCGTGTGCGGTGCCCCCTTCCACAGTTTACCACCTCGGTCATATTGTCGTAGTGCTTAGGCGAAGCCCTGCGCGGATCACATCACCACCACCGTCGCCACGCCGTCGTGCTGACGGAACTCTCCCTCGACCCTCTACTGGATCAAGGTCTCGAGGGACGTCATCTTGCTGAACGTGTGCTGAACACGGAGGTGTCGTACGTTCGGTACTTGGATCGGATGGATCGTGAAGACGTTCGACTACATCAACCGCGTTACTAAACGCTTCCGCTTTCGGTCTACGAGGGTACATGGACACACTCTCCCCGTCTTGTTGCTATGCATCTCCTAGATAGATCTTGCGTGATCGTAGGAATTTTTTTGAAATTGCATTTTATGTTCCCCAACAGTGGCATCCGAGCCAGGTCTATGCGTAGATGATATATGCACGAGTAGAACACAAAGAGTTGTGGGCGATAATAGTCATACTGCTTACCACCAACGTCTTACTTTGATTCGGCAGTATTGTTGGATGAAGCGGCCCAGATCGACATTACATGACCGTGTTCATGAGACTGGTTCTACCGACGTGCTTCGCACACAGGTGGCTGGCGGGTATCTGTTTCTCCAACTTTAGTTGAATCGAGTTTGACTACGGCCGGTCCTTGTTGAAGGTTAAAAGAACACCGTTGACAAAAAATCGCTGTGGTTTTGATGCATAGGTAAGAATGGTTCTTGCTAGAAGCCCGTAGCAGCCATGTAAAACTTGCAACAACAAAGTAGAGGACGTCTAACTTGTTTTTGCAGGGCATGTTGTGATGTGATATGGTCAAGACGTGATGAGATATAAATTGTTGTATGAGATGATCATGTTTTGTAAAAGTTGTCGGCAACTGGCAGGAGCCTTATGGTTGTCGCTTTATTGTATGAAATGCAATCGCCATGTAATTGCTTTACTTTATCACTAAGCGGTAGCGATAGTTGTAGAAGCAATAGTTGGCGAGACGACAACGATGCTACGATGGAGATCAAGGTGTCAAGCCGGTGATAATGGAGATGATGACGGTGCTTTGGAGATGGAGATCAAAGGCACAAGATGATGATGGCCATATCATGTCACATATTTTGATTGCATGTGATGTTTATCGTTTAAGCATCTTATTTTGCTTAGTAGGCGATAGCATTATAAGATGATCTCTCACGAAATTTCAAGGTATAAGTGTTCTCCCTGAGTATGCACCGTTGCTACAGTTCTTCGTGCCGAGACACCACGTGATGATCGGGTGTGATAAGTTGTATGTTCACATACAACGGGTACAAGCCAGTTTTGCACGCGCAGAATACTCGGGGTTAAACATGACGAGCCTAGCATATGCAGATATGGCCTCGAAATACTGAGACCGAAAGGTCGAACGTGAATCATATAGTAGATATGATCAACATAGTGATGTTCACCATTGAAAACTACTCCATCTCACATGATGATCGAACATGGTTTAGTCGATATGGATCACGTGAACATTTAGATGACTAGAGGGATGTCTATCTAAGTGGGAGTTCTTAAGTAATATGATTAATTGAACTTAATTTTATCATGAACTTAGTCCTGATAGTATTTGCATATCTATGTTGTAGATCAATAGCTCGCGTATAGCTCCCCTGTTTTATTTTTGATATGTTCCTAGAGAAAACTAAGTTGAAAGATGATAGTAGCAACGATGTGGACTGGGTCCGTGATCTGAGGATTATCCTCATTGCTGCATAGAAGAATTATGTCCTTGATGCACCGCTAGGTGACAGACCTATTGCAGGAGCAGATGCAGACGTTATGAATGTTTGACAAGCTCGGTATGATGACTACTTGATAGTTTAGTGCACCATGCTTTACGGCTTAGAACCGGGACTTTAAAAACGTTTTGAATGCCACGGAGCATATAAGATGTTCCAAGAGCTGAATTGGTATTTCAGACTCATGCCCGAGTTGAGAGGTATGAGACCTCTGACAAGTACTTTGCCTACAAGATGGAGGAGAATAGCTCAACCAGTGAGCATGTGCTCAGAATGTCTGAGTACTACAATCACTTGAATCAAGTGGGAGTTAATCTTCCAGATAAGATAGTGATTGACAGAGTTCTCTAGTCACTATCACCAAGTTACTAGAACTTCGTGATGAACTATAATATGCAAGGGATGATGAAAACGATTCCCAAGCTCTTCGCGATGCTGAAATCAGCGAAGGTAGAAATAAAAAATAACATCAAGTGTTGATGGTTAACAAGACCACTGGTTTCAAGAAAAAGGGAAGGAAAAGAAAGGGAACTTCAAAAATGGCAAGCAAGTTGTCACTCACGTGAAGAAGCCCAAAGCTAGACCCAAGCCTAAAACCGAGTCATTCTACTGCAAAGGAAATGGTCACTGGAAGCGGAACTGCCACAAATAATTGGCGGATAAGAAGGATGGCAAAGTGAACAAAGGTATATTTGATATACATGTTATTGATGTGTACTTTACTAGTGTTCATAGTAGCCCCTCAGTATTTGATACCGGTTCAAGTTGCAAAGATTTGTAATTCGAAAGAGGAGTTGCAAAATGAACATATACTAGTTGAGGGCGAGGTGACGATGTGTGTTGGAAGTGATTCCAAGGTTGATAAGATCACCATCGCACACTCCCTTTACTTTCGGGATTAGTGTTGAACCTAAAATAAATGTTATTTGGTGTTTGCGTTGAGCATGAATATGATTGGATCATGTTTATTGCGATACGGTTATTCATTTAAGTCAGAGAATAAATGTTGTTCTGTTTACATGAATAAAACCTTCTATGGTCTTACATCCAATGTAAATGGTTTACTGAATCTCGATCGCAGTGATACACATAATATTGATGCCAAAAAGATGCAAAGTTGATAATGATAGTGCAACATATTTGTGGCACTGCCGTTTAGGTCATATTGTTGTAAATCGCATGAAGAAACTCCATGCAGATGGATTTTTGGAATCACTTGGTTATGAATCATTTGATACTTCCGAACCACGCCTCATGGGCAAGATGACTGAAACTCCGTTCTCCGGAACAATGGAGCAAGCCAATGACTTACTGGAAATATTACTTACCGATGTATGCGGTCCAATGAGTGTTGAGGCTCGCGGCGGGTATCGTTATTTTCTGACCTTCATAGATGATTTGAGCAGATATGGGTATATCTACTTAATTAAACACAAGTCTGAAACATTTGAAAAGTTCAAAGAATTTCAGAGTGAAGTGGAGAATCATCGTAATAAGGAAATAAAGTTTCTACGATTTGATCGCGGAGGCGAATATTTGAGTTACGAGTTTGGCCTTCATCTAAAACAATCCAATAAGTTTCACAACTTACGCCACCTGGAACACCACAGCGTAATGGTGTGGCCGAACGTCGTAACCGTACTTTATTAGATATGGTGCGATCTATGATGTCTCTTACCGATTTACCACTATCGTTTTGGGGTTATGCATTAGAGACAGCTACATTCATGTTAAATAGGGCACCATCTAAATCCGTTGATACGACACCGTATGAACTATGGTTTGGCAAGAAACCTAAGCTGCCCTTTCTTAAAGTTTGGGGCTGCGATGCTTATGTGAAAAAGCTTCAACCTGATAAGCTCGAACCCAAATCGGAAAAATGTGTCTTCATAGGATACCCAAAGGAATCTGTTGGGTACACCTTCTATCACAGATCCGAAGGCAAGATCTTTGTTGCTAAGAATGGATCCTTTCTAGGGAAGGAGTTTCTCTTGAAAGAAGTGAGTGGGAGGAAAGTAGAACTTGATGAGGTAGTTGTACCGTCTCTCGAATTGGAAAGTAGTTCATCACAGAAATCAGTTCCAGTGATGTTGACACCAATTAGTGAGGAAGCTAATGATGATGATCATGAAACTTCAGATCAAGTTACTATTAAACCTCGTACGTCAACCAGAGTATGATCCGCCCCAGAGTGGTATGGTAATCATGTTCTGGAAGTCATGTTACTAGACCATGACGAACCTATATATGAACTATGAGGAAGCGATGATGAGCCCAGATTCTGCGAAATGGCTTGAGGCCATGAAATCTGAGATGGGATCCATGTATGAGAACAAAGTGTGGACTTTGGTTGGCTTGCCCGATGATCGGCAAGCCATAGAGAATAAATGGATCTTCAAGAAGAAGACTGACGCTGACGGTAATGTTACTGTCTACAAAGCTCGACTTGTTGCAAAAGGTTTTTCGACAAGTTCAAGGTGTTGACTACAATGAGATTTTCTCACTCGTATCGATGCTTAAGTCTGTCCGAATCATGTTAGCAATTGCCGCATTTTATGAAATCTGGCAAATGGATGTCAAAACTGCATTCCTTAATGGATTTACTAAAGAAGAGTTGTATATGATGCAACCAGAAGGTTTTGTCGATCCTAAAGGTGCTAACAAAGTGTGCAAGCTCCAGCGATCCATTTATGGACTGGTGCAAGCATATCAGAGTTGGAATATACGCTTTGATGAGTTGATCAAAGCATATAGTTTTATACAGACTTGCGGTGAAGCATGTATCTACAAGAAAGTGAGTGGGAGAACTACAACCTTTCTGATAAGTATATGTGAATGACATATTGTTGATTGGAATGATGTAGAATTTTCTGGAAAGCATAAAGGAGTGTTTGAATGGAGTTTTTTCAAAGAAAGACCTTGGTGAAGCTACTTACATATTGGGCATCAAGATCTATGAAGATAGATCGAGACGCTTGATAAGACTTTCGATGAGTACATACCTTGATAAGATTTTGAAGGAGTTCAAAATGGATCAGTCAAAGAAGGAGTTCTTGCCTGAGTTATAAGGTATGAAGTTGAGTAAGACTCAAAACCCGACCACGGCAGAGATAGAGAGAGAATGAAAGTCATTCCCTATGCCTCAGCCATAGGTTCTATAAAGTATGCCATGCTGTATACCAGATCTATTGTGTACCTTGCCATGAGTTTGGCAAAGGGGTACAATAGTGATCCAGGAATAGATCACTGGACAACGGTCAAAATTATCCTTAGAGGACTAAGGAAATACTTTTCGGTTATGGAGGTGATAAAGGGTTCATCGTAAAGAGTTAAGTCGATGCAAGCTTTAACACCGATCTGGATGACTCTGAGTCTCAATCTGGATACATATTGAAAGTGGGAGCAATTAGCTAGAGTAGCTCCATGCAGAGCATTGTAGACATAGAAATTTGCAAAATACATACGGATCTGTATGTGGCAGACCCGTTGACTAAACCTCTCTCACGAGCAAAACATGATCACACTTTAGTTCTCTTTGGGTGTTAATCACATGGCGATCTCAACTAGATTGTTGACTCTAGTAAACCCTTTGGGTGTTGGTCACATGGCGATGTGAACTATGGGTGTTAATCACATGGTGATGTGAACTATTGGTGTTGAATCACATAGCGATGTGAATTAGATTATTGACTCTAGAGCAAGTGGGAGACTGAAGGAAATATGCCCTAGAGGCAATAATAAGTTGTTATTTATATCTCCTTATATCATGATAAATGTTTATTTTTCATGCTAGAATTGTATTAACCGGAAACTTAGTACATGTGTGAATACATAGACAAAACAAAGTGTCCCTAGTACGCCTCTACTTGACTAGCTCGTAAATCAAAGATGGTTATGTTTCCTGACCATAGACATGTGTTGTCATTTGATGAACGGGATCACATCATTAGAGAATGATGTGATGGACAAGACCCATCCATTAGCTTAGCATTATGATTGTTTAGTTTTATTGCTATTGCTTTCTTCATGACTTATACATATTCCTCTGACTACGAGATTATGCAACTCCCGAATACCGGAGGAACACCTTGTGTGCTATCAAACGTCACAACGTAACTGGGCGATTATAAAGATGGTCTACAGGTGTCTCCGATGGTGTTTGCTGAGTTGGCATAGATCGAGATTAGGATTTGTCACTCCGTGTATCGGAGAGGTATCTCTCGGCCCTCTCGGTAATGCACATCACTATAAGCCTTGCAAGCACTATGACTAATGAGTTACTTACGGGATGATGCATTACGGAACGAGTAAAGAGATTTGCCGGCAACGAGATTGAACTAGATATGATGATACCGACGATTGAATCTCGGGCAAGTAACATACCGATGACAAAGGGAATGACGTATGTTGTTATGCGGTTTGACTGATAAAGATCTTCATAGAATATGTAGGAGCCAATATGAGCATCCAGGTTCCGCTATTGGTTATTGACCAGAGATGTGTCTCAGTCATGTTTACATAGTTCTCGAACCCGTAGGGTCCGCACGCTTAACGTTCGATGACGATTTGTATTATGAGTTATGTGTTTTGGTGACCGAAGTTTGTCCGGAGTCCCGGATGATATCACGGACATGACGAGAAGTCTCGAAATGGTCGAGAGGTAAAGATTGATATATTGGAAGGTAGTATTTGGACATCGGAATGGTTCCGAGTGATTCTGGTATTTTTCCGGAGTACCGAGGGGTTACCGGAACCCCCCGGGTTAGTATTGGGCCAACATGGGCCTAAGGGAGAGAGAGGGAAGCCCGGGAGGGGTGGCCGCACGCCCCCCTCCTTGGGAGTCCGAATAGGACAAGGAGGAGGGGGCGGCGCCCCCCTTCCCTTTCCCTCTCCCTCTCTTTCCTCTTCCCTCTGGTGGAAGAAAGGAAAAGGGGGTGGGGGCGAATCCTACTTGGACTAGGAGTCTAAGTAGGACTCCCCCATGGCGCGCCCCTATTGGCCGCCGGCCTCTCTTCCCCCTCCTTTATATACATGGACAGGGGGCACCCCAAAGGCACAACATTTGTTTCTTAGCCGTGTGCGGTGCCCCCTTCCACGGTTTACCACCTCGGTCATCTTGTCGTAGTGCTTAGGCGAAGCCCTGCGTGGATCACATCACCAACACCGTCGCCACGCCGTCGTGCTGACGGAACTCTCCCTCGACCCTCTACTGGATCAAGAGCTCGAGGGACGTCATCGTGCTGAACGTGTGCTGAACACGGAGGTGCCGTACGTTCGGTACTTGGATCGGTTGGATCGTGAAGACGTTCGACTACATCAACCGCGTTACTAAACGCTTCTGCTTTCGGTCTACGAGGGTACGTGGATACACTCTCCCCTAGGGATGAAAATAGCACGGAAATGGACGGAACTGGGTGCTACCATATTTGTTTTCATATTTTTTTGCAGAAGAGGAAACGAATACGGAAACCCCGGAAACAAATACTACCGGAAACAGACACGAAGCGAATACAGAGCGGACACGGAAACAAAACTGTGTATTGACCGGAACTTAAAACCCCCTTGAATCATAGAGAAATACAGACAAAAAACAAACAAATTTATGGAATTGTTAACATGGCTACACAATAATATGGTTGTGTTGGCAACATAGGGTAGTATTGTAGTAGTACATGACAATTCCGTATAGGGTATAGTTGAGTACATGTGTGGTAGTAAATGTTGGTTCTCAAATGATCCATTCTGCTCATTCTACTCGTTGTGCCATTGTGTATTGTTTGATAGTTGGGCCACAAAGTAGCCATAGACCTATAGTAGGGGAAATCCATATTTAAGAAAAAAGAAAGTTCCGTTTCCATGTCTGTTCCACCAGAAAACACCGTTACGTTTTTGTTTCCGTTTCCGCATAAAAAATTGCATTTCCATTTCCATTTTGCAAATTTCCGTTTTCGTTTTCATATTTCTCTCCGTTTCCATTTTTCCTCCGGAAAAGCGGAAACTTTCCACTCCATTTTTGTCCCTCCCCGTCTCGTTGCTATGCATCTCCTAGATAGATCTTGCGTGATCGTAAGAATTTTTTTGAAATTGGATGCTACGTTCCCCAACACATAACTCTACAACTCAAGTATAGATAAGGCTCAAAAGAGCGATACATAACATGATATTACAAACATGGGTCTCATGACCCAACATACAAAGTCATACAAGCAACGAAAGCATAAATTCGCCTAAGTACAGACAACTGAAAAGAAAAAAGGCTGGAAGCCTGACTATCTAAAAGACCCTCTGTCGTGGAATTGTCACGGCAGATGTCCTAGTGTGAGGACTTAGTCGTGAGGCCAACGCATCTATGTGGTAGCTTGAGAGGGGTTGATCGGAATCGAGAGACGCAACACAAGACAAGGGTTTAGACAGCTTCGGGCCCCGGGAAACATCATCCGGTAATAACCCTACATGCTGTTTGTGGTTAGGTCTCATTATCATCACGAGGGAGTCGCCGTAAACCGGCTCTTTGTGTCTAGCCCTAGAGATTGTTTCTTCTTAATTGTCCCCTCTTTGGGGTGCCCTGCCCCTCCTTATATAAGTTGAAGGGGCGGGTTACATGACTAGTCCTAGCAGGATTAGGATTACTCAATTACAAGTGGAGTCCTAGTCTTGCTTCCTTTGTAAGGGAATAATCCTTACGCTTTCCTCTTAAGCCGGCCCACCATAACATGAGCCGGCCTTCTGGGCCTTGGGCCTAGTCTTCTATCTGACCCGCCGTCGGGGCCATCCATGAGTCGTCTGGTTCATGAGTTGTCTGACCAATGAGCCGCCAGACCCGTGAGTCGCTAGTCCTCCGCCGGGTCATCTGTGAAATGCCAAGTCCGGCCGGGTCATACTTCTGGCCGGGTCATACCGCGGGGTATATCCCCGACATTAGCCCCCGGTTTAATTTGGATTTATCCATGTTAAACTGATCCTGCAACATAAACACAAGAACAAATTTGACAGGTTGTACTCCGGGTTAAATATTCTTGTAAGCTGGCACCTGATCATCCTTAAGTCCTTGACATTTTCTCCTGGAATATCCGGGTCAATAGGCCAGCTTCATAATCCATTTGCTGACATTGGCTCTTGTAAAGAAATATTATAAGAAATAATACATTTGAGTCGGCCTTCAATGCTCTGATTTGACAAAAATATTGGTCTTGAAATATTCAACTGATATTCAGCCAGCTTAAAGATGTAGATCTTGCCGATTTATGATTGATGTCGGGTCATGTAATTGTTGCTGATACCGGGTTAATCTTATGATGACGCCGGGTCATAAACTTTGCAGATTTCTCCAATAATAATATAATACCTGATTTGCTCAAAACTGAGAATTTGAAGTTATTCCTCCCTTATATGCATATCACCTGTAGCCCCCAAGTGTCGGGTTGTCATGCTTGCAGCAACTTGGGACTTGTAATTGCCTTATGCTCATAAAAATTTCAACCAGTGTAGCCCCCAAGGGCCGGGTCATTATGCAATAATGAGCATGGACTTTGTAAATATGATCATGTAAACTTGAGCAGCAACGTGTAGCCCCCAAGGGCCGGCTCGGTAAGATATTACTAAGCTGGGACTTTGTATATGATTCATTGATAATAACATCATATGATGTAATCTCCACCATGGGGCTTGAACCCACGTCCACAAGGTTAAGAGTTTTGTACTCTACCAACTGAGTAGTGGATCTTTCAATATAATGGAGTAAGACTTGTGTACCTTGAATTTTCAACAGGAGCAATTGGTAGCCCTCGAGTGCCGACTCATTTAGAATGTGATGAGTCGTGTCTTCAATAAGTTGAGCAAAAAATGACTTTGCATTAGCCCCCAAGTGCCATGGTGCATGCTGGCAGTGACATGGGACTTGTATATTCGATGTAATCTCAATTTGAATAATGTAGCCCCCAAGTGCCGGGTCGTAAGCCTGCAGCGACTCGGGACTATTCCTTCCATTGTAGAATAAACCATATCCATTGATAAAATAATAGTCATTGCGCCAAAGCGACTTTGAATACCTTATTTGTTGACAAGTAAATCCGGAGTTTAAATACCGGGCGGCTCTTGACCGATGGCGATTTAATACACCTCCATTGTAAGCCAGAATTTTTATAACCTGGCGGCTTATAGCCTTTGAGAAAATCCAGGACGGATAATCATTTTGACGCATTAATTTTAATGATGAGCTTGGACTTAAGCATTTATATAAGTCATAGTTCTGCAAATCCTGCAGAGTTTAAACAACATATGCCGTGGCGACTTAACGTCAAAAGCCAGGGCCGGCTTAAACAGAATCATGTATAAACAATATCATACATGTGATATTGAATCGTACTGCCGGCTTATGATACCTGTGCAGTAAGGGTGATAACCCAATCTTTAGAAGCCAAAACTTCCAAATGTATGATGCTTGTTGTCTGTTGGCGACTTATCGTCCAAAACCAAGCTGAGTTAAATTTAAACCACACTTATACTTGGATCCGAATCAAAAAAGTCTCAAGACAAAGTCAAAGATTGTGTTCAAAATCTGAAGGTAAACAAGAAGAAAATCAAGGCTTCTGATTCGAGTACGATCAGTAAACCGTTCCAAAGGGGTTAAGCTAGGATTCGAATACGATCATGTAGGCCCCAGTGGCTTTGGCATTGCGCCGATCAAAAGGGTACCGACAGCTATGTTCTCTTCGGTTCGAATACGACCTATGTTTGAACAGGAAGCCCCCTAATGGCCTTGAGAGTTTTTTAACGACGCTGATTTGAATACGATCAACGTCAGACCCAAAGGGGTTGAGCTATGATTCGAATACGATCAAGAAGCCCCCTAGTGAGCTTGGCATTGTGCCGATCAAGAGAGTACCGACAGCTATACTCTCTTTGGTTCGAATACGACCTATGTTTGAACAGGAAGCCCCCAAGTGAGCATATAAGTTTTGGCATTGCGCGGATCAAGAGGTACTGACAGTTATGCTCGATGAGCAGGAAGCCCCCAAGTGACCATAATAAGATAAGCCGTAAAGCAGGATACCCATGTTTGAACCGCGCATCATGGCAGCAAGCTCTTTTTGGCACCCTTTAATCTTTCTGAGAACTCGAACTTGCGAGAGATTAATTCTTTTTGAACCAGAACTTTAAACCGGATTTGTAAGCTTCAAAACTTTGTGAGAGATAAGTTTACCTTGAACCGGATTTGAGAGCTTCAAAGCTTTGTGGTAAATAAATTTCCCTTGAACCGGTTTTTAAACCGGATATTAAGAGCTTCAGTGCTTTGTGGGAGAGAGATGTCTCTTGAACCGGATTTTAAACCGGAATCCTTCTTTTTAAGCCGGAAATTTTCTGACGGCCTTTAAATTTTTCACCAATATAATGGTAGCCTCCCGAACCGGGTTATCTTCCCTCCAATGACCCGGAGTTCTTGAATCCACTAACACCGGCCAATTTCGCCGAGTCATGTCATTGTAGCCCCCGAGTCTTAAGACGACTCCAGGAGTTGTCTTGAGATTCTCCATATTTGACCGTGATATAAACCGGTCTGAGTCATTCAACATCTCAGTGATATAACTTGTCCTGCACTGGAGAACTTGCAAGCCAGAGTAATTGCTCTTTTAAAGAAAGCAATACAAAATATACTGGATGGATCTCACCTGACATAACAGGCCAGAATTTATCCGCCGCAGAGTTGATGATCAGTTGACCACCACGATGAAGCGACACGGTGAACCGTGCGAACGGGCAAGTTAGCCGCATTATGTTGATATACACCAAACAGCGGAGGCAGACGGAAAAAATAACCGCAACATTAGAGGCAGTATGGGCACGGGCGAGTCGCTACCGCTCTTGCAGTGACCAAATGTCCTACATAAATAATATCATAACCCGGAGTAATTGTTCTCAAAAGGAAAAAAGTTGATGCATGCTATTTAAAATAGTCTGGACAGATATCACCTGATGTATTTATGATTCTCAGCGGTGTCCGTTAGTCAACCCGGCACGTTGAACAGGCCGGACCGCAGGGCATACAGTAAAACGACCGCAGCATCAGAGACGACACAGACAGATGAGTCGGCCGCAGTGTTGTAAGCCGGCTCGGGCGGGAGAGTCGGCCGCGACGGTGTAAGCCGGTGCGGACGCGTGAACCGCCACGAGGGCAGATGAGCGAGTCGTCCGTGGCGTTGTAAGGCGGCGCGGATGGGTGAGTCGGCCACAGCATTGTAAGCCGGTGCGGGAATCCGTTGAGTAAGGACGACCACCTGTGCCGATTGATGTTGGCACGCCTCCATCTCCGCGGTATAATGCCACTTTGTAATGAATAATTCTCCTGCATATAAAAAATACCATAGAGCAAAGTAGTTGTGCTCAGAGTAATTAAAGTATACTAAGAAAATGAATAGAAGAAATAACACCTGATTTATTTTTTGGACGCATGTACACGGACGCTGATGATAAAAGCATAGCAAATGTCTGATGTGACCCTAGCACCGTGGCCTTATAAAAAGGGCATTTGACCACCGCTTGGGTTTGATCTCAAAAGCTTTTAACCGCTGCCTTTTAGCTATTTCAATAAAAAGCTTGGCGGGTTCCCAGTAGCAGAAACTGCGGCGGTAACAGGCGGCTCAGATGCCGGGCAGAGCAGCGCAGGATGGCTGCAGCAACAGAAAGCGTGCGGGCGGTTCGTGGTGGTCGGCGGCTCGATCCATGGCTGCAACCATGCAGCAGTAGTAGGAGTCCGAGCTCTGTGCCACGACTGCATCCGTCTCCGGGTCGTGGTGGATTTGGAAAACCCACGCCCATGTATCCTGATTTTCTTTAATAATGATTGCCCTTTGAACGCCTCTAGGATTGGTGTTGACAGGCTTGATGTACATAAATACTACTTGATGCATGTAGAGTGCGTTGCTGCCATCGCCACTGAATAATGTTGTTCCTTAGACAATCAGTGTAGCAAAACTGGAAATATGAGTCACCTTTCCGAGCGCAGCAATTTGTAGACAGAATCGATCCAGTATCTGCACCATCATGAATGTACTTTAATGCGTGGCCGCAGTTGCGTGTACTATAACTTGCAAAAGCTAACTATTTAGTCATAAGACTAGCCACAGTGGGAGTAACTTCAGCAGTAACATCAAGTTCAACTCAGCAAATTTGCTTATGTGGCAATGAGTTAATGAGGAGAGAGGGAGTTGTAGTAACTTAGCTAGTTACTGTAACATCACATGTTCCAATACAATATGAGTCTATAACATAATAAATGAAGCTTTGCATGTTACAATACTTATGTTACTATCCACTATGAAGGTAGTAACATAGTCTAGGGATATGTGTATGTTACTAGCATATGTTACTCTCCGTTGTGGCTAGTCTAAAATTTGCATCAGAGGTGCACATTTAGTCCTGAACCAATCAGAAGCTGCCAACTGGACGACACCGTCAACTTCGCGTGTTTTGCAAATAACCCCTTGCCATTTGTCGAAATCAACCCGCAGGACACCTCATGGCCATGGAAAATATCACCTGAATTCAATGTGCGGCGTGGCCGTGTTGTGCTTGGGCACGACGGACGGGAGAGACGACATCGCTCGCTCGGTAGTGCCCCCTGCAGAGAGAGCGCGACAGCACGTACGTGAACGTAGTATGTACGTGTCACCATCACCATGCCTGTTGCAAGGCTGCAGCAAAGACTGTTCATTGATCTGCATATGCATATTACGCGTACTCCGATTGATTAATTACACGATGGTTGGCCGGTCTTGTTTCAAACCATGATCGCCTTGTGTCCAGAACGATGATTAAACTAAGGCGCCTACGTGTACGACCCTCTCCAAACTTTACACTGTTGATTATTCGGTATATACTAGTAGCGCCTAAAGCGTGCTTCGCCGCGCCGCTCTTCGCTCGCGTGATTAACTCTTATATATCTATATATAGTAGATTATTAAAATCGAATGTTTTGTTTGAATTTTATCTGTCTTGGCTGGTGTTTTAATTATATTTTAATATTTTTAACATTCGTATATTATGTCACGAGCCAGCCCACAAAGCTCTCGCTCACTCATCTTGCCTCCTTGCTCTTCTCGTCCACTTAGCATTTTTTCCCACTCCCACCATTGCTAGCTCAAAAAAGTGGCTCCTTTTTTCTTTAAAAGAAATAGTTTAATTAAAACCACTCGCCCCACTGCTATCTCAAAAAAAGTGGCTCTTTTTTATTTGAAAAAGTAGTATAACTAAAAATGTTCAAGGATTTTAATTTTTTTATTAATTTAAAACTCATGAATTTTAGAAAACATCCATAAATCTAAAATATTGAAATAAAATTGATCGTGAACTTTTCAGTTTCTACAAATTTAATAAATATTAATGAATCTAGAAAAGTATGTTTCAAAAATATTTGCATCTTAATATTCTCAAATTTTAACAAACACTCATGAATTAAATGCGAAAAAAGAGAGAATAAAACCAAACAACACACAACCTTACATGTGGGGCTTTCAGCAACCCCACAGTCCCCAAAGCACCACAACGTTTCAAATAATGGAAGCTCAATATCTCTACTATAGATCTAGCCGTCACGCGCAAAAAAAAATATCTATCCCGGCCGATATTCAAGTGAAAGGCCGCGAGAGGCACAGTCTCGTTTCTTTTAGATACAGGAGCGGGTGGTGGAATCAATCGGGAAAGGGAAATGCAAAGGGATGGGTAACAGACTCATAGCAAACGTCCACGTAGTTTACGCAGCGGGCCATCTAGCAGTAGACAACGGTGACAAATGGCTACATCGGTTTTGCTTGCCTATAAAAAAAAGCTACGTCGGTTGTGATTGATTTTCCCCCCTCACAAACGTGTTTTAGTTATGGAAAAACCGGTCAAGCTGTCCCAGGGCTTCCATCCCTGGGAGCTAAGTAACTGTATATGACTGTATCGATGACTGTTAACCGGGCAATTATTGCATAGTTAGTACTCCCTCCGGTTCTTTTTAGTTTGCATATAAATTTTGGCCGAAGTCAAAGTATCTCTACTTTAACCAAATTTATAGAAAAAAGTATCAACATTCACAATATCAAATCAATATTATTAGATTCGTTGTGAAATGTACTTTCATAATATATACCGTATATATTTGGTATTGTAGATATCAATATTTTTAATATAAATTTGGTCAAGCTTCGTAAAGTTTGACTTGACACACCGGAGGGAGTAGTACCATCGGCTGCAGGTGGAGCAGAAGTACTACTACTTGTAGCCACACTGGTAGCAGTAGTAGGAGTACTTAATTAGTTGGGGGAATTTAGAGACTTTTGCTGCTACCACTACTACACCATATGCACTTTGCCTGCTACTAACACCGGCTCATGTCATCAGTCAGTCGATGATCGAGTCTAACTCTTCACGGCAGGGAGTAAATTCAAATAAAAAATAAAGTATTACTACCACATTCTACATGGTGACAAGAAACTAGTAGCTAGACTCAGGTGATATTTCCTTCCACGCCAACGAGGTGTCCTGCGGGTTGATTTCGACAAATGGCAAGGGGTTATTTGCAAAACATGCGACGTTGACCGTCTGGTCCAGTTGGCGGCTTTTGATTGGTCCAGGACTAAATGTGCACATCTGATGCAAGTTTAGGACCAAATAGTTACCTTTTGCAAGTTGTAGGACCAAACCATCACATGCAAGACAAGTTGTAGGACATGCGGTGCTATTACCTCTAAAGCGGACAATAGCAATGGCTAGCCAAATTGTACAGGGACTCGGTCCCCTTCCTTTCCCCTTTTTTTTCTCTCCGCCTGCCACCCAATGAGTCTACAGGGCTGCAGCTTTTGCTCTTTGCGTGGAGTTTGATCTGACGGGAACAGAGGCAACAGTTTGCATCAGGCACATCTGTCCCAATATACGCGGTTGTGCTGCGTCCGGCGTCCTTGATTTTATTTTTTTCTTCACGCGCCGCTGTTTGGTCCTCTAATCCGTTTCGATCCTGATTAAGAAAAAATACTTAGGTTGACGCGTTCCAATCATAGCGTATGGCGTGCTTTCCGTTGAATAGTTGGCTTGTAGGAGATTTCCTGTTGCGGCATATGGAGTAGCCACGAAAAAAATCCTTCCGAGATTGATCTTAGCTTAGATTGGCGCAAGTCGCCGTCGAAACAACTCGTCGCCTCCATCGGCTAGATCGCTGCTGATGCGATGAGTCGCCGACGTTTGATGTTTTTGTTGACCTTTCAATCTCGATTGATAACTTCCTAGTTGACGTAGATCCTTCTGTGACGGCTCTTTTTCATCTGGACAACGCGAGCTCGAACCTTGGGAGAAATCCCTTCAAGAACTCATCACCACCGTGCGCAGGCCCTACGGTGGGCGCCAACTGTCGTGGAATTGTCACGGCAGATGTCCTAGTGTGAGGACTTGGTCGTGAGGCCAACGCATCTATGTGGTAGCTTGAGAGGGGTTGATCGAAATCAAGAGACGCAACACAAGACAAGGGTTTAGACAGCTTCGGGCCCCGGGAAACATCATCTGGTAATAACCCTACATGTTGTTCGTGGTTAGGTTTATCATAACGAGGGAGTCGCCGTAAACCGGCTCTTTGTGTCTAGCCCTAGAGATTGTTTCTTCTTAATTGTCCCCTCTTTGGATGCCCCGCCCCTCCTTATATAAGTTGAAGGGGCGGGTTACATGACTAATCCTAGTAGAATTAGGATTACTCAATTACAAGTGGAGTCCTAGTCTTGCTTCCATTGTAAGGGAATATTCCTTACGCTTTCCTCTTAAGCCGGCCCACCATAACATGAGCCGGCCTTCTGGGCCTTGGGCCTAGTCTTCTATCTGACCCGCCGTCGGGGCCATCCATGAGTCGTCTGGTTCATGAGTTGTCTGACCAATGAGCCGCCAGACCCGTGAGTCGCTAGTCCTTCGCTGGGTCATCGGTGAAATGCCAAGTCCGGCCGGGTCATACCGTGGGGTATATCCCCGACATTTTCGTCCCTCCCCGTCTCGTTGCTATGCATCTCCTAGATAGATCTTGCGCGATCGTAAGAATTTTTTTGAAATTGCATGCTACGTTCCCCAACACATAACTCTACAACTCAAGTATAGATAAGGCTCAAAAGAGCGATACATAACATGATATTACAAACATGGGTCTCATGACCCAACATACAAAGTCATACAAGCAACGAAAGCATAAATTCGCCTAAGTACAGACATCTGAAAAGAAAAAAGGCTGGAAGCCTGACTATCTAAAAGACCCTCCATAAGAACCAGACCTTTGTCTGGGATTCCCAAGCTACTCGGTCAACGTCGAACTCAACGTGGAACTACTAGTGAGACTGAAGTCTCCTCTGCAAAAATATAAATTAAGCAACAGTGAGTACAAAGGCACTCAGCAAGACTTACATAAGAACTATCTACTTAGAGCAACTCCAGCTGTTGGCCCCCAGGGGGCTCGAAAAATCACCGCCTGGGGGCAACCCGACGCTAAAATCGGCTTGGGGCCGATCGGGCTCCAGCCGCCGGCCCCAGGGTCGCCCCCAGAAGGCTTTTTAAATAGTTTTTGAATAGAAATTCGGCAAACGGGCATAAACTTCGACGACTCAAACAGGTTTTACATAGCATACTTAAAATTACTTAAAAAAACAAAGGCCGTGACTACAGGAAGAACTCGCTGAACTCGGCGAAGTCGCTGTTGTCGTCGTTGTCGTCCTTCTCCTCCTTCACGCGCCTGCCCTTGCTGGACCCCTGCCCGGAGTCGCCCTGGCAGACCAATGGCGGTGCGTCGTCGTCGCTATCTTAGAGAATGACGACGCCACCCTCATCGCGGCCACGGCGACGAGCGGCGATCTCCTCTACGGCGCGGCGCTGGCGCTCCAGCTCCAGCCGCGCCCAGTCCTCCCGCGCCCACTTCATGGCCGTCGCGCCGTCAAACCCCGCCTTCGTCTTGACGGCGGCGAGCCTCGGCTCCATCTTCGGCTTGACGAAGCGGGGAGGAGCCGAGGAGGATGCGTGCCCGCCCTCGTTGATGACGATGCCGGCGCTGCGGGTGCGCCGGCCGAGCAGCGTCTCCGCAGACTCGGCCTTGACGCTGTAGAGCACCGGCGAGCCGGAGGAGTGGGAGGAGGAGGAAGAGGAGTCGGTTGTCCTCGGCATCCATTGGCCACCGCTCCGGCGGGGGAGGGGGGGCGGCAGGGTACGTGTACGGCGGCTCGTTGCCGCCCTCGAGGTGCTCGAGGACGGCGTGGAGCGTGCGGCCGGGGGTGCCCCACCACGGGCGGCGTCCGTCGCTGTTCCTGGTCCCCCGCACCCCTTTGTGTTGTTGGTGGAAGCCAGCCGCGCCGCCTGCCGGCGCTCGAAGTAGGCCGCCCACGCCTGGTGGTTGCCAGCGGCGTACTCCGGGCGCCCCCACTGCTCCTCCTTCAGCGAGTTCCACGCACGCTGGACCTCGACGTTGAAGTAGTCGGGGCGCGTGATGTCGGGCAACGGGGGCACGGGGACGCACCCGATGCTGAGCCTCCATCTCCTCGGCGCGCGCATGTCGAGAGGCGCCGGGATGCTTGCTTCATGCAGGAGGTGGGCTTCCCACTCGTGCAGCGAGTGGTGGCTGAAGCCATTGGCCGCTGCCCCGCTGCCAGGAAACCTCTCGCCCATCGTCTGCAGCGATGGAAAGAGGGCGGAAAGAGTTCGTTGGCGGCGACTATGCATGGGGAGAGAGGGGGGCTGCGGGCGGGTGCGTCTCCGGCGAGGGAGGTGCTGCTTATATAGCAGCCGGGGGTTGGGGGCGGCGTTGCGTGTACGCGTGGCGGGAGGGGGCGCGTGCCGCCCCGGGCCGCCCGCGAGGAACCAATGGAAGGCTGACCGGTGGCAGCCTTGGCATTGATTCCCTGCAGGAAACAAGGTGTTGTGAGGACGACGTGGCGTGGGTCGCTGACTCGGTGGGCCCGCCGTTCGTTTGCACGAAAACCGATTGCTCCAGCGCCCCCGGACGCCCCCAGCACGCCGGGTTTGACCTGGTTCCGCCAGCGCCAGTTTCGGGCTAAATCGGCGAAAAATGAGCTCCTGGGGGCACGACTGGGCCGGTTTTTGGGCGCCAGCGCCAAAAAAGGGCCCTTGGGGGCGCGGTTGGGGGCGCAGTTGGAGATGCTCTTATGCATCAGGTATCAATGAAGGGGATTGTGGGGTTTACTGCAGCAAGCCAGCTTTGACTCTTGGCTAACCTGGACTATGAATACCAGTAATTTCTTTGAGGTAAGAGAGCATACACGAGTCCACTAGTGACCACAACAAAACACCACCATGGATCCTCTCCCATCTCCCTACGAGAAGGCCATCCATAGCACTCACACTTATCTTGCACATTTTAGAGTATCCACTTCAAGTTGTCTATGAACTATATAAGTCTTCAAGTACTCCATATTCGAGGATGCGGCTATTCGAATAGATCATTAACCCTACAGGGGTGTACTTCTTCACACACGCACTCACCACTTACCACCATATACACGTCATGTATCTCGGCAACTTTCAAGTGGAGGCCTAGCGAGGGTGTCGGCCACAACCTGATTAACCATGCAAGACTCCAGTCCAAGTTTATCGCCTATTTGAGGTTGTATCCGCAAAGGAAGTCCGGCCGAAGTTTCTATCACGACCCCAAATGATGTGAGTAGGTTTCCCAAGTCCACCTCGATGGATGATACTACGTTTGGTACACCGTGCCACGTGCCTAGCCATCCCAAGTCCACCTCGTCAGGTAGTACTGTGCTTGGTATGGCCAATAGCACATCTTACAAACACCAGAAACTAGTTGCAACTCCTGGACAGAGATCAGGGCGATTAATTAGTCGAGAGGGGTCATATTTCATGGCCCTATGTGTGGTAGTAACTGTTCTTGGATAACATACACATAACTCAGTTCTTAAGGACGGTCCCAATGAGACAACCCATCATGTACTCCTACATGGACTCTCATCGCTACCTTTACCAAAACACGTTCACACACTTAATTCTCAACAGTAGGACATGATCACAACCATTCCAATTCATCCCAGATGAATCAGACCCGACACAACTCTAAGCATAGCAAGCATGGCATGGATGAAGTCACAACATGGCTCAAGCAACTCCTAATCATGCTAGGAAGGTTTAACTATTTACTATGACAATAAAAGGTCATGCAGAGGAATGGGTTCAACTACGGAAACATGTAACAGTTGAAACATTGTTGTCCTAATGCAGTAAAAGTGAGCATGAGCGGGAGAGTGGGACTGTATTAGAATGTTCAAGGGGGTTGCTTGCCTGGCACTTCTGAAGATAGTACTGCTCTTTATCAGTGTCAACGATCACTACGTCAAAAACGTCTTCTACCAAGAAGGAACAAACACCAACAAACAAAGGAACAACATTCAATTCATGGCAATGATGCACATCCAAATGAATGATATGACACGTTGCTACCTCTTGAGCACTGCGTTGGTTTTCCCTTGAAGAGGAAAGGGTGATGCAGTAAAGTAGCGTAAGTATTTCCCTCAGTTTTTGAAAACCAAGGTATCAATCCAGTAGGAGACCACGCTCAAGTCCCATGCACCTACACAAACAAATAAGAACCTTGCAACCAACGCGCTAAAGGGGTTGTCAATCCCTTCACGGCCACTTGCAAAAGTGAGATCTGATAAAGATGATAAAATAATATTTTTGGCATTTTTATGATAAAGAGTGAAAGTAAAGAAAGCAAAATAAACGGTAATAGAAATAACGATAGATTAATATAATA
This sequence comes from Triticum aestivum, assembly GCF_018294505.1. NCBI lineage: Eukaryota > Viridiplantae > Streptophyta > Magnoliopsida > Poales > Poaceae > Triticum > Triticum aestivum. The sequence goes on from NC_057799.1 coordinate 441,083,475, forward strand.
GAGAATAGACCTGGGGGCCATAGGTTTAGTGGCTTCTCTCAAAAGCATAAGTATTATGGTGGGTAAACAAATTACTGTCGAGCAATTGATAGAACTGAGCATAGTTATGAGAATATCTAGGTATGATCATGTATATAGGCATCATGTCCGCGACAAGTAGACCGACTCCTGCCTGCATCTACTACTATTACTCCACACATCGACCGTTATCCAGCATACATCTAGAGTATTAAGTTCATAAGAACAAAGTAACGCTTTAAGCAAGATGACATAATGTAGAAGGATAAACTCAAGCAATATGATATAAACCCCATCTTTTTATCCTCGATGGCAACAATACAATATGTGTCGTTTCCCCTACTGTCACTGGGATCGAGCACCGCAAGATTGAACCCAAAGCTAAGCACTTCTCCAATTGCAAGAAAGATCAATCTAGTAGGCCAAACCAAACTGATAATTCGAAGAGACTTGCAAAGATAACCAATCATACATAAAAGAATTCAGAGGGGATTCAAATATTGTTCATAGATAATCTTGATCATAAACCCACAATTCATCGGATCTCGACAAACACATCGCAAAAGAAGATTACATCAAATAGATCTGCAAGAGAATTGAGGAGAACTTTGTATTGAGATCCAAAGAGAGAGAAGAAGCCATCTAGCTAATAACTATGGACCCGAAGGTCTGAGGTAAACTACTCACACATCATCGGAGAGGCTATGGTGTTGATGTAGAAGCCCTCCGTGATCAATGCCCCCTCTGGTGGAGCGCCGGAAAAGGCCCCAAGATGGGATCTCACGGGTACAGAAGGTTGCGGTGGTGGAAATAGGGTTTTGGCTCCCCCTCTGATGTTTTCGGGGTACGTAGGTATATATAGGGGGAAGAAGTAGGTCGGTGGAGCCACGAGGGGCCCACGAGGGTGGAGGGCGCGTCCAGGGGGGGTAGGCGCGCCCCCTGCCTCGTGGCCTCCTCGTTGATTGCTTGACGTCCACTCCAAGTCTTTTGGATCACGTTTGTTCAGAAAATCACGTTCCCGAAGGTTTCATTCCGTTTGGACTCCGTTTGATATTCCTTTCCTTCGAAACACCGAAATAGGCAAAAAACAACAATTTGGGCTGGGCCTCCGGTTAATACGTTCGTCCCAAAAATAATATAAAAGTGTATAATAAAGCCAATTGAATATCCAAAACAGATAATATAATAGCATGGAACAATCAAAAATTATAGATACGTTAGAGACGTATCAAGCATCCCCAAGCTTAATTCCTGCTCATCCTCGAGTAGGTAAATGATAGAAACAGAATTTTCGATGTGGAATGCTACTTAGCATAATTTTCAATGTAATTCTTGTTATTGTGGCATGAATATTTAGATCCGAAAGATTCAAGATAAAATTTTAATGTTGACATAAAAACAATAATACTTCAAACATGCTAACCGAGCAATTACGTCTTATCAAAATAACATAGCCAAAGAAAGCTTATCCCTACAAAATCATATAGTTAGGCCATGCTTCAACTTCGTCACACAAAACGTTCTCATCATGCATAATCCCGATGACAAGCCGAGCAATTGGTTCATACTTTTTAACGCGCTTCAGCCTTTTCAACCCTTACGCAATACATGAGCGCAAGCCATGGATATAGCTCCATGGGTGTAATAAAGTATAATGATGGGGGTTATGTGAGAAGACAAAAAGGTAGAAAGTCTCACATCGACACGACTAATCAATAGGCTATGGAGATGCCCATCAATTGATGTCAATGTGAGGAGTAGGGATTGCCATGCAACGGATGCACTAGAGCTATAAATATATGAAAGATCAACAAAAGAAACTAAGTGGGTGTGCATCCAACTTGCTTGCTCACGAAGACCTAGGGCATTTTGAGGAAGCCCGTCATTGGAATATACAAGCCAAGTTCTATAATGAAAAATTCCCACTAGTATATGGAAGTGACAACATAGGAGACTCTCTATCATGAAGATCACGGTGCTACTTTGAAGCACAAGTGCGGAAAAAGGATAGTAACATTGTCCCTTCTCTCTTTTTCTCTCATTTTTTTCTTTTTTTTTCTTTTTGGGCCTTTTTTTTTCTTTGGCCTCTTATTTTTCTTTTTTTATTTAGTCCGGAATCTCATCCTGACTTTTGGGGGAATCATAGTCTCCATCATCCTTTCCTCACATGGGACAATGCTCTAATAATGATGATCATCACACTTTTATTACTTACAACTCAATACTTAGAACAAAATATGACTCTATGTGAATGCCTCCGGCGGTGTACCAGGATATGCAATAAATCAAGAGTGACATGTATAAAAAATTATGAATGGTGGCTTTGCCACAAATACAATGTCAACTACATGATCATGCAAAGCAATATGACAATGATGAAGCGTGTCATAATAAACGAAATGGTGGAAAGTTGCATGGCAATATATCTCGGAATGGCTATGGAAATGCCATCATAGGTAGGTATGGTGGCTGTTTTGAGGAAGATATAAGGAGGTTTATGTGTGATAGAGCGTATCATATCACGGGGTTTGGATGCACCGGCGAAGTTTGCACCAACTCTCAAGGTGAGAAAGGGCAATGCACGGTACCGTAGAGGCTAGAAAATTGTGGAAGGGTGAGAGTGCGTATAATCCATGGGCTCACATTAGTCATAAAGAACTCATATACTTATTGCAAAAGTTCATTAGCCCTCGAAGCAAAGTACTACTACGCATGCCCTTAGAGGGATAGATTGGTAGGAAAATACCATCGCTCGTCCCCGACCGCCACTCATAAGGAAACCAATAAAAGAACACCTTATGCGTCAAATTTGTAACACAACTTTTACCATACGTGCATGCTACGGGACTTGCCAACCTTAACACAAGTATTTCTCAATTTCACAATTACTCAACTAGCACCCTTTAATATTACCACCTTTATATCTCAAAACACTTATCAAGTATCAAACTTCTCACGATATTCAATGAACTCAATATGGAAGTTTTTATTATAGTCATCTTGGATGCCTATCATATTAGGACTAATTTCACATTTAAAGAAAATTACCATGCTGTTTAAGACTCTCAAAATAATATAAGTGAAGCATGAGAGATCAATAATTTCTATAAAATAAAACCACCACCGTGCTCTAAAAGATATAAGTGAAGCACTAGAGCAGAAACTATATAGCTCAAAAGATATAAGTGAAGCACATAGAGTATTCTAATAAATTCGGAATCATGTGTGTCTCTCTCAAAAGGTGTGTACAGAAAGGATGATTGTGGTAAACTAAAAAGCAAAGACTCAAATCATACAAGACGCTCCAAGCAAAACACATATCATGTGGTGAATAAAAATATAGCCCCAAGTAAAGTTACCGATAGTCGAAGACGAAAGAGGGGATGCCTTCCGGGGCATCCTCAAGCTTAAGCTTTTGGTTGTCCTTGAATTTTACCTTGGGGTGCCTTGGGCATCCCCAATCTTAGGCTCTTGCCAATCCTTGTTCCATAAGCCATCAAATCTTTACCCAAAACTTGAAAACTTCACAACACAAAACTCAACAGAAAATCTCATGAGCTCCGTTAGCGAAATAAAACAAACCACCACTTTAAGGTACTGTATTGAACTAATTCTTTATTTATATATGTGTTAAACCTACTGTATTCCAACTTCTCTATGGTTTATAAACTCTTTTACTAGCCATAGATTTATCAAAATAAGCAAACAACACACGAAAAGCAGAATCTGTCAAAAACAGAACAGTCTGTAGTAATCTGTATCTAACGCAAACTTCTAGAACTCATAAAAACCTACCAAAATAGGACGACCTAGATAATTTGTTTATTGATCTACTGCAATTAGAATCAGTATTTTATCACGTTCTCGTGATTTTTAACAATTGTTTTCGTGAACAAGAAGTTTCTGGAATTTTCAGCAAGATCAAATAACTATCATCCAAGAAGATCCTGTAGGTTTAACTTGGCACAAACACTAATTAAAACATAAAAACACATCTAACCAGAGGCTAGATGAAATATTTATTACTAAACATAACCAAAAAGCAAGAAACTAAAATAAAATTGGGTTGCCTCCCAACAAGCGCTATCGTTTAACGCCCCTAGCTAGGCATAAAAGCGAGGATAGATCTAGGTATTGCCATCTTTGGTATTTATCTTTTTAGTGGAGTTATGCTCGAATCCGGGAGGTTCCTTACGTTTCCCTTCATACTCGGAGATTCTTAGATCTAGAGCATCCAATCGTTTGTTGCAAAGTGTAATCAGGGTATTCATGCGATTAAGGTTTCCTCCAACATTTTTAAGAAGTTCAAGGGACTTTTGCAATTCGCATAGTTTTTCTAAGATTTGGGTTCCCTCTTGAGTAAGAGTTGGTCCTTTTTGTGGGGGAAGTATTCCTACTATCCTCTCTATAATTTCATAAGCAAAACTAGGATCAGTTTCAATAAAATTCCCTTTGGCGGCAAAATCAAGGAGTTGTCTATGGGAAATGGTTAGCCCAACATAAAAATTGCGAAGTAAGACCTTGAAATATCCCTCTATAGTGCAACCACGATAGGATTCTATCATCCTATACCAAGCATCTTTTAGATTTTCTCCTTGTTTTTGTTTGAAGTGAAGAACTTTGAACTCGGGAGACAAAGGAGTAGATAAACGACTAGCCATAACGACGAAGCAAGCAAAAAAGAGGCGAACGGAAAAGAGGGCGAATAAAACGGCAAGGTGAAGTGGGGGAGAGGAAAATGAGAGGCAAATGGCAAATAATGTAATGCGAGGGATAAGAGTTTGTGATGGTTACTTGGTATGTCTTGACTTGTGCGTAGACTCCCCGGCAACGGCACCAGAAATCCTTCTTGCTACCTCTTGAGCACTGCGTTGGTTTTCCTTTGAAGAGAAAAGGGTGATGCAGTAAAGTAGCGTAAGTATTTCCCTCAGTTTTTGAGAACCAAGGTATCAATCCAGTAGGAGACCACGCTCAAGTCCCACGCACCTACACAAATAAATAAGAACCTTGCAACCAACACGATAAAGGGGTTGTCAATCCCTTCACGGCCACTTGCAAAAGTGAGATCTGATAAAGATGATAAGATAATATTTTTGGTATTTTTTTGATAAAGAGTGAAAGCAAAGAAAGCAAAATAAACGGTAATAGAAATAACGGTAGATTAATATGATAGAGAATAGACCCGGGGGCCATAGGTTTCACTAGTGGCTTCTCTCAAAAGCATAAGTATTACGGTGGGTAAACAAATTACCTTCGAGCAATTGATAGAATTGAGCATAGTTATGAGAATATCTAGGTATGACCATATATATAGGCATCACGTTCGTGACAAGTAGACCGACTCCTGCCTGCATCTACTACTATTACTCCACACATCGACCGCTATCCAGCATGCATCTAGAGTATTAAGTTCATAAGAACAGAGTAACACTTTAAGCAAGATGACATGATGTAGAAGGATAAACTCAAGCAATATGATATAAACCCCATCTTTTTGTCCTCGATGGCAACAATACAATACGTGTCATTTCCCCTACTGTCACTGCGATCGAGCACCGCAATATTGAACCCAAAGCTAAGCACTTCTCCCATTGCAAAAAGATCAATCTAGTAGGCCAAACCAAACTGATAATTCAAAGAGACTTGCAAAGATAACCAATCATACATAAAAGAATTCAGAGGAGATTCAAATATTATTCATAGACAATCTTGATCATAAACCCACAATTTATCGGATCTCGACAAACACACCGCAAAAGAAGATTACATCGAATAGATCTCCAAGAGAATCGAGGAGAACTTTGTATTGAGATCCAAAGAGAGAGAAGAAGCCATCTAGCTAATAACTATGGACCCGAAGGTCTGAGGTAAACTACTCACACATCATCGGAGAGGCTATGGTGTTGATGTAGAAGTCCTCCGTGATCAATGCCCCCTCCGGCGGAGCACCGGAAAAGGCCCCAAGATGGGATCTCACGTGTACAGAAGGTTGCGGCAGTGGAAATAGGGTTTTGGCTCCCCCTCTGATGTTTTCGGGGTACGTAGGTATATATAGGGGGAAGAAGTAGGTCGGTGGAGCCACAAGGGGCCCATGAGGGTGGAGGGCGCGCCCAGGGGGGTAGGCGCGCCCCTGCCTCGTGGCCTCCTCGTTGATTGCTTGACGTCCACTCCAAGTCCTTTGGATCACGTTTGTTCGGAAAATCACGTTCCTGAAGGTTTCATTCCGTTTGAACTCCGTTTGATATTCCTTTCCTTCGAAACACTAAAATAGGCAAAAACAGCAATTTGGGCTGGGCCTCCGGTTAATAGGTTAGTGCCAAAAATAATATAAAAGTGTATAATAAAGCCCATTGAATATCCAAAATAGATAATATAATAGCATGGAACAATAAAAAATTATAGATACGTTGGAGACGTATCACACGTTAAGGTGCTGAATTCACCTAATGCAATAGTTAGCCAAATTAATTGAAGTGGAATTCGAACCTATATCAAATTCCAACTCCAAATCTATTATAAATTTTGCCCTAATCATGATATATCCTAAACAGTGATGTTATGTTTTTAAAAAATGCTTGAACATGTCATAAACATGGATTTTTCTGATCATTTTTCATATATAATTTATTTTCATCCGAGGTACGGTTGATTTTCTATGAATTTTTGAAGTTTAGTTAATTTTCTGGAATTTATCAAACCATTGCTAATTTACTAAAAACCAGAAAAAACATTATGCTATCAGCACTGCATCAGGAGTCAACAAAGTCAAACCTGACCAGTCGGACCCACTGGTGAGTGACACATCTAATTAGCAGTGTTAATTAGTGTTAACTCTGACCCTAACTAAAAATTAGCAAGGCCTAGGCCACATGTCAGTGACTCTAGGGGTGGTTAGCAGGATCATTGGTGGCTAATTAAACCAGATACGCCAGTCCAACCAGTGGTTACTCGCCGATGACCACATTCCGCGCCGGTGTCCCGCCAAAGAGGCTCAGGTTCCACGTACAAGGAGCGGTTTGGGGAGCGGTTAGTTGTGTTGGAAGCTAGTGTTCGGCCGCATCCAACGGCGGCGGTGGCACATGCCGGGGTGGTCTAGAACGACGGCCCCGTCGAGCTTTGTTTTTTTCGCGAATACGCACGGAGGTGTATCATTCCATTGATAGGTAGGGAGGAGATTACAGAGTTAGGGTGCCCGTTTTCCATACACAAAGACGCGACAGAGAGGAGTCCCATGAGCCTGAGAGGGGGGATTGCTCAGCCCCAAGTTTCAAGGATCACGTTACAGGAACTATCTTATCTAATCCCTTGGCTCCAGCACTAGTCCAGCGTCTTGCCTCAGCCTTGATCACATCGAGCAGGTCAGCAGTCGAAGGTCGAGCGCCATCAAAGATGATAGCATTCATGTGCTTCCAGATGGCCCAAGCAGTGATGATGGTGAGCAAGGCGAAGCCCTTGCGAAAGTGGGACGGGGCGGCGAGGGTGCTGCTTGACCACCAGCCGAAGAACTCCATCGTTCCTTTCGGTGGCATGATTGGCAGTCGACACCAAGAGAGGAAAAGCACTGGTTTGAGAAACTACACTAAAGGAAAGTACTAAGGAATAGGAAGCTGCTACTTATACTTATTATTCTTGTCCAAAGATGCCAGGCCGAGACAGAAACCCAACTAGTGAAATAGAACGGATCTTTCTAATAAACTGGGGTTCTTCTCTTCGGGCACACCGGAAGCAAAGATCAGGGGATTGCCAACTTGAATGAATGTAATCCGGCACAACAGAATGAAGAGGAATTTGTTTCATTTCAAATACTTCTTCTTATTGAAAAGAGGGAAGGAGAAAAACCGCCAGGTAATCCGCGAGAAGACGCAACCAGTCAGGATGTGTTGCAGTGTTTCATCCTCCTTAGAGCAAAGACTGCACATGGGCGAGTGTTGCAACCCACGGCGAGCCAGCCGATCAGCCGTCCAGCAGCGATTCTATGATGCGAGCCAAAGGAAGAACTTGACGTTCAGGGGTGCCCAGCTGCGCCAGATAAGCTGCCAGAAAGGCACGATGATGGATCCATAGAACAATGCAGAGTAGCAGGAGCTAGCAGTGTAGGAGCCCTTCGAGTCCTAGCGCCAGGTCAGAGTATCCGGTGTGGTCGAGAGGGAGATGAGCTAAAGACGACGCCATAGGTCGACGTACTCGATCGTAGCGATTGGTGTGAGGGCGCCGGAGATGTCGGAGATCCAATTGCACTCAGAGAGGGCATCGTGGACAAGGCACGTACGACGGCGACCTCGCTTGACCATGGCAGTGATCGACGGGGCAATCTCAGCGATAGAGTGTCCATCAAGCCAGTGGTCGATCTAGAACCGACAGGTTCGACCATCACCGAGCGTCCAATGTGTGGAGGCCCGAAACAACTGCTGCACCTCGGGGTCAAGCGGTAGGGGAAGATGCCGCCAGGGATGGCGAGGATCAGTGGCTTGAAGCCACATCCATCGGGTGCGCATCGCAATGCTAGCCCGGCGCAGGTCGCGCATACCCAGGCCACCATGCTCCAGAGGGCGGCAGACTTTGGCCCAACTGACGAGGCAACAGCCAGCGCGCGTGTCCTTGCATCCCTGCCAGAGGAAATCATGGATGATGCGTGTGAATTTCTTCAGGATCGGAGCCGATAAGGCAATAACAATCAGAATGTGAGTAGGCATGGCGATAAGCACGTGGCGAACCAGGGCCAGCCGCTCGCCACGGTTCAACAAGGTGGCTTTCCAAGTAGCAAGCTTGAGGAGGAGCTTGTCGACAAGGGGCATGAGGTCATTAGTCGAGGCTTTCCTCACCGAGAGTGGCAGCCCTAGATATTTGATGGGGAAGGGCACGACTGGGCATGAAAGTGCGGTGGCGATGCCAGCCGTGAGGCCGTCAGAGCAGCGGATTGGTGTCGCAGAGCATTTGGCAAAGTTGGTACGAAGGCCCGAGGCCTTGCCAAAGGTATCGAGGAGCTCGCGGATAATGCTCAGCTCAAAAGGGTCAGGGTGGCAAAACACGACCACATCATCGGCGAAGAGCAAGACGCTCGAAGCAGCATGCCTGGCGGTGAGTGTGGGTGTCAAAACCGGCAGATCTCGGGTAGGGGGTCCCAAGCTGCGTGTCTTAGGATTGATGGTAACATGGACACGAGATTTTACCCAGCTTCGAGCTCTCTCGAAGAGATAATACCCTAGATGCTGCTTTTGATTGTATTCAATGCGTATGATTGCAGAGTTGATCTACCACGAGATCATATGTTGTGGTCTAAACCCTAGAGGTATGATGAGTAATGTCATGATGACCTATCGACTAGCCTAGCCTCAATTTATATAATGTACCAGAGGCCTAGGATAACAACCGTTCTAGTCGAATACGCCGGTGGAGAGGATTCCTTGTCTTGATCACTAAGTCTTGTGGAATCTTCCTCGTGTATACATCGGCTGTCCGAACTGGCCCATGAGCAAACGGCCATGGGGGTCCTCGGCCCAATCCACCTGATCGGGAGACGACATGGTGAGCACCCCCTGGTCCAGGACACCGTCAGTAGCCCCCTGAACCGGTCTTCAAGTTGGGGACGCTCCTCGATTCTTCCGAACTGTTCTTCATCTTCGGTCATCGGTCTTGAAAACTGGTTCAACAAATCTTCTCATCTTCGATCTTGAGGATCGCCAAATTGAATCCGAAGAGTTTAGACGTCGGGTATCCGAGGAGCCCTATTAAGTTCTCGGCCTTTATCAATGCCTTGTTATTTTTATGCCACACCTCGGGTTTGAAGTTGCTCCCGTGCGGTGGTGTCCTCTTGCATCCGAGCTCCAACGCCGGACTGCATTCAAGGTATCTTTTGGAGCCGAGCACCAATGCCGACCTGTATCCGAATTCCAACGTCGGACTATATCCAAGGTGTCATAGATCACCTTGGCTTGAAAAAGTTTGAAGGAGGTTATCCGAGCTTAACGCTGAAAAGTTCTCTATGGAACGAGCCATTCGAATCCGAGCTTAATGCCGGACCGCTTCCGAGCTCCAACGCCGGACTACATCCGATCTCTAACAATGGTCAGCATCTAAGGTGTTGTAAACTACGTCGGTCTTTAAAGGATTGAAGGAATTCAGCCAAGCTTAATGCCGGAAATTCCCTCTATAGAGCCAGCCACTGGCGCCCGAGCTTTATGCCAGACTGCTTCCGAGGTGGTGCACCACCCAGACCGCGGGCTGATTTTTTGTGAATATTTTTTATTGTGCAATTTATTCTCTGCCGAGATATATAGCCAGTATATGTATATCCAGTAGCCCTCAAGGTGTGTGTCGGTCTAAAACCCAAGATGCACCTGAAGGAAAACATAAAACAGCTGATCCTGGTAGCCCCTGAGACTCAGGTCGATTTGCAAAATCGGCTTGAGGATCAACTCCTAGCTCGGCAGCATACGTTGGAATAGAAACGTAGTGTAATATATTAGAAATAATGATTGGTGGACAGGCCCCTGAGAGAGGGTTATGAGAAGTCGCCGTGATATATTAGCATGATGCCGGATAAGTCCCAGAACTTACTGTTGTCCGAAGATGCGCTTGCCCATAGTTCGGTCATGCTGAATACTGAGCACTTTGAATTCTCTACATTGGATAAGCAATGCAGTGGCCGTTGAGACACTGGTCGGGTGGCAACACCAGATCAGGGGATCGATGTGCCCCTTTAATATTTATAAATAATGAGCACGAAGCCCAGTAGCCCCGAGCCTTAATGTGGGCACGGGTGGCCGAATTAAGGATCGATATCCGTTTGACAAAAAATTTTGTTGTGTTTAACACAAACTTCTCGGAAAGAGAATAAAGATCTCTTAAAGGAGCTTAGGTCTGGTTGGAATCCGAGCTCACCAAGGTAGGCCCCAAGGGATTTAAAAGATGGATTGCAGTAAATGGATTTTACTCGCAATTTTTATGTGTAATGATGCTATGTATCCAAGTAGTTTACATCATGAATGCTCGGATCCGCATTGTACAACACCTTGTTGACCGACCATCAGCTTCAACCTCCTCGGCCAGTGGCCGGGGAGTGTTTGTCCTACTTTATAAAGCCTTTACAAGGGCAAAGGTTTACGGCAAACAAGGCAATCCGGCCATACGGTTTTATAAACAAAGGTATGCGGAGAGAATGTTATATTACTATTTGATGTAAGAAACATCTCCCAAAGAAAATAATCCCGCTATCGGTTCCTTTCTTTGGGTTGTCATGCCGATCATGATCATGAAACCTCAACTCCGATCGATGCAGGAGAAAATATTGAGGATTTAGTTCGGGGTAAGTCCGATCTCTATGGCTTTTAATGGACCAAAATTTTCACTTCCGTCGTTGCCGACCAATTATATTCTTTAAGATGGCTAGCTTTCGGCTTCTCCCAGTCTGAGGTACTAACACGGATGACCCGGAAGTGCTCCCTTTACCTCCTAGCCAAATAATCGGGAACGTAGGGGTAATCACAGGAGTCAGGCAACCCAGCTTGGCCAAAATCTTAAGTCAAATTGATGCATATTTATGGCTTTATAACGATGATTACAGAAGGCGGCCCTTGTATATTAAATACAAATGCCGATGATATGTTTATTTTGACTCAGTTGCGACCGTTTATCAGTTGAAAGTGGCCCATTGTCGGCTTCCACCCCCTTGTAGATGCTACGCAGGGTGTTTCCGCAATAACAAACAACCCTTAGCCTACGTCGCGGTGCTCGATGGCGGTTGTGTTAGCGGAAACGAGGCAATCAGATATGCGTGCTTTATAACTTTCACTTAGTCATAGGAGCTTAAAGTTGGGAGGCTAGCTACTAGCCCCTGGTTAGTGTTTGGCGACAGCCGAGGTCAAGCCGTAAACACTTCGGCCCATGTTATGAACAGCCTGTCATTTAACATAGTCATTGGATCGCTGACCAGTTTATGCTTATTGTGACAGTCAGTTTTCGGCTTTCTCCACTGAGGTTCTTAACCATGCGAGCTAGAAGCACAATCGCAGTGGTTCTCCCTTTGCACACCTAGCCGAACAAAGCAGAACGTAGGAGGCAAGCATAGGAGCCGGGCAACCCAACTATTGACCAAATACATAATTCGAAACCGATGCATATATAGCAATATCCGAGAATGTTTTTGCAGAATCTCTAAAGGTGTCCAGCGTTGCACTACGAGACTTATGCTGGAAACACACCAATAGTTTAAAAGTGCCATAGGCTCAAAAAGCCAAAAACTTATGTAAAAGCTTGACGTTCAGACTAAACCGAGATTTTGGTGCCAATCCGGAAATTGGTCTTTTTAAAAAAAAATGTGCTTGTGCTTTAACATGACACATCCGATCTCAAGACTTCAAGCGGGTTAGCCTACGGCTTCAAGCTCCTTTTCCCGAAGGCGGAGTGCTTCTCCGAGGCCAGTTTCGCGAACTAAACTCGAGCGGCTTTAGAGAGAATCTAGGCCATCCGGCTATTGACCATACACTCTTGTCGAAAAAGGAGCGGTAGAAAAAGACTTTGCAACGACCAAGAAGAAAACAAATTATTATAGAACGGTTCGTGTAAATTTTAAGAGCCCCCAGTTAACATGGGTACACTACTGCAGGATGCTGCTAACGCGACACTACGATCAGAGACCCTTCGAGAAACTGTGTGCGATGCAATAATCGCAAACGGTGTTGTATGAAAACCATCAGAAATGTGTAAAACGTTTGCGATGAGGGATGCATCAAACACGGTTCAGGTTTTAGTTGTGTGTGTGATGAAGGGCATACGGTTCAGTTCAATTAACTGTTTGCGATGAGGAGGAACAAAAGAAACAGGCAGCTAGATGAAGGCGTGTGCGATACACAACATACGGTTCACTCGGATGAACTGTTTGTTATTAGGCAACACAAAAGAAACGGCCAGCCAGATGAAGGTGTGTGCGATATACAGCATACGGTTCACTCGGATGAACTGTTTGTGATTAGGCAACACAAAATAAAGGCCAACTAGATCAAGGTGTGTGCGATATACGCATGCGGTTCAGTCGGCCCTTGTCGTCAGTGTGTGACCTCTGTGGCAACCGTTTGCTCCCCAAGCGCCTCTTCGTGTACCGTGGCAACCGTCCACCGCCTCTTCGCCTTTCCCTCTCGATTTGGAACTGCTATCTCACGCTCTTCCTCCCTCCTCCATTCGCATTCACCCTTCCTTCTGCCATTGTTCGATCATCTTCTCCATGGAGGGAACAGGCCGGAAACGACCCCGTTATTCTTGCCCCAATCTGAATGATGATGCGGTGGAGGAACTCATTGATCGGTGCGACGTCATCACCTCGGCTAGCATGGCAGGTTCGTTCAAGACCATTCTCGACTCAGTTTATAACATCATTACAAGGAACCCAAGGGTCCAGGAGCGGTTTGATCTCCCCTATCTTCTTCGCCGTGACCCTGCTGACTGGCGCGGGGATGAGGGAAGCCTCGCCTTGTGCAAGTTGATGCCGCTTGATAATGATACGTATGATGTTAAGATGCCATCGCTTGAGGGCAAGGCTTGGGCAGGCGCAAATGGAGATTGGGTTGTTTACATTGGGTACAACTGTGAGTGGGAACTTGTGAATGTGTACACTCGTCACCGGGTTCCACTTCCAAAAATCTCGGACGACTGCCCAGAGGTTGAGTACACCGGTATTCTACGGAGTTCAAATACGATCATGGTGACTGTCGTCTATGGAAGATAGCAATTTGTCGAGTTCCCAGCCGCTATTGGGATTACTCAAACTATGAAGTTATTACTATCTTCGACAAGCTTGTTGCCTTCCTTACTTCCACGCCTCGATGGATATTGCTCAAAAATCAGTTTCTGTACACGGATGAGTACTGTGATGCAATTGAACACGAGGGTCTTGTGTTTGCTGCCACCACTCGTGGCACTGTTTTGGCATGGAATCATCATGCTTTTGGTACGTTTGTCTTCCACCGTAATTATAATTGTTTCATCCACATGCATGTGGGTCAGCTAGTTTCCCTTTACTAATTAATTAACCTTCTTGTGTTTCCAAGGTCCTGTGAACATTCCACCACCTATACTTTTAAATTTTTTATAACCAAGGGGGAGATGACAATGCTGATGATCACGAGCATGAGAACGAGCTGGACCCATATACTCAGTGGTGCCTGGCAACTTATTCCGATGGATCACCTCTTTTTCTTGTCTGAATACCAGGCACTGCTGATGTTACTAAGGAAGCATTTGTTGTCTCGCATGGCCGCACTCTCCGGACCTATTCCAACATCCGTCGCAGGGTATTCGGGATGGATACTAGTGTACTAGCGCCAACACCTTCTCCCTGGTTCAGTATTGAAAGTCTTGGAGGAAACTCGCTCTTCCTTGGATAAAACTATCCAATGATGGTGGAAGGCGATCCAGCTGCTATTGACACAACGTTACTACCATTTATGAGAAGCAACTATATCTATACCTCGGACATTGCTATGCTTCTCTACCGTCCCAATATGGGTCCTGACATAGGCCGCTTCAGCCTGGATGATCAGTCCTGCGTTGGTCTCGAGATTGACAGTAGCTGGCCCTTCCTAGAGAATCACTTCTGGTTCAAAGCAAGCGTTTCCAACGCTGACAAGTGGTTGAGCTGAAGTTCATTTCATCGCTTTGTTATTTGTTGTGTGAGAAAAACTTTACTAGAATGTTTTGTTGGAAATGACCTATAATCCAATGTGTATCCTCGTTGTCGTTGTGGGCTGATGACTTGTTGTATGTAATCAATGGTACATTTGCATATGTGTCCATCAACTCACGCCTGCTAGTGGTGTCCATATGAACAGTGCTAGTGATTTTAGTTGCAAAGATTAGATAGTGCTAGTGATTTTTAGCTGCATATTTTGACAAATCACAGCGTTACAAGGTTGACAAATGGCAATGTTACTAGATAAACAAATGTCAATCTCTCCAGTTTGACAAATGGCAACATACCCAGAATGACAGATATGCAAATCTTACCCAATTGTTTGTACGTGGTTGCACACAGGTCATGCGAAACAACCGTTTGCGTTGAAGGGATGCATAAATCCTGCTCGGCACATTTTCCCTTGGCTTCCTGGGGAAGCTGTCGGTTTGCATCCGGGTGTTCTAACTAAAACGTTTGCGATGAGTGTTGTATATTTAAAAACCATCGACGTTTTTTTCAAAAGAAAATTGTTTGATAAGTCTGTACATTAAGAGAGAAAAACGCAAGTTCGTTCAAACCATATCTTTCATTCAGTCACACTACGAATTTATATTCATATGATCGAGAATTCGAGATACAGTATTAAACCCCAAAAAAACTATTTCCGGCAGCGGCGGAGGCGGGTGTCGCGCCGTCGTTGTCGTTGTCGTCCTCCGGGACGCCGTTGTTGAAGTCTTCAAGGCAGCACAAAATGTTATTCACTTGTATATCAAACATCATGTCATCGCGCGATCGACGGGCGGGGCGCGGGAGGACGGCAACTGGCGCCGCTAAGAGGTAGCGGTCGACGGCAGCGTCCCATGCCGCTGAGGGGGGCGCCCGCATGGGCACGGGCATGGGCACGGCGGGTGCTGCCAAACGCACGGGGGCCGGCACCACGGTGGGTGGAGGGGCGCGCACGGGCACGGGCGCTGGCGTTGGCATGTACACGAGCTCGTGCGGGTCCGCGGAGACCTCGCTGACGCCTGTGGCTTCCGGCTCTGCAATAGTGCTCGGCGACCAGCCCGTCAATGCTACGGGGATGGTCACTGGCGCGGGCGCGGGGATGGGAGCGGGGGCAGCAACCGCCGCGGCCAGCTCATTCTGGGCCATGTCCATGAGGCCCCATTCCTCCTTATTTTCTATCTCCTCTGGCTCGGAGTCGCCTTCACCAAACTTGAAGACTAGTGGCAGATGATCGTTCTGCGGCACGGCGTTGGTGGAGGTCAGCGGCTACGGGAGGGAGGGGAATGGGAGTCTGTCGGTTCAATATCCGGCGTATCTCGTAGTAGGGGTCCTAAGCTAGGCGTCTTGGAGCGATGGTAACATGGACACGGGGTTTTACCCAGCTTCAAGCTCTCTTGATGAGATAATACCCTACATGCTGCTTTTGATTGTATTCATATGGGTGTAGTACAGAGTACATGTATCTACCACGAGATTGTAGTAATGAATATGAGATTGTCTATTGACTAGCCTGGCCTCGGTTTATATAAGACACCGGAGGCCTAGGGTTTAGGAGAGTCCTTGTCTTGGGCGCCAAGTCTTGTGGAGTATTCCTTGTATGCGGCAGGGGTTGTCCGAACTGGCCCATGAGTATGCGGCCACGGGGTCCTCGACCCAATCCAACTGATCGGGAGACGACGTGATGAGTACCCCCTAGTCCAGGACACCGTCAGTAGCCCCCTGAACCTGTCTTCAAGTTGGGGACGCTCCTCGATTCTTCCGAACTGTTCTTCATCTTCGGTCGTCGGTCTTGAAAACTGGTTCAACAAATTTTCCCATCATCTATCTTGAGGATTGCCGAGCTAAATCTGACGAGTTTATACGTCGGGGTATCCGAGGAGCCCTTTAAGTCTTCGGCCTTTATCAATGCCTTGTTATTTTTATGCCACGCCTCGGGTTTGAAGTTGTTCCCGTGCGGCGGTGTCCTCTTGCATCCGAGCCCCAACGCTAGACTACATTCGAGGTATCCTTTGCAGCCAAGCACCAACGCCGGACTGTGTCCAAGCTCCAACGCCGGACTGTATCCGAGCTCCAACGGCGGACTATATCCGAGGTGTCATAGATCACCTTGGTTCAAAAAAGTTGAAGGAGTTTAGCCGAGCTTAATGCCGGAAATGCCCTCTATGGAGCTAGCCATTCAAATCCATGCTTTATGCCGGACTACCTCCAAGGTGGTGCACCACCTCGGGCTTGGGCTGATTGTTTACAGATTTTATTTCTGATGCGTGTAAATTTATTAGCTGTCAACATGTCTAACTAGTAGCCCTCAAGGTGTGTTTCGGTCTAAAACCCAAGATGCACCTGAAGGAAAACAAGAAACCGCAGATCCTAGAAGCCCCTGGGACTCAGGTCGATGCGCGAAATTGGCCTGAGGGTCAACTCCTAGCTCGGTAGCACACGTAGGAATAGAAACGCAGTGTAGTATAATAGTGATCGGCGAACGGGCCCTTGAGAGAGGGTCTTGAAAAGTTGCCGTAATATATTTAGCTTGACGCCGGATAGGTCCAAATGGTACCTATTGTTATTCGAAGACATGTTTTCCCATAGTTCGGTCAAGCCGAACACTTGGCAGTTGGAATTTTCTGTATTGAAATAGGCAATGCAGTAGCCCCCGAGACACTGGTCGGGTGGCAACACCAGATCAGGGGATCGATGTGCCCCTTTAATATTTTTAAATAATGAGCGCAAAGCCTAGTAGCCCCCGAGCCTTAATGTTGGCACGGGTGGCCGAATTAAGGATCGATATCCAGAGTAAAATCACAGATTATGTGTAATGATTCTATGTATCCAAGTACTTAACATCATTATTTTGACTCCATTGCGACCGTTTATCAGTTGAAAGTGGCCCATCGTCGGCTTCTACCCCTTTGTAGATACTACGCAGGGTGTTTCCGCAATAACAAGAGAACCCTTAGCCGACGTCTCGGTGCCCGAAGGCGGTTGTGTTAGCGAAAACGAGGCAATCAGATATGCGGGCTTTATAACTTTCGCTTAGTCATAGGAGCTTGAAACTGGGGAAGCTAGCTATGAGCCCCCGGTTAGTGTTCGGCGACATCCGAGGTCAAGCCGTAAACACTTCGGCCAATGTTATGAACGACCCGTCAATTAACATAGTCATCGGATCGCTGACCAGTTTACACTCATTGTGACAGTCAGTTTTTGGCTTTCTCCACTGAGGTGCTTAACCATACGAGCTGGAAGCACAATCGCAGTGGTTCTCCCTTTGCACACCTAGCCGAACAAAGTGGAACGTTGGAGGCAAGCACAGGAGCCGGGCAACCCAACTATTGACCAAAGACACAATTCGAAACCAATGCATATATAGTAGTGTCCGAGAATGTTTTTGCCAAATCTCTAAAGGTGTGCGGCGTTGCACTGCGAGACTTATGCTGGAAACCCACAAATAGTTTAAAAGTGCCATAGGCTTGGAAAACCAAAAAAACTTCAGTAAAAACTGGACGTCCAAACTACAACAAGTGTTCGGTGCCAAATCGAAGATTGGTCTTAGAAAAAAAGGTGCTTCTGTCGTGCTTTAACATGACACATCCTATCTCATGACTCCAAGCGGGTCAGCCTACGGCTTCAACCTCCTATCCCGAAGGCGGAGTACTTCTCGTTAGGCCAGTTTAGTAAACTGATCTCTAGCGGTTTTGTGAGAGAAATTTGGCTCCCCGGCTAGTGACCACACACTCGTGTCGAAAAAGGGAGTGGTAAATAATAATAAAATAAAAACATTGCAACGACTAAGAAGAAGAACACTTGTTATAAAATGGCTCATATAAATTTAAGAGCCCCCAAGTGACTTGGGTAAAAGAATTTTTATGTATAATGATCATATGTACCGAAGTACTTGTATCATATCTGTGTTCACCCGAACTTTAAACGCGTCTTAACCGACCGTCAGCTTCTCCCTCTTCGGTCAAGGACCAAAAAGTGTTATGTACTCCACCTGTCGAGAATATCAACGGTGTTTCCGATAAACAGGCAATCAGGCCATAAGGCTGTAACAGACAAAGCGCGCTCAGGGAACTTATGCTATATTACTGACAAAGTGTAAGAAGCATCTTCGAAGAAAATAGTACCCCCACCGATACCTTTCTTCGGTGCTCATTGTTACTATGATTCTTGTGCGATAGATTTTTTGTACTCATGAGTTCCGTTGTGTGCCGACCATAATTGAAAACAATAAGAGTGCTAGCTTTCGGCTTCACCCAGTCTGAGGTCCAGCTCGGATGACCCGATCGTGACAATCGCATAGGTGCTCCCTTTACTCCCTAGCCGAACAATCGGGAACGTAGGGGTAAACACAGGAGCGAGGCAACCCAGCTTGCAAATCGCTTAAGTCAATATGGTGCATATTGTGGCGTAATACACAAACAAGGAACGAGGCCGTACAAGGACAGCTAGTCCCAATTCCGATCTGTAAACAAAATTACACGAACTGGCAGTACCAATTGACAAGAGATATTTAATTTGTACAAAATAGATCCAGATTGAAAAGATAGAACCTGATCGTTGATTTTGATCCCATCGAACCGCACCGAAAATGAAAGCACCAATGTCGGTTCAATATCCGGCGTATCTCGTAGTAGGGGTCCTAAGCTAGGCGTCTTGGAGCGATGGTAACATGGACACGGGGTTTTACCCAGCTTCGGGCTCTCTTGATGAGATAATACCCTACATGCTGCTTTTGATTGTATTCATATGGGTGTAGTATAGAGTACATGTATCTACCATGAGATTGTAGTAATGAATATGAGATTGTCTATTGACTAGCCTGGCCTCGGTTTATATAAGACACCGGAGGCCTAGTGTTTAGGAGAGTCCTTGTCTTGGGCGCCAAGTTTTGTGGAGTCTTCCTTGTATGCGGCAGGGGTTGTCCGAACTGGCCCATGACTATGCGACCACGGGGTCCTCGGCCCAATCCAACTGACCGGGAGACGACGTGATGAGTACCCCCTAGTCCAGGACACTGTCAGAGGCGAACAGTAAGACCGCCCGTATTAAACAGCGGCTCGGGCGCCGTTAATGGAGAGGAAGGCGGGCGGCCATGGAAGTCAAAGGGCTCACTTCCCAGTGAGCCCGCGCCGCGTACAGCTCGCATGCTTCCCGGTGAGCCTCCGCATTGGAGGACAGCTTGCACGCCTCTCGGTCAGACTGCGCACCGGACTGCGCTCACACGCCTCCTGTTCACTCAAGGTCAAGCAGCTGTCCGCACGGCACCTCCTACAGCCATTAAAACCAAGACACGTGGCGTCACGTGAATGCTTAAAAGAACGCACACGGTTTGAATTCTACAAACATTTGAGATATTAAAGTGGCAGCTATTTTTTCAAAATGCCTTTGTTGGCTTTCATCATTCGAGTGCGCCTTCTGTCAAAATGGACACAAAAAATGCCACAGCATGTTGGGTGCCATTCCATGATAGCATGTCAAGTTTCATGAATTTCAGACGAGTTTTGGATTTACTAGAATTTAAAAACCAGGCATCTCAATGTTTTGCCGGCAATCAACGGTGCCCTGGTGTTTGAAATTCATTCCCATTTCTTGCATGGGACCTAAGCATGGACCCAAGGACACATATTTGATTTTTCAACCAATTTATATGCACTGGAGCATGTGCATGTAGTTCAAATTTGAATTGTGCACATAAATGCATTGAAAACTTAGTTAATGCATAAAAATATCTAAACGAACCGCGAAAATTCTCAAAAATTGACACAACACTCGTGTTGTTCTATCTTGACACGAGAATTTTTTTCAAAGTGATAAGAGGCAATGGATATTGTTTCGTACCCAAAGGTGGGAGGTTCCCTACCGAAACCATCGTGCTAGTTGTGAGAAGCTCTGGTTTGTGAGAAGCATATACCCGAACCTGCCCCGAATGGGACAATTTATTTACCACGACATGTTGATGCCGCTCCATGATAGCATGCCAAGTTTCATGAATTTCAAACGAGTTATGGATTTACTAGAATTTAAAACCAGACATCTCAACGTTTTGCCGGCAATCAACAGTGCCCTCGTGTTTGAATTTCATTCTCATCTCTTGCATGCGACCTAGAAATTCACCCAAGGACACCGATTCGATTTTTCAACCAACTTTAGTGCATTGGAGCATGTGCTTGTAGTTCAAATTTTAATTATGCAAATAAAATGCCTAGAAAATCAAGTTAATGCATAAAAATGTCCAAACGAACGCCGAAAAATCACAAAAATTGACACAACACTCTTGTTGTTCTATGTTGACACTAGAAATTTTTTGAAAGCAATAAGAGGCAATGGATATCGTTTCGTCCCCAAAGGTGGGACGTTTCCTATCAAAACCATCATGCTTGTTGTGAGCAGCTCTGGTTTGTGAGAAGCTTACACCCGAACCTGCCCCAAATGGGACAAATTTTTTACCACGGCATGTTGATGCCGCTCCATGATAGCATCCCAAGTTTCATGAATTTTAGACAAGTTATGGATTTACTAGAATTTAAAAACCAGGCATCTCAAGATTTTGCCGACAATAAACAGTGCCCTGGTTTTTGAATTTCATTCCAATCTCTTGCATGGGACCTAGAAATTCACCCTAGGACACACATGTGATTTTTCAACCAACTTTGGTGCATTGGAGCATGTGCTTGTAGTTCAAATTTGAAATATGCACATAAAATGCCTACAAAACCCAGTTAATGTATAAAAAAGGCCGAACGAACCCCGAAAAATTCCAAGATTAAACACAACACTCCTATTGTTCTATGTTGACATTAGAATTTTTTTGAAAGCAATAAGAGGCAACGAATATCGTCCCGTGCCCAAAGGTGTTACGTTCCCTATCGAAACCATCATGCTTGTTGTGAGAAGCTCTGGTTTGTGAGAAGCTTATACCCAAGCCCGTCCCAAATGGGACAAAATTTTCACCATGGCATGTTGATGCTGCTCAATGATAGCATGCCAAGTTCCATGAGTTTAAGACGAGTTTTGGATTTACTAGAATTTAAAAACTAGGTATCTCAATGTTTTGCCGACAATGAACAGTATCCTGGTGTTTGAAATTCATTCCCGTCTCTTGCATGGGACCTAAGCATGCACCCAAGGACACACATGTGATTTTTCAACCAATTTATATGCACTGGAGCATGTGCATGTAGTTCAATTTTGAATTATGCACATAAAATGCATAGAAAACTTAGTTAATGCATAAAAATGTGCAAACGAACCCCGTAAAATCCCGAAAATTGACACAACACTCCTGTTGTTCTATGTTGACACGAGATTTTTTTTGAAAACAATAAGAGGCAATGGATATCGTTTCGTCCCCAAAGGGTGGGACGTACGTTCCCCACCGAAACCATCAGGCTTGTTGTGACAAGCTCTGGTTTGTGAGAAGCATATACCTAGACCTGCCCCAAATGGGACAATTTTTTTACCACCGCATGTTTATGCCGCTCCATGATAGCATGCCAAGTTTCATGAATTTTAGACGAGTTTTGGATTTACTAGAATTTAAAAACCAGGCATCTCAATGTTTTGCCGGCAATAAACGGTGCCCTGGTGTTTGAAATTCATTCCCATTTCTTGCATGGGACCTAAGCATGCACCCAAGGACACATATTTGATTTTTCAACCAATATATATGCACTGGAGCATGTGCATGTAGTTCAAATTTGAATTATGCACATAAATGCATTGAAAACTTAGTTAATGCATAAAAATGTCCAAACAAACCCCGAAAAATCCCAAAAATTGACACAACACTCCTGTTGTTCTATGTTGACACAAGAAAAAATTTGAAAGCAATAAGAGGCAATTGATATTGTTTCGTTCCCAAAGGTGGGACGTTCCCTATCAAAACCATCATGCTTGTTGTGAGAAGCTCTGGTTTGTGAGAAGCATATACCCGAACCTGCCCCAAACGGGATTTTTTTTTACCACGGCATGTTGATGCCGCTCCATGATAACATGCCAAGTTTCATGAATTTCAGTCGAGTTATGGAATTACTAGAATTTAAAAACCAGACATCTCAACATTTTGCCGGCAATCAACAGTGCCCTGGTGTTCGAATTTTATTCCAATCTCTTGCATGGGACCTAGAAATTCACCCAAGGACACACATGTGATTTTTGAACCAACTTTAGTGCATTTGAGCATGTGCTTGTAGTTCAAATTTGAATTATGCACATAAAATGCCTACAAAACCCAGTTAATGTATAAAAAAGGCCAAACGAACCCTGAAAAATTCCAAGATTAAACACAACACTCATGTTGTTCTATGTTGACACTAGAAATTTTTTGAAAGCAATAAGAGGGAACGGATATCGTCCCGTCCCCAAAGGTGGTACGTTCCCTATCGAAACCATCATGCTTGTTGTGAGAAGCTCTGGTTTGTGAGAAGCTTATACCCAAACCTGCCCCAAATGGGACAAAATTTTCACCACGGCATGTGGATGCTGCTCCATCATAGCATGCCAAGTTTCATGAATTTCAGACGAGTTTTGGATTTACCAGAATATAAAAACCAGGTATCTCAACGTTTTGCCGGCAATCAACAGTGCCCTGGTGTTTGAAATTCATTCTCATCTCTTGCATGGGACCTAGAAATTCACCCAAGGACACACATGTGATTTTTCAACCAACTTTGGTGCATTGGAGCATGTGCTTGTAGTTAAAATTTGAATTATGCACATAAAATGCCTAGAAAACCCAGTTAATGTATAAAAAAGGTCAAACGAACCCCGAAAAATTCATTCCCATTTCTTCCATGGGACCTAAGCATGCACTGAAGGACACATATTTGATTTTTCAACCAATTTGTATGCACCGGAGCATGTGCATGTAGTTTAATTTTGAATTGTGCACGTGAAATGGCTAGAAAACCAGTTTATTGTATAAAATGTCCAAACGAACCCTGAATAATTCCAATTCTTTTACGACACACATATAGTTGCATGTTCACTGCGGCTAAAAGGTCTATCAATTCAAACAGCGTCCATTGCCGTTGTGACCCCATTTTGTAATTCAAATCAAGTAGACCCCACACAGTTTATTATCACCAACAGTGTGAGATGTAGTACAAAATATCTTGGAGCACCGTTGGTGTATAGTACGCCTATGGCTTGCGTGAGAAGGTGCATCGGCTACAGTCCACAGCCGGTGTGTCAAGCACACTAGCTCACTCCCCAAAAACTCCCGCCTCTGCATCCCTCGCAATCTCGAAAATATCTACCGCCTGGAAGGTTTTAATGTTTGATAGCACATGACTAGTATGTGCGGACTGTGTGCGATGTTGGTTACTCCCGCTCTGCTTCAGTCCCTTGATTCAAATTTTCAGTAGCCCCAGCATTTTACTCCCACCTCTGCATCCCTCGCAATCTCAAAAATATCTGCTCGCCCTTGATCCAAATTTTCAGTAGCCCCGCCTTGTTACTCCCGCCTATTAAAATTTTCAGTTGCCGCAGTATTTCCTCAAACACAACCTTGCTCCCCCCTCCACACACACACCCCCAAAACCTCAACTCACACAAACACACGCAACCCTCGAAACCATTGGTAGGTCGCCGCCATCGTTGGCGCCTCCATCCTCAACCTCTGCCCCATGTGCTGGGGAGCTCGAGGAGCCAATGGCCAAAAAGAGGTTTATCGCGGCCTTTTCATCCGACGCTGGCGAGGTGGCCGCCGAGGTGTCCCCGTCGTCCTTCGCGGGCCCGATCCGCCATCGCCGGTCCCCCGATCCGCCCGCCGCCGTGCCCCTACACCGGTTCGAGGACATCCCCGTCCTCCCTCGGACCCGGCAGCCGACAAAGTCCTACCTCGAGGTCCGGCAGCGGCGGTGGGGGACGTGGGTCGCCGTGATTACAGATCGAGAGAGCCACACTCGCAGGTGGCTCGGTAGCTTCCACACGGTCGAGCTCGCGGCCATGGAGTACGACCGCTGGCAGGTCCGCTACCACGGCGTGGCGGCTAGGCTCAGTTTCCCCTTCGGCACACGTCCGGTGTCGGTGTCAAAACCGGCAGATCTTGTAGTAGGGGTCCGAAGCTAGGCATCTTGGAGCGATGGTAACATGGACACAGGATTTTACCCAGGTTCGGGCCCTCTCGATGGAGGTAATACCCTACGTCCTGCTTGTGATTATATTGATATGAGGATAGTACATAGTACAGGTATCTACCACGAGGTTGTAGTAATCAATATGAGATTGTCCGTTGGCTAGCCTGGCCTCGGTTTATATATGCACCGTAGGCCTAGGGTTTAGGAGAGTCCTTGGCTTGGGCGCCAAGTCTTGTAGAAACCTCCTTGTATGCGGTATGGGCTGCCTGAAGTGGCCCATGAGTGAACTGCCATGGGGGTCCTCGGCCCGATCCAGCTGGTCGGGAGACGACGTGGTGAGTACCCCCTAGTCCAGGACACCGTCAGTAGCCCCCTGAACCGGTCTTCAAGTTGGGGCCGCTCCTCGATTTTTCCGAACTGTTCTTCATCTTCGGTCATCGGTCTTGAAAACTGGTTCAATAAATCTTCTCATCTTTAATCTTGAGTATCACCGAAGTGAACCCGAAGAGTTTACACGTCGGGTATCCAAGGAGCCCCTTTAAGTCTTCGACCTTTAACAATGCCTTATTATTTTTATGTCACACCTCGGGTTTGAAGTTGTTCCCGTGCAGCGGTATCCTCTTGCATCCGAGCCCCAACACCAGACTGCATTCGAGGTATCCTTTGTAACCGAGCACCAACGCCGGACTATATCCGAGTTCCAACGCCGGACTGTATCCGAGCTCCAACGCCGGACTGTATCCAAGCTCCAATGCCGCAGAGTATCTGAGCTCCAACGCCGGGCTATATCCGAGGTGTCATAGATCACCGTGGCTCAAAAAAGTTGAAGGAGTTTAGCCGAGCTTAATGCCAGAAATGCCCTCTTTGGAGCCGGCCATTGGCGCCTGAGCTTTATGCCGGGTTGCTTCCGAGGTGATGCACCACCGCGACTGTGGGCCGATTTTTTGTCAATATTTTTGATTGGTGTCATTTATTCTCTGCCGAGATATATAGCCAGTAGCCCTCAAGTTGTGTATCGGTCTAAAACCCGAGATGCACCTGAAGGATGACATAAAACCGCTGATCCCAGTAGCCCCTGAGACTCAGGTTGATTCGCAAAATCGGCCCGAGGATCAACTCCTAGCTCGGCAGAATACTTCGGGACACAAAAAGCGGTGTGCAAAGTCCTCGAGACTCAGGTTGGGTGCGGCCGACCAACCTGAGGATCATAATCTCCTCAAAAACTAAATTGCACTTTAAATTTTCTGCATTGGATTGTCAACGCAGTAGCCCCTGAGAATTGGGTTGGGCAAAATGGCCGACCCTAGGATCATACCTCCTCGAGAACAAGTTCAACTGTTATGTATGTTTTGACAATACCGAGGTGGAGTTCAGCAGGAAAGATTCCGAGCTATAGTTTTAGAAAAGAGTTTCACGCCGAACACCTCAACCAAGAGAATGTCCCGCTCCCTGAAACATAAAATAGATGAAACATGTTATAAGCTAAAAAAAGGCCAACAAACATGCGTAAAAAACTTTACGTCTAGATTAAAAAATCAAGCTGTTTTGGTGCCAATATGAAATTGGTCTTAAAATTGTACTTTCGTCGTGCTTTGACATGACACATATGATCTCTAGACTTCAAGTGGGTCAGCCTTCGGCTTCAACCTCCCTATCCCGAAGGCGGAGTGTTTCTCAGGCCAGTTTAGCGAACTAAACGCGAGCGGCTTTAGAGAGAAACCAGGCTACCCGGCTATTGATCATACACCTGAGTCGAGAAAGGAGTGGTAGAAAAAGACTGTGCAGCGACTAACAAAAACGGCTCATACTAATTTAAGAGCCCCCAAGTGACTTGGGTAAAATAATTTTATGTACAATGATTGTATGTACCGAAGTACTTATATCATATCTGTGTTCACCCGAACTTTAAACGAGTCTTAACCGACCGTCGGCTTCTCACTCTTCGGTCAAGGGCCGAAAAGTGTTAAGTACTCCACCTGTCGAGAATATCGATGGCGTTTCCGATAACCAGGCAATCAGGCCATAAGGCTGTAACAGACAAAGCGCGCTCAGGGAACTTATGCTATATTACTGACGAAGTGTAAGAAGCATCTTCGAAGAAAATAGTACCCCCACCGATACCTTTCTTCGGTTGCTCATTGTTTCTATGAGGCTTGTGCAATAGATTTTTTGTACTCACGAGTTCCGTTGTGTGCCGACCATGATTGAAAATAATAAGAGCACTACCTTTCGGCTTCACCCAGTCTGAGGTCCGAGCTCGGATGACCCGATCGTGACAATCACAGAGGTGCTCCCTTTACTCCCTAGCCAAACAATCGGGAACGTAGGGGTATACACAGGAGCAAGGCAACCCAGCTTGCGGAACACTTAAGTCAACATGGTGCATATTGTGGCGTAATACACGAACAAGGAATGAAGCCATACAAGTATAATCATATGCAAGAGGAAAGGCTTCATAGAGGAGGCCCCCAAGTAAACGGGGTATTTGAATTTGTGTGTCACAAACAAAGTTTTGACAAGGAAGTTTTTCACAAACAACTTTTTTCCAAAAAAGTATAATGCTTGGTCGAACCGAACAAAATTTCAAACTGAAAGTCTTTGAGCATGAAAGCGACTTAGCTGGTTAATGTGCTCGGTGTTGATGACGCGATTCAGGCTTTTGGCGGGACGAAGACGCCCATTGATCTATGACAGATCCGACAAGGTTCGCAGTCCTCGGCATGGCCGAGGTCCCAACCCCCAAGCCCTAGGTGTCCGAGCAAGGAGTTCGGCACTCCGGAGTAGTGATACGGCTCGGCCGATGTGGTAAGGCGAAGCCCCCAGTCTAGCCGGCTGGCGAAGTTGGTCGGCAAGGTGACAATGAAGCCCCCACGCTCGTCGACTTGTTCGGCATGGTGGACGTCAGTTTGACGAAGCGACGACGCTGCACGGCCGAGGTGGCGAGATGAAGTTCTCGGTCCAGTTAACATGGCGAAGCTGTGATCGGCGGATGCCGAATTCTCATGTAGGTCGGCTCGTGATGCCGACGTGACCACGTAACGCAGTCAAAATCGATTACCTGCACACATAAAATAGTGCAAGCAAAAAAAAATTGAAAGAAAAAAAATGCATAATTAATATATGCGAAGCGAATCATGAGGTAAGTTTGGCCTGTGCGCCGGGGTTGGTGTGACGGAGTGGCAACACGGACCTGTGGATGCAGGTCGGCATGCGCGGGGCGACAACATCGGTTTGGTATGATCCGAACTCATTGTGCGGAGGTGTCGGTCGGTGCGGTGGTTGTCGGCCTAATCCGCATGTAGCAATTGTTGTGAAAGAGACGCCCCCGAAGTACTCATGCAACTTCATGTGGAAGGTACCACGTAAGCTGCTTGTCGCATCAATCCAATCTTGATGGACGCAAAGCAACTGGTAGTGCTAATTGCATCAGGGAAGCACATGAAAGTGAAACCATTAGTGAAAGTGTAGACAGCCTCCAAACTTAATTAAATAATGGAGAAAAGGAAGATCAAATCTCCCGGTGATATCGCTGAGATTGGTCTGACCGACGCCATGTATGAGGGTCAGTAAATTTTCTCTACGAAAATAATGCAACACAAAGGAACAGAAAATATTCTCTGTATAATAATTTACGTGCTAAACAAATAGCTGAGAAAAATAAACCTGGACGGCGATGAACATGGAGGACCATAACAAATAAAGAAACACCGGTCGAACTTTGATCGTTGCCCGAAGTAATGCTAGTTGGACTGCTAGCAATCATCAACACGTGAAGTAGTGTTTGTAGATTAGATCACAAGGACCGTGCTTGCAAAACAAGTATTCAATTAGGTTAGAAATACTCTAGGTCTATGCATTTTCCGAAAAGGATTATTAGGAACTGCCAGCGGCCGACGAATAGCTGAATTAAAAAGGGAAAAAACTAATTAAATCTCACTGTTGGTGTCACTGTTGGAATTAGCTTCTTTGCCGTCCACCATGGCAGACGGCAAAGGCATGGATCACGGATGGCAAACTTCTTTGCCGTCCGCCAGCAGATGGCAAACTGTCCGTCTGAACACGTGCCATCAAAGGCCTTCTTTGTCGTCTGCTTCCTGGAAACGGACGGCAAAGGATTTTGCCGTCCGCCATCCGAGGCCAGCAGACGACAAAGACAACGGACGGCAGTGCGGTGGCGTGAGAGCCGTTAGGGGGTTAATGGTGCTCTTTGCCGTCTACCAGCGGACGGCAAAGCGTCAAAGCTCTTTGCCGTCCGCTGACAGACGGCAAAGAGCTCAGCTAGGCAGTACTGGGAAGCTGCCACGTGGCCAGCTATGCCGTCCGCTGGCAGACGACAAAGTGACCAAATAGGCAGCCAGTGTTCCCAGGTTGTACAGGTAGCTGCCACGTGTCCTCTTTGCCGTCTTCTAGCAGACGACGAAGCTCTTTGTCGTCTGCTAGCGGACGACAAACAGGCTACATATCCCCTGTTTTTATTGGAATCCATTTAATTTCACAGGAATTCACACACAGATATACATAATTTTTTTCACATGCACAACAGACATATGATGTATCCAACACATAGCTCCATCCATGACAACATACATACATAATAAGAAACAGAGTTCCATCCATACATATTACAGTAACATCACAATGTTCATCCAACACATTGTTCCATCCATCCATATAACAAGTTCCACATTTCTTATCGATACAAACGAAAAAAAGAAAAGGGAAACAAGCACTCCATCCATGCAAGCTTCCATATAGTGAATTAAATCTGCAAAATGGGAAACAAGAAAGTTAGAAGAAGAAGACTAGAATCAGAAGGAGAAGAAAATGAAGAAGAAGAATAAGAAGTAAGCATACTTAGGTAAAATGGAGCTAACCTAGCTAATTGTGCCATTTTTGAGTGAACTAAGCATATTATGCCATTTTTTATATAACTTAGAGCTAACTTCATTTTGGAGAAGAAGAAGAAAACTAGAAGAAGAAGAAGACTAGAAGAAGAACTTCTTCTTCTTCTTTTCTTCTTCTTCTTCTTTTTCTTCTTCTTCTTTTCTTCCTATTCCTTCTTTTCTTCCTCTTCCTGGATTTTCTTCATCTTATTATGTCATTTGTGGACTAAATAGGCTAAATTATGTCATAAATGGACTAAATAGGCTAAATAAGAAAAAATGCCATTTTTGAGCTTACATAGCTAATTATGCCATTTTTGACCTAACTAAGCATATTATGAGATATAACTTAGAGCTTACTTCATTTTGGAGAAGAAGAAGAAGAAAACTAGAAGAAGAAGAAGACTAGAAGAAGAAGAAGAAGACTAGAAAGTCTTCTTCTTCTTCTTCTTCTAGTCTTCTTCTTCTTCTTCTTCTTCTTCTTCTTCTTATTCTTTTCTTCCTATTCCTTCTTTCCTTCCTCTTCCTTGATTTTCTTCATCTTATTATGTCATTTGTGGACTAAATAGGCTAAATTATGTCATAAATGGACTAAACACGCTAAATAAGAAGAAAAATACCGTTATCACGGAGGTGTAGGAATGGTCGGGGCTGCGCCAGTGCCAGACGGAGGTGAAGGACCGGTCGGGGTTCCGGCATTGGCAGAAGGAGTGGTCGATGCTTGTCGGGAGCCATGCTGCACCAAAGATCATTTCCAATAATGTCTCGTTAGCAAGTTCGCAAACTGAAATGTGAATAGTAGTAAGCAACGACCATTCAAATCAAACTCACCATGGTCGCCGGGGCAATCAGGGGCATCGACGGAGGGGCCTGACCGTTTTTCTCGCACATGGTATGCACATTTGGTTCTCACGAGTTAGTCATTTTATATAGTAATGCGAACATTACGTGCATGATTGGGCTAATATGCACGAGAAACGTACCACGACGAGCTCGTATAGGGCCCGGTTAGCATTGTCGTTCCGGTTCCTCTCCTCCTCCAACAGCTTAGCCGTCATCTCCTCCATCTCCTTTTGTGCCTCCCTTTTTGCCTCCTCCACAAGCTCCTTCGTCTTCAATCTCTCTTTCTCAACAATAGCCTGCTACACACCACTCCTCGTTAGCATTGTAATCATTGACGGACGCACACACAATGTAATGGAGGAAAGGTGAGAGAGTCCGTATAACTAACCGCCATGGCGATCTCCGCGGGCCGTGCACGAGGCGTTATCTCAGGCTCAGAGCTACTCAGGCGCTTCTTGATCTGCGGGAGAGTCTTAGGACAACGTATCAGTCCATCACCAATGGCTAGAGAGCCATGGGACCTCCCGCCACCAGATATCATCACCAGCTCTATATCAAAAGAATCCTGGCTCGGGTTAAAGTCCTCCCCTTTCCTCGCCTTCCCCTTGTATCTGTACTTCACAAGCTTGTGGTGGGAGGTCTTGTTGGTGAAGCTCTCTGGATCATCTAGGTCAGACTCCGTGAATGGCCTGGCCTTCTTGTACGAGGCCATATGGGCCATGCCATAGAGGTCGAACAGACCTGGCACAGGCTTCTTGTGGTGGTGCGCCTGAGAGAGAGGAACGAAATACTAGTTAAGGGCTCAAGCTAGCATGAAGAATGATATTGCTATGTAAATAGGTCATTATGGAGCTAAGAAAGGTTATTATGTCATTTTCGAGGAAAATAAGCTAAGTTTAGGTCATTTTCGAGGTAACCAAGATTATTATGCCATTTTTGACCAAAGTATGCTAATTATGTCATTATTGAGCTATCCAAGGTTATTATATCATTTTAGAGCAAACTATAGCATATTTAGGCATTCTATAGAGCTATCTAAGGTTATTATGTCATTTTAGAGCTAATTATGTCATGAATGAACTAGCTAAGATTAGTTTAGGTCGTTATTGAGCTATCGAAGGTAGTTATGCCATTTTTTAACTGACTAAAGCATATTAAGTCATTTTATAGAGCTATCTAAGGTTATTATGTCATTTTAGAGCTAAATATGTCATAAATGAATTATCTAGCATGAAGAATGAATTGCATGAATCATGTAGCAAACCACATACCCAGTTATCCCCGTACTCAAACAGGTTGGAGCTTCCTTGATGGTGTGGCACACCTTCCATTTGGTCGCGCTTATCCTTGGCCCTTTGGTGTTCAACTTTCCATTGGGCAGAGCACCACACATCCACCAACGCCTCCCAACAGTCCATCTTATCCATCTCGGGGGCACCTAAGTGAGTCTAGAGAAATTTCAGCGCTACGCCTACGAATCAAATCAAGAATACTAAGTTCAAGGCCTTAAGAATAGGTAATTACCTACATGTACTTCTCCTTACTCAGAAACTTGCCGCGACACTTCTGCTTGCCCCTCCTAATACCCTTCGAGGCGTAGTAGTCTCGAACAGCCCGCACCCAAGCCTCGTGCCTTAAGTTCTGAAGTAGGCGCTTGCACTCATTTTCGACAACCATACACGCGGCCTCATGCTCTCCCTCTAAAACCCTGAGGAAGGTTTGCAATCAAATAAGACAACACTGATTAGTACAATCACTAGGTAGTGTTGATTTTTAATTCCGTAAAGGAGAAATTACCCAAAACTGACGGAACACAATGTCGGCCACCGTCTCGCACAAGACACCGTCGACCCTCTTCTCAGGCGGGGCCGGGGCAACCGAGTACAACTCCCAGGTCAGTGCTAGCTGTGGAACCTGACCCTCACCAGGCAACGTGACCCACCCAGGGAAGTGCTGCCGACAAAGCACACCAAGGACCTGGTTGGGTGTAGCGACCAGACCTCAAATGGCCTGTGCTGCTGTGCACCAGTGTCATCCCTGGATCAGTAATGCTGACACGCACAGTACAAATGGAGGATTTATAACAGAGTAGCAATCACACACTTATTACATCGAATATCTCCGAGGAGATTAAGTATAAACATGGCTTAAGGCCATCTAATAACGATAACAGCGGAAGACTTGGAAGATAAGTGAGTCCATCAACTCCAGCGGCATCACTGAGTATAAGACCACGACCTAAAGCACCTTACTCGTCGTCTGAAAAGTCTGCAACATGAAACGTTGCAGCCCGAAAATGGGTCAGCACATAGAATATGCTGGCAAAGTAGCACATAGAGAATAATGAACAATGGTAAGGCTATACTACATGCATATATGGCTGGTGGAAGGCTCTATGGTTACAGTTTTGCGAAAAGCCAATTTTATCCTACTGCAAAGGAATACATTTTATTTAACTATCATGGTGGTTGAAACATTGAGAAGGTACCTCCAACTCAATCCCAATTAAGTAACATCATTAACCCAACAGTATTAATTAAAGTATCACGGTGATGAGATTCAAATGATAATCCAGATACTAGATACTCAAGTTGTCCATAACCGGGGACACGGCTAATCATGATCAGTTTGTACACTCTGCAGAGGTTTGTGCACTTTTCCCCACAAGACTCGATCGCCTCCGCTTGATTCTCGCACTGCATGATGTTTGAGAAACGGATGACCGAGACACAGTCTTTCAGAAACAATCACTCTCTACTCTGGATGGACCGGTACACCTACTTTCCCCTACATCTGCTAGTCCACCTCTTCAAGAGATCCTGTGACCTACTCAGCTATGCTAGAGCCCATAATAGCTTGTGGCTGCACACGGAAGTTTCTTGCATGAATAATCTTATGATCCCTTTGAGCCTGGGTGTTGGACCTTATACATACAGACAACACTGGGTTCTCCAGGTGCCTCAATCCACCCAGATGTGAGTTTTAGTTGCCACCTTAAGTTGAACCATTATTAAGCATCTCACATCTGTCATGAATATCTCTCAAACCCAATCCACGTCTACGAGCATAGCATGGCAATATAATAGCAACGTAGAGGTAACTCCCAAGGGTTTGATAAATGAAACAGGTAATAGGTACTACCTCAACTACTTCCCAATACCCACAGTTTAATTAGATCCTAACAATGCAATGTGTTTGAGGAAAACAGATCTAATGCAATAAAACTGGGTATGAACGGGGTATGATCAAAGTGTTACTTGCCTTGCTGATGATCCGCAAAACCTAGCGAGTCGAAGTAACAAGCGGCACACTCCGGGTACTCTATCGCAAACAAACAAGCATACAATCAGTACTCAACTAATGCACAGGTAAAACTCGAATGAAGGATCCAACCAGAAAGTTCAACTTAAGAACTCCGGTTTGCAAAAAGAATCAACTCGAAAGAAGCAACGAAAGTCAAATGGCGAAAGAAAGAAACTTCGTTTGCTAATCTGGATCTAGGTCAAATTTTACTATAGCAAAAACTTGTTTGAGTAGGTTAAACGGAAAGAGAATTTCGAGACGAAACTCTAGGCGCTTGAATCGCCTGATTCCGATAAACGAGCGAGAAGTTAAACAGATTCAAAAATTCGATCAGAAATCAAATCTGAGAAAATAACGAGAAAATCCGACGAAAAAGAAAAACGGACGAACGGTTAAATAACGGACGTTCGTTAACAGAGAAAAACCGACGAACGCGTTCGTTAAAACGAACGGTTCGGTGAACGCTCGCAAAATAAGAAAACCGAAAAAACCGATCTAGGGTTTTTTTTAAAAAACAAAAGGTTTTTTTTCTTCAGAAAACCGGTCAACAACGAGACGGCCGGCGGCAGTACCTCGACGGCGGCTCGGCGAGGGGCTCTGGCGGGCAGGGCTCGGGCGCGAGGGGTGTGGGGCTCGGGGAGGGGGCTCCGGCGGCGAGGGGCGGCGGCTCCGGCGACTCCCGGCAGCGGCGGCGAGGCAAAAAGGCGGCGGCGGCGGGGCTAGATGCGGGCGGCGGCGGCGGGCTCCTCCGGCGGCGGTGGTGAGGAAAACGGAGGGGGGGGCTATTTATGGAAGGGGGGCTAGGGAGGCTTGGGGAAGGGGCATCCGAGGCGGCGGCGGTGTCGTGCTCCCGGCGGACTCCGGCGGCGGCGAGGCGTGCGGGAAGAGGAGAGGGGCGACGGGGCGGGCCGTCGGCTTGGGCTCGGCCCAGCCGGCGCGGCGCGTGTGTTTTTTTAAATAAGTTCCGCGGAAAATATTGCGTAGAAAAATAAAAATCAGAAAAATATGAAATAAATTTTCCCCG
The DNA here is from genome assembly GCF_018294505.1 of Triticum aestivum. Taxonomy (NCBI): domain Eukaryota; kingdom Viridiplantae; phylum Streptophyta; class Magnoliopsida; order Poales; family Poaceae; genus Triticum; species Triticum aestivum. The sequence continues at coordinate 441,118,293 of NC_057799.1, forward strand.
TCTAGTTAGAAAATCTAGAATAGGGTGAACATTTTTTAATTCAAAAATAAATATTTTGAAAACATGCATATTTTTAAATGCAATAAAAATTGCAAATAAAATCCAAATAAATCCCAAATAATGTTTTTAACATTTTTCCTCCAGTATTTCAATTGTTTTGGAGAAGTCATATTTTCTCCTCTCGTTTATTTAATATTGAAATATTTTTCCGGAGAGAAAAAAATAATTAAAAATCCCAATCCTCGTTTGAAAAATCAAATAAGAAAATTCGAGAAAATCCCCAACTCTCTCCGAGGGTCCTTGAGTTGCTTAGGATTTATCGAGGATTTTTCAAAATGCAACAAAACATGATATGCAAAATGATGATCTATGTATAACATTCCAAATTGAAAATTTGGGATGTTACAAACCTACCCCCCTTAAGATGAATCTCGCCCTCGAGATTCGGGTTGGCTAGAAAACAGGTGGGAGTGGTTTTTCCGTAGATCTTCCTCTCGCTCCCAGGTGGCCTCATCTTCTGTGTGGTGACTCCACTGAACTTTGCAAAACTTGATAACCTTGTTGCGGGTAACTCGGCTGGCATACTCAAGAATCTTAACTGGTTTCTCCTCATAAGTCAAATCACTTTCCAACTGAATCGCTTCCAGTGGCACAGTATCTCTCAGTGGTATCTCAGCCATCTCTGCGTGGCACTTCTTCAACTGCGAAACATGAAATACATCATGTACTCCAGACAATCCTTCGGGCAATTCCAGCTTATAGGCAACTTCTCCCATACGTTCCAACACTCTGTATGGTCCGATAAAACGAGGCGCTAACTTTCCCTTAACTCCAAAGCGCTTTACTCCTCGAAGTGGTGATACTCGAAGATACACTCTGTCTCCGACTTCATGAACTGTATCCTTGCGTTTAGAATCAGCATAACTCTTCTGCCTGGACTGGGCTACCTTGAGCCTATCGCGAATCAACTTTACTTTCTGTTCAGACTCCTTAATCAAATCTGGTCCAAACAATTGACGATCTCCAACTTCGTCCCACAACAACGGTGTTCTACACCTCCTTCCGTACAAAGCTTCGAAAGGGGCCATCTTCAAACTGGTTTGATAACTGTTATTATATGAAAACTCTGCATATGGCAAATTGTCGTCCCAACTAGATCCATAATCTAGTGCACATGCTCTCAACATGTCCTCCAAAATCTGGTTGACTCTCTCGGTCTGTCCATCTGTCTGCGGGTGAAATGCTGTACTAAATTCCAGCCTGGTTCCCAATGTTTCATGTAGCTGCTTCCGAAACTTCGAGGTAAATTGGGTTCCTCTGTCTGATACAATGGTCCTCGGAACTCCATGCAAACATACGATCCTGGTCATGTATATCTTTGCCAACTTAGCACTGGTGTAAGTGGTCTTTACTGGAATGAAATGAGCCACTTTCGTCAAACGGTCGACTACAACCCATATCGAGTCATAGCCTGAACGAGTCCTGGGTAATCCTGTGATAAAATCCATGCCTATTTTATCCCACTTCCATTCGGGTATCGGCAATGGTTGTAGCAATCCTGCTGGCTTCTGATGCTCTGCCTTCACTCTCTGACATACATCACAAACTGCTACAAACTCCGCAATATCCTTCTTCATTCCGGTCCACCAGAAAGTATTCTTCAAATCCAAATACATCTTGGTATTCCCTGGGTGAATCGAGTACGGTGAATCATGGGCTTCTTGCAAAATCAACTTCCTGATCTCCGGATCATTTGGCACATATACACGGTCCTCAAACCATAAGGTATCGTGCTCATCCTCACGAAATCACTTGGCTTTTCCTTTGCTCATCTTCTCTTTTATCTCTTCAATCTCCTTGTCTGTCTTCTGAGCTTCTCTGATCTTTTCCATCAAGGTAGACTGAATCTCCAATGTCGCTAAATAGCCTCTAGGGACTATCTCCAAACATAGCTCACGTAGGTCCTCGGCTAACTCCTGAGGTAACTCTCCTGTCATGAGGGTGTTGATATGACTCTTGCGGCTCAACGCGTCTGCTACTACGTTAGCCTTTCCGGGGTGATAATGCAATCTCATATCGTAGTCTTTTATGAGCTCCAACCATCTCCTCTGTCTGAGGTTTAACTCCTTCTGCGTGAAAATGTACTTCAAACTCTTGTGATCCGTGTACACCTCACAATGGTTTCCGATGAGAAAATGTCTCCATGTCTTCAATGCATGCACCACGGCTGCTAATTCCAAATCATGCGTAGCATAATTCTTCTCATGGGGTTTAAGTTGTCGTGAAGCATACGAAACAACTCTTCCTTCCTGCATAAGCACTGCTCCAAGTCCTCGACGAGAAGCGTCGCAATAAACTTCATAGTCCTTGCGTTGATCTGGCAGAATCAACACTGGTGATGTAACCAATCGTTTCTTCAACTCCTGGAAACTAGCTTCACATTCCTAAGTCCAAATGAATTTGGTGTCCTTCTTCAATAGCTCAGTCATGGGCTTAGCAATCCTTGAGAAATTTTCGATAAATCTCTGGTAGTATCCTGCAAGTCCAAGAAAACTCCGGATTTCTCCAACTGTCGTGGGTGATTCCCAACTTGTCACTGTGTCAACCTTGGCAGGGTCTACTGCTATTCCTTCTCCAGAAGTAACATGTCCAAGGAATCCAACTTCCTTCAACCAAAACTCACATTTGCTGAACTTGGCATATAACTGATGTTCCCTGAGTTCTCAAGTACCAATCGTAAATGCTCCTCATGCTCTTCTTCATCCTTGGAAAAGATTAAAATATCATCAATGAACACCACGACGAACTTATCCAAAAACTCCATAAACACTTTGTTCATCAGGTTCATGAAATAGGCCGGTGCGTTAGTCAGTCCAAATGACATAACGGTATACTCATACAATCCATATCTGGTGGTAAATGCTGTCTTAGGTATATCCTGCTCTCGAATCTTTAACTGATGGTATTCTGATCGTAGATCGATCTTGGAAAATACTTTAGCTCCTTGCAGGCGGTCAAACAAATCATTGATCATCGGCAGTGGGTACTTGTTTTTGATGGTCACTTCATTCAATCCTCGGTAATCAACAACCATCCTTAGTGATCCATCTTTCTTCTCCACTAGAAGTACTGGTGATCCCCAAGGTGACGAACTTGGGCGAATATAGCCTTTATCCAATAACTCCTTGATCTGTTTCTTAATTTCCTCCAAATCCTTTGCGGGCATCCTGTACGGTCTCTTAGATATTGGCCCTGTGCCTGGCAAAAGTTCAATCAAGAACTCAATGTCTCTATCTGGTGGCATGCCTGGCAACTCTTCTGGAAATACATCCGGATAGTCCTTCACCACTCGTACTTCCTCCTGTACAACTCCTGATAAGGAATTCACTTGAGTCCTCTTCGGCATATGCCTGGATACATACTTGATCCTTTTTCCTTCCGGGGTGGTAAGCAAAATCGTCTTGCTGGCACAATCGATGTTTCCTCCATACAACGATAGCCAATCCATTCCCAAAATCACATCCAAACTTTGTGATTCCAAAACAATGAGGTCTGAGGGGAAAACATGTCTTCCAATGGCCAACGGTATCTGAAAACATCCTTGGGTGGCCATATACTCTGCTCCTGGCGAGGTTACTAACATGGGGCTTTTGAGAACTTGGGTGGACATCTTAAACTTGTTTACGAATCCCCTTGATATGTATGAATGCGATGCACCAGTATCGAAAAGAACAGTTGCAGTAAATGACTTAACCAAAAACTTACCTATTACTGCATCAGGCTGAGCTTCAATCTCCTCCACGCTCACGTGGTTCACATGTCCTTTGTTGAACGGGTTCGGCTTCTTCCCAGAGCTTCCATTGCCATTTCCATTTTGGGCTTCGGGACAATCGGTAGCGTAATGTCCCGTCTTCTGGCACTTGAAACAAGTAATGTGACTTAGATCTCTCTTGGTTGGGGTAGATGGGTTGGTGCGGTTCTGTCCGTTTCCTCCTCCATTCCCATTACCATTCTTGGAGCCATTATGGTTGTGCGAACTACCTCCTCCATGGGTATGCTGGAACTGTCCTCCCGGCTTCGGGGTAAATCGTGGCTTCTGCTGGGCTCCAGAATTGTACTTCCCTTGTCCATACTTCCTCTTGCGGTTATCAATCTTCTGTTGCTTCCCTTCAATCATGAGAGCTCTATCTACCAGCTCCTGGTAGTTGTTGAAGGTTGCTACCATCAACTACATACTCAGCTCATCATTCAGACCTTCCAAGAATTTCTCCTGCTTGGCAGCATCTGTAGCAACGTCATCTGGTGCATAACGTGCTAACTTACTGAAATCTTCCACATACTGGCCTACGGTGCGTCCTCCTTGGCGTAGGTTGCGAAACTCACGCTTCTTCATAGCCATAGCTCCTGCTGAAACATGAGCTGTACGGAAAGCTTGCTGAAACTGGTCCCATGTGACAGTGTCAATAGGGTGCGTGGCTGTATAATTCTCCCACCATGATGCTGCGGGTCCATCAAGCTGATGTGCGGCAAAACGCACTCTTTCCGCATCTGTGCATCCTGCAGTGGTCAACTCCCTTCCAACTTTGCGGAGCCAATCATCTGCAACAATCGGCTCGGTGCTACTGGAAAACACCGGCGGGTTTAGCCTTAAGAAACGGGCTAAGTGATCAACAGGTGGTGGTGGCGGTGGGTTGTTATTGTTGTTGTTGCCTTGGTTCTGAACTAACACTTGCATCAGGGCATTCTGTTGCTGAATCAACTGGGTGATCTCTGGCGGGAAAACAAACCCGGTGTCGCGTCTCGGAGGCATCTGATAGGTTTAGAAAAGATGAGAATTAAGAATAGAATGAGGTCTAGAGGAAAAACACTACCCATATGCTCATGAGACAAATTCAATCAATATCACTCAATCAATCCAAACAAGGCAAAACAATCGATCTAACTAACGTTACAAAGTGCTTGAGCTATACTACTAAATGGGGGAAAAACTACTACTGATATGGTGGTCTACTAAAAATTCTGATCCGTTGAAGACTCCATGATGTCTGCTCCAGCTTCATCAATCCATTCGTCTTCACTTGGTTCCGAGTCGGTGTCGTCGATGATGATGTAGTTATCCGGACAAGTGCATTCGTCGACTTCTGCTTTTGGCACTGGATTTCCCACGAATGCTCCAATCTTATTCTCCAGGTCGTCAATCTTCCCTACTAGTGCGTTGATTTCCTCCAAATAATCTTCGCGGGTAGCCTTGAGTTCTTCTTGGAGTTCCTTGATCTTCGTGAATGCCTTCTTCAGTTCTTCCTTGTCCGTGCATATCTGGTTCTCCTGGCGTCGAATATGTTGGTTCTGCTCCTGGATGAAAGCTGCAATTGATCCATCCTTCTTGGTCTTGATCATTTCCCATTGCGCGTCTCGACGTCCACAAATCTGATAAATTGTATCCTTAAGCTCCTGGTGATAGACTTCTCCAATGCGTCCCATGGCGATATGTGCGGCCATGCTCTTCCCTAAGCTCCAAGTTGGTGCTTCGAAAACCAATCTCATGGGTTCCGTAATTGGCGCAAACGTTCTTCCTGGAATGATAACTTGAATCTTCCAGCTCTCCTCTTCAGGTAAGGTGGCGTTGTAGGTTCCGCTGACGCTTGGTATTCCTATGTTCAAGTACTTGGTGACTTCCTTCAAGTGTCGTCCAAACGGCGTGTCTTCATCTGGTTGCATGACCTTGCTCCTTGCATTCGCCATTCCTAAAAGAGTAGAAAGTGGAGAGGGGTCAGAAATGAGAAGAGAGAAGTTTTCTAGGGCTTAAGCTTAGTGGTCGTGTCCTATAGTCAACCTGGCTCTGATACCAACTTTGTAGCGACCAGACCTCAAATGGCCTGTGCTGCTGTGCACCAGTGTCATCCCTGGATCAGTAATGCTGACACGCACAGTACAAATGGAGGATTTATAACAGAGTAGCAATCACACACTTATTACATCGAATATCTCCGAGGAGATTAAGTATAAACATGGCTTAAGGCCATCTAATAACGATAACAGCGGAAGACTTGGAAGATAAGTGAGTCCATCAACTCCAGCGACATCACTGAGTATAAGACCACGACCTAAAGCACCTTACTCGTCGTCTGAAAAGTCTGCAACATGAAACGTTGCAGCCCGAAAACGGGTCAGCACATAGAGAATAATGAACAATGGTAAGGCTATACTACATGCATATATGGCTGGTGGAAGGCTCTATGGTTACAGTTTTGCGAAAAGCCAATTTTATCCTACTGCAAAGGAATAAATTTTATTTAACTATCATGGTGGTTGAAACATTGACAAGGTACCTCCAACTCAATCCCAATTAAGTAACATCATTAACCCAACAGTATTAATTAAAGTATCACGGTGATGAGATTCAAATGATAATCCAGATACTAGATACTCAAGTTGTCCATAACCGGGGACACGGCTAATCATGATCAGTTTGTACACTCTGCAGAGGTTTGTGCACTTTTCCCCACAAGACTCGATCGCCTCCGCTTGATTCTCGCACTGCATGATGTTTGAGAAACGGATGACCGAGACACAGTCTTTCAGAAACAATCACTCTCTACTCTGGATGGACCGGTACACCTACTTTCCCCTACATCTGCTAGTCCACCTCTTCAAGAGATCCTGTGACCTACTCAGCTATGCTAGAGCCCATAATAGCTTGTGGCTGCACACGGAAGTTTCTAGCATGAATAATCTTATGATCCCTTTGAGCCTGGGTGGCGGACCTTATACATACAGACAACACTGGGTTCTCCAGGTGCCTCAATCCACCCAGATGTGAGTTTTAGTTGCCACCTTAAGTTGAACCATTATTAAGCATCTCACATCTGTCATGAATATCTCTCAAACCCAATCCACGTCTACGAGCATAACATGGCAATATAATAGCAACGTAGAGGTAACTCCCAAGGGTTTGATAAATGAAACAGGTAATAGGTACTACCTCAACTACTTCCCAATACCCACAGTTTAATTAGATCCTAACAATGCAATGTGTTTGAGGAAAACAGATCTAATGCAATAAAACTGGGTATGAACGGGGTATGATCAAAGTGTTACTTGCCTTGCTGATGATCCGCAAAACCTAGCGAGTCGAAGTAACAAGCGGCACACTCCGGGTACTCTATCGCAAACAAACAAGCATACAATCAGTACTCAACTAATGCACAGGTAAAACTCGAATGAAGGATCCAACCAGAAAGTTCAACTTAAGAACTCCGGTTTGCAAAAAGAATCAACTCGAAAGAAGCAACGAAAGTCAAATGGCGAAAGAAAGAAACTTCGTTTGCTAATCTGGCTCTAGGTCAAATTTTACTGTAGCAAAAACTTGTTTGAGTAGGTTAAACAGAAAGAGAATTTCGAGACGAAACTCTAGGCGCTTGAATCGCCTGATTCCGATAAACGAGCGAGAAGTTAAACAGATTCGAAAATTCGATCAGAAATCGAATCTGAGAAAATAACGAGAAAATCCGACGAAAATGAAAAACGGACGAACGGTTAAATAACGGACGTTCGTTAACAGAGAAAAACCGACGAACGCGTTCGTTAAAACGAACGGTTCGGTGAACGCTCGCAAAATAAGAAAACCGAAAAAAAAACCGATCTAGGGTTTTTTTTAAAAAACAAAAGGTTATTTTTTCTTCAGAAAACCGGTCAACAACGAGACGGCCGGCGGCAGTACCTCGACGGCGGCTTGGCGAGGGGCTCGGGCGGGCGGGGCTCGGGCGCGAGGGGTGCGAGGCTCGGGGCGGCGGCGGCGGCGAGGCAAAAAGGCGGCGGCGGAGGGGCTAGATGCGGGCGGCGGCGGCGGGCTCCTCCGGCAGCGGTGGTGAGGAAAACGGAGGGGGGGGGCTATTTATGGAAGGGGGGGGGCTAGGGAGGCTTGGGGAAGGGGCATCCGAGGCGGCGGCGGCGTCGTGCTCCCTGCGGACTCCGGCGGCGGCGAGGCGTGCGGGAAGAGGAGAGGGGCGACGGGGCGGGCCGTCGGCTTGGGCTCGGCCCAGCCGGCGCGGCGCGTGTGTTTTTTTTTTAAATAAGTTCCGCGGAAAATATTGCGTAGAAAAATAAAAATCAGAAAAATATGAAATAAATTTTCCCCGTCTAGTTAGAAAATCTAGAATAGGGTGAACATTTTTTAAATTCAAAAATAAATATTTTGAAAACATGCATATTTTTAAATGCAATAAAAATTGCAAATAAAATCCAAATAAATCCCAAATAATGTTTTTAACATTTTTCCTCCAGTATTTCAATTGTTTTGGAGAAGTCATATTTTCTCCTCTCGTTTATTTAATATTGAAATATTTTTCCGGAGAGAAAAAATAATTAAAAATCCCAATCCTCGTTTGAAAAATCAAATAAGAAAATTCGAGAAAATCCCCAACTTTCTCCGAGGGTCCTTGAGTTGCTTAGGATTTATCGAGGATTTGTCAAAATGCAACAAAACATGATATGCAAAATGATGATCTATGTATAACATTCCAAATTGAAAATTTGGGATGTTACATTGGGCCTACGGGAACCACGGGGGCGTACCCAGCCCCTGCAGTATGACAAGGCCAACGCATTAGATATTAATTTGAAGGAACATGACGGCAAAAGGTTAAAAAATAGTAAATGCACTTACTTCAACCCTTTAGGCGCAATCAACCACCTCTCGTCGGGGGTCATCGGCACGGGCGGGAGCTTTGTACAGCTACGCTTGTAGACCTTCTTGCCCTTCTCAACCAGCTCGTCGTCGCTGTAGCTATCATCTGAAAAGGTGTCCTCGCTACCATCCTCCGAGCCACTAGCCTCCGGAGTCTTGTGGGCCGAAGACCCCGTGACCGGAGGGGGAGGCCGGACGGCTGCAGCGGCCGCTGGAGGAGGCGGCGACCCGGTGGAGGGGGAGGCCGGCCAGCCGCGGCGGGACTAGGCGGGGACGGCGACGGGGCGGGGACGGCCGCGGCGCGGCTGCCCACGTGGAAGAGGCGGCGGGGCCGCGGTGGAGGTCGGGGAGGGGTGCGGGGCGGTGGGGCGGCCGGCTACGCCGGACGGGGTCGACGGCGGCGGCGCGGGCCGGTGTGGGTGGGGGATGGCGACGGAGGGGAGGGGGCAGGGGGGCGGTGTGTGACTTGGAAGGGCGGCGGGGTGCGGTGGCGGTCGGGGGGCCACAGGGGAGGGGTGGCCGGCTACGGCGGCGCGGGTGTGGGTGGGGAGGAATGAGAGAGTGGAGAGAAGAGAGGGGGCGGAACGGCCGTTAACGTACCCGCCTCTTTGCCGTCAGCCAACGGTCGGCAAAGTTTCTTTGCCGTCCGCTTGCGGACGGCAAAGAGGTGGGGCCGGTGGGCTTGAGTTGGTTAAACAATAACTGGACCCACCCACCTCTTTGCCGTCTGCTAGCGGACGACATAGATTCTTTGCCGTTAGCCAGCGGACGGCAAAGAACTGGCTGATGGCAAAGACATTGTTTGCCATCAACCACATCTTTGCCGTCCGTTTTCTTGTGGCTGGTCAGCAAGTGGACGGCAAAGTGAGGGCAGGCGGCAAATAAGCTAATTCCAGTAGTGTGTGCTGCCATGGAGCCAAGTCCCTGTGAGGGTACTGCTTCCGCAGTATCTCTTTGGCTGGATGGCTCGTCAGTCAGATTTAGTCCGGATCCAATCTATCCGGATCCGAGGTGTCGCCAAGCAGCGGACACGAACATAGGCCGTACTGATGGTAGAATACGGGCAGTTGGACAGGAACCCTCCAACCGGGTTGTGACCACGAGGCTGACTGCTGCGGTCGAGCTGCGGAGTTTCCGGATTGTGCGCACGGAGTGGGTCAGCTTGAACCAAACTAGACCAGACGAACGATACTGAGTATCCATCGGCTTCACATCAATAGACGTGACGCACCAGTTTTATGCGAGGTAGTGGTAGGCTGATTGCCTGTGCGTGTCAAACATAGCAGTCCGAGGAAGAAAACAATATCTGTAGCGCAAGCGCTTGCAGCAACCTACATGAAGAATCCATGAAAAACAATCTAATCTGGAGAGTTGTACAGGCGCTAATACCAATCGGACAAATTTAAAATTCATGCAAAAGACTGTAGCAGCAAGTACTAGATGTACTAGTCTACGTTTGGCCTTTTGCTAATAATTAATGGGGAGTAGTACTTAGCTCTTCTCCTCACGTGGAGGGGATTCACTTTTAGGTGAGTCATAGTAGAGATCGGCCACGACATTTTCTCTGGGACTTCGGACTGGTGACCGCGGCGACGGCTTATCTCCATGGAGCTCCGATGCAAAACTAGTACTTAATCACATCAGTACTTTGGTCTAAGTAAACTTCAGCGAACAATAAAAATCTACCAGTGGACGACCGACGGCCGCCTGGGTGCTGAATAAAATAAGGAAAAAAGAAAGAGAATAAGGGAAGGAATCTCCCTAGGCAATCGTTGTCCGTAGTGGATTTGTCTTCGACTCTATGATCAAGCATTGCGTGCGAGGTCAGAGACCAGTTTGACGATCAATTAAACGCCGCCATCTGCCGATCCGGAGACCGCAGTACGGATTTTATAGACCTTGATCTCAACCTAATCTGCGGATGAAGCTTGCGAACCCGCGATAATTCTCACAAAAACTAACTTGTACAAAACGGATCTGATTAGAAAAACATCACCTGATCGTCCCATCGATCTGTGTCGATCACTCAGCAGGCTCTCAACGAAAGCACCAATGTCGGTGTCAAAACCGGCAGATCTTGTAGTAGGGGTCCTAAGCTAGGCATCTTCGAGCGATTGTAACATGGACACAGGATTTTACCCAGGTTCGGGCCCTCTTGATGGAGGTAATACCCTACGTCCTGCTTCTGATTATATTGATATGAGGATAGTACATAGTACATGTATCTACCACGAGGTTGTAGTAATCAATATGAGATTGTCCGTTGACTAGCCTGGCCTCGGTTTATATATGCACCGTAGCCCTAGGGTTTAGGAGAGTCCTTGGCTTGGGCGGCAAGTCTTGTAGAAACCTCCTTGTATGCGGCATGGGCTGCCCGAAGTGGCCCATGAGTGAACCGCCATGGGGGTCCTTGGCCCGATCCAGCTGGCCGGGAGACGACGTGGTGCGTGCCCCCTAGTCCAGGACACCGTCATCCGGTCCACCTCGTTCCGCCGGAACCAAGGGTGGTGAACTCGGCTATGGCGCGGGAGGACCGCGAGGCGTGGGAGTGCCTCGAGGCTGAGGCCGCCGACGAGACCTACATGCAAGAGCTCTGCCGGCAGCACCCGAAGCTCGTGGAGGCGGAGCGGGCGATCTTTGCCGGTGCGGAGGGCGGCGAGGTTATCGCACTCTCCTCCGATGACGAGGTCGAAGGCGGCGCCGAGGGCGGCGAGGTTATCGTGCTCTCCTCCGATGACGAGGTCGAAGGCGGCGCCGAGGGTGGCGAGGTTATCGCGTTCTCCTCTGATGACGAGGTCGAAGGCGGCGGCGACGGCGGCGCGGATGGCGTCGAGGTGGGCCCCGAGGATGAGGAGATCGACGTCTACGAGTGGAGGAGTGCCTTCCCCAACGACCCCAACGATGGTACTGGCCCGGACCCGGCTCGCGGCACACCGTACATGACGAGGAAGGATTGGCTCGACCTCTACTTCGACCGAAAGTTGTTTAGCTTAGTTTAAATTTATGTTTTATGTTCGGTTATGCAAAACTATCTATGTTTATGTTTGAATGCATGCTACTTTCGGTTGAACCTGCTTTGAACTTGATCAAATTGAAGTTTACAGCCTTAAGTTTAGGGTATCGACTAGAAAAGGCCAAAAATTGCTGGAGTATATATATGTCCACTAAGGGTTTTAGTGCTTTAACTTTTTAAGGATCGCCTAGAGATGTCCTTATAACTTGTTTATTACAGTTCTTCACAATGTGATGCTCTATATGTGCAACTATTTGCCGTGCAGTTCAATTTCACCAATAACAGTTTCAACAATACCACTATGAATTACGATATTTGGTTGCTGTTAAGGATATTGCAGTTAACATGCCTTTTCGTTTTTCAATTGTTATTTAGCAACATGCATTGTACTGAATGACTAAATATGCAATTCCAGGCTACATAGCAACAAGGAAGAGTGTTACCTTAATGTTCTGATGATGTCTAGATATACATGTAATAAAATCTTATATAATGGGATGGATGGAGTGTTGTACTACATCATTTTTCAATTGTTGTTTAGATTCTAATATTAACTTGGTGCTTTTAGGTACATATATCATTGCCAAAGATCCACACTTCGACCCTTTCTGCGTATGGGGGAGATATTCATGAACCAGCATCAAGTGAGGAAACTGATAAAGATTGTTATTAAAATGGGTCAAAAGATGTCAATCGAACTATTTGTTTACACTTTATGCAAGACAACAGTGAACTGCAGGATGGTAAGTAAGAACCTTGTAGCCTTCTTTTTACCGCCCGTAATGAGTTGTGTTAGATGACAATATCTGAATCTTTTTTCTTTTGTAGTGGATCCTGAAGCAGTTTCCTCAAGATTACCTCTCAAACTACATGATTGGTGGTCGTCCATCACAAGGGATTGGACTAGAGTCCTGCATGCCTTCTGCATCCAGGAGAGCACAATAGGGCCATTCCGCTTCACCTTGTTCAGCAACTGGAATGTCTGTCGCCTCTTTCTTTACCATCTGTAATAGTACAAGTATAGAACCCTGGTACATCATTCTTTATTTGGTGCTTATGTAATTCTTAAACATATGTACCTGTGAATCGAATAATGCATTGGGTGTTTGAACCTGATGGATATGAATAAAGCTATAACCTACTTTCAAGTTTAAATCAGGTACAATTTTAAATAGCACCAATTAAATTAGGGCGAAATTACGTTGTGCAGGTCATTACGGCACACACGGTTGCTAAAACACAAACGTTTGCGATATACACCATAATCCGAGACGGTTCACAGAGAGGAAACGTGTGCAAGCATGCACACAGTTGCCATTTGCAAAGCGTGTGTGATGTCAGACACTATCACATACGGTGCGGGAAAATTAAATGTGTGTGATTGTCTACCCATCGTACACGGTTTATAATCATGAACTGTTTGTGATGTGCCAGGCATCGTAAAACTCCCGTGCCTAGAATCTGCCTGGAAAACTCCCGTGCCTGGAATCTGCCTGGTTTTAGGCAGAACCACAAAACTCCGACTGCAATGGCAATGCGAGCACAAACGAGTAGCAAGGATGAAGCGTTTGGGATATTCGAGATATAGGAAACGGTTATATAGGGACAATTGTATGCATCAAGGCTCCCTATCCCCGACGGTTTATGGGTCGTGTGGGAAGGACCCCCCCTATCGCCCACACACACTTGGCGACGGTTACAAATGCCGTCGCGGAAAGGGGTAAAAACCGTTTGTTTAGGACCGACGCGCACCAGTGGTAAGGGGAGTTTCTTTTAACGAACAATGTATGTGAGCATGGTCGAACCGAACACAAGTTAAAAATTTAAAACTTTTGAGCATGGAAGCGACTTAGCTGGTTAATGTGTTCGGCGTTGATGACGCGGTCCGAGGTTGATGCGGGACAAGGTTCCATCCCCCAAGCCGGTCCCGAGGTGGCGGAGCGAAGAGCTCGGCACTATGAAGTGGTGACATAGCACGGCTAATGCAGGCCGGCAGAGTGATGCCGAAGTGCCCGGCGTGGGTTATTGAAGTGTTGACGACGCCCCCTGTCCAGTCGAGGTGACGTGGTATGTCAGTACGCCGAGGTGACAACACTGCCAGCCCGAATCATTTACCTGTGCACAAAAAATAGTGCAAACCGGAGATAATAGTAATAATAATAAATTAAAAAATTTGTTGCATAGTAAATAATTTATGCAAAGTGAGTAATAAAAGAAATATGGCCTGTGCTCCGAACGCTCGATGAGGTAGAGCTCTCTCGGCGGTGCCGAAGTCTCCGAGGCAACCGAACACGTCGGTATGACAACACGACCAACAAGGTGATCACGCGAGACGATTCACGCTGATTGGGATGACGGCGTCGGCTTGCCGAAGAGATCACGTGACGCAGTCGAAGTCCATTATCTGCACAAGTAAAATAGTGCAGGCCAACAATAATAATATAAAAATATAAAAATCCTCACGTAATTAATTTACGCAAGATAATTTATTTAAAAATATGTGGCCTGGCGCCGAAGTCAATGTCGATGCAGGGCGTCAGCGTGATGTGGTAAAGGCGTGGCAAAGCCTGAACTCACAGGTTGGTCCGAGTTTCGGATGCGGCGTTCGCAGAACTATGCACGAAAACTGACCGAACCACCACGCGACCGTCGTTAATGCGGCCGCCATTTGATAGACCTGTGTGTTGGAGATATGCCCTAGAGGCAATCATGTATGATGATATTTCCTATGTGTTTATGAATAAAGATAGTCCTTGGACATTATCAATGATGTATATCAGCAAGTACGTGACTTGTTTGTGGGACTATGCATTGTATGATTACTGTCCTAAAAGGTCCCTAGTCGAAAGGGCTGTGTGGACGGGCAGCCGACTAGACTAGCATATGACACGGTCGATGGCTTGGTCTAACTAGCCATGGAGCATTGGATGCTAACCGGATAATATGGACTTGGAAAGGTCAGGTCGGATTTGACGTAGCCGGATCCGAGTCGAGATAAGGTCCGATCGGATAGACCCAACTATGAGACGCAGCGATATGTCATCTTTGAGTCTCTAGTACAATTTACGTTCTATGTCCTAAGACCTGAGCTGGTACATGTACTCGGGATGATGACATACTTGCTTTGGGCCGACCAAACGCTAATCCGTGACTGGGTAGTTACATAGGTAGGTTTCGGCCTTGTCCAGACCCATGCTGCGAGACATGGTCGAGCAAGATGGGATTTGCCCCTCCGACCAGGAGAGATATACTCTGGGCCCCTCGTGTGATCCGACCAGGATAAGCATGGCCATGCGACAAGGATTATGAGATAATCCGGTTTGTGGTCGGCATCACTGGAACGAGAAAGAGGTCGGGCTAGCACAAGGATGACAGACTCGCCTTGAGCCCGACAACATATATCGTGTGGCAAAAGGAATGGAAGTGTGATGTACAGGTTCGCCTAACCAGCTTCATAGTCTGCTTGGTGTTCGGCATGCCTTGCTAGAGTCCGCTACCAACTGTGCAGTTCGGAGGTGATCCGAACTGCGACCAAGCCGGCTTGAACCTAAGGGGTCGCGCGCTTAAGGGAAGGAACCTATGAGGTCGGATCCGAGGACACTGGTGGGATGTGATCCAAGCTATATTCGGATTGTGGCCGAGTAGACTTGTGGGCTTTAGGGTCCATGCGAGGCCCAAGTGTTGAGCCCGCGACGGACGCCTATATAAAGTGGAGGCGTGGCACACTCAGGGGTTGATCGCTTCAGCGTTGTCACTAGGTTTGCATGTGTTGAGAATAGCCACCTCCACTCGCTGCCGACTGTGTGATCGGACCTAGCAGTCCGCCGCACGGTGTTCCTCCTGCACGCGCGGATATCGTTAGAGGCGGTGCACCTGCGCCGCTCCGGGAAACCTGTACGAGGGATCCGACGATCGGCTGTTTGAGGGAGATCCGACGAGGAGGAGACGAACCACGCGGACACTATGCCCCAACTCTTCTTCCGCTGCACGACACTGCGCGTCTAGTGGTAACGAACGGTGATCCATCTCCCGTAGCATGTTCCTGGTTGTTCTATGCATAGGAAGATTTTAATTTGCAGTCGATGCACCCTACGGTAGAACCCAATAGTGGTATCAGAGCCTCTGCTATAGGATTTGGATTCAGATCATATGCATATTAGATATGTGGAAGCGGCGGATGAGATCTGTTGTCGTTGATAAGATCGGCTATGTGCATGGTTGATGAGATCAACTACACACGGGGAATGATGTGGCTATGTTTTCTGATGATCGGGGTCGATGAGGTCGTGACACAAACTACCCCTACCGGTCAGTATCCGCCATCGTGGTTAATAGTGAAACGTAAATCCTAATCGGATTCACGATGATCGATAAGATCGGTCAGATCAGAAAATTCGGCTAACTTTAGTGGGAGTATTTCTGTTTAAGGCTAGAATTACTCTGCATATACACATTGCTTAGTGATTGCATATTTTTCTGTTGTAGATCAATGGCACCACCTGCTCAACCCAACTTTGCATTGAAATCAATTCTGGAAAAGGATAAACTGAATGGAACAAACTTTACCACCTAGTATAGAAATATGAGAATTGTTCTCAAGCATGATAAAAAGGAACATGTTCTAGAGGATCCACTTCCAGAGGAACCTGCCGATAATGGTAATACCACAACTAAGAATGCCTACCAGAAACTCGTTGATGAATCAACGGAGATTAGCTATCTGATGCTAGCTTGTATGGAGCCCGATTTGCAACAGCATTTCTAAAATGTTGATGTTTACGATATGATCGAGAGTCTCAAGAGCATGTTTCAGACACAGGCTAGGACCGAAAGGTTCAATGCCTGGCGATCCTTGATGGATTGCAAGCTGAAGGAAGGTGATCCACTGAGCCCACATGTGATCATGATGATCGGATATGTGCAAGCTTTGGATAGGTTGGGCTTCCCGCTCTTGGATGAGCTGGCTACTGATGCAGTTCTGGGTTCTCTTCTGCCCAGCTATGGGACATTCATCTCGAACTATCATATGCATGGCATGGATAAGAAGCTCACTGAATTGCATGGGATGCTTAAGGTGGCAGAGCAGGATATTAAGAAAGGCACGCATCAAGTGTTGATGGTGCAGAAATTGGCTAAGTTCAAGAAGAGTTGGTCCAAGAAGAAGGCTAAGGAAAAGTGCACGGAGACGGTAACCTCCACCGCTGCGCCGAAGTCTGGACTGAACTCGCAGACCATTTGCTATCATTGCAAGGAGACCGGTCACTAGAAGAGGAACTGTAGCAAGTGGCTTGCAGAGCATGGCAAGAAGGCCGGAGATGCTTCTTCAGGCAAAGGTACACTTGTTGCATATGTTATAGACATTTACCTTGCTGACATACCTAGTAGCTCTTGGGTATTTGATACCGGATCGGTTGTTCATATTTGCAACTCGATGCAGGGGCTAGTAAGAACTAGGCGTGTGGCACAAGGGGAGATTGACATCAGGGTCTGCAACAAAGCAAGAGTTGCTGCGTTGGAGGTCGGCACGATGCAGCTCCAGCTTCCTTCTGGATTTATTTTGGAGTTGAATAATTGTTATTACATTCCTGCACTTAGTCGGAACATTATTTCTGCCTCATGTTTGACGAGTCAGGGTTAAGAATTCAATTTAAAGGACAATGGTTGTTCGTTTTATTTGAATGGTATGTTCCACGGCTATGCACCCATTGTTGATGGGCTTTTTATATTGAATCTAGAACAGGAACCGGTCTATAACGTGAATGTCAAGAGGCATAAGCCTAATGAGATAAATCCGACATACTTCTAGCATTGCCGGCTTGGACACATTAGTCTGAAACGCATGAAGAAGCTCCATGATGATGGGCTCCTAACTTCGTCCGGCTTCGGGTCGTTTGAGACATGCAAATCATGCTTGCTAGGCAAGATGACTAAGTCTCCTTTCGCAAAGAGTTGCGAGAGGGCGTCCAAGCTGTTGGAACTGATACACAGTGATGTGTGTGGACCAATGAGCACAACTGCCAGAGGTGGCTATCATTACTTCATGACTTTTACCGACGACTTGAGTAGATATGGATATATCTATTTGATGAAGCACAAGTCAGAAACTTTTGAAAAGTTCAAAGAGTTTCAGAACGAGGTTGAGAATCTGCTCAGCAAGACTATAAAGCTTCTACGATCAGATCGTGGCGGTGAGTACATGAGCTAGGAGTTTGATGATCATCTGAAAAGCCGAGGTATAGTACCTCAGCTCACACCTCCGGGTATGCCACAGAGAAACGGCTTGTCGCAACGGAGGAATAGGACCTTGTTGGACATGGTCCGGTCTATGATGAGCAAATCGGATTTACCCTTGTCATTCTGGGGATACACTCTAAAAACTGCAGCTTTCACACTTAACAGGGTACCATCAAAATCCGTAGATAAGACACCACATGAGATGTGGACCGAGAAGACTCCCAGTTTGTCTTTTCTAAAGATTTGGGGTTGTGAAGCATTTGTCAAGCGACTTATGTCAGACAAGCTTACACCCAAGTCAGATAAATGCATATTCGTGGGATATCCGAGGGAAACCTTGGGATATAGCTTCTACAACCGGGAAGAGAACAAAGTGTTTGTCGCTCGGAACGGGGTTTTCCTTGAGAAAGAGTTTCTCAGTCGGGAGGCCAGTGGGAGGACGGTTCGACTCAAAGAAATTCGAGGACCACTCGGGGACGGCTCGGCTGGTGATGAGATCATACCGGAGTCAGTTAGGGAACCCGTAGTGGAAGCGGCACCAGAACCACGGAGGTCGGAAAGATTGCGTAGAGTGCGAGATGTATTGTTGCTAGAAAGCGACGAGCCGGCCACGTATGCGGAAGCGATGGTGAGCCCAGATTCCGAGGCATGGCTGGAGGCCATGAGATCCGAGTTAAAGTCCATGGATGAGAATCAAGTCTGGGACTTGGTTGATCCGCCGCCTGGCGTAACAGCCATTGGTTGCAAATGGGTCTTTAAGAAGAAAACCGATGTGGATGGAAATGTTCAAATCCACAAAGCTCGACTTGTCGCTATGGGTTATGGACAAGTTCAAGGAATTGACTACGACAAGACTTACTCGCCGGTAGCGATGCTAAAGTTGGTGAGAATCGTACTAGCTATAGCTGCATATTTCCATTACGAGATATGGCAGATGGATGTCAAGACAGCTTTCCTTCATGGAAATTTAACCAAGGACGTGTATATGATACAACCCGAGGGTTTTGTCGATCCAACTAGTGCTAGTAAGGTATGCAAGCTCAAGAGATCAATTTATGGGTTGAGGCAAGCATCTCGGAGTTGGAACATTCATTTTGATGAGGTCGTCACTGGTTTCGGTTTCATCAAAAGCGAAGAGGACTCTTGTTTATACAAGAAGTTAAGTGGGAGCTCGATAGTGTTTTTGATCTTGTATGTGGATGACATACTACTGATCGGAAATGATGTTTCGATGCTGAACTCGGTCAAGAAGTCATTGAATGGCAAGTTTTCGATGAATGACCTTGGCGAGGCAATGTATATTTTAGGCATTAAGATCTATAGAGAGATAGATCGAGGAGGCTGCTCGGCTTAAGCTAGAACACGTACATAGATAAATTGTTGAAGTGGTTCAACATGAGTGAGGCGAAGAAACGGTTCTTACCACTCTCACATGGTATAAGGCTATGCGAGACTCAGAGTCCTTCGACATCTGATGAGCGAACCAGGATGAGTAGGATTCTGTATGCATCGACAATCGGATCCATCATGTATGCCCTGATATGTACAAGGCTTGATGTTGCTTTTGCAATAAGCCTAATGAGCAGATACCAGGCCAACCCGGGTGAGAGTCACTAGGCAGCGGTAAAGAATATTTTGAAGTACCTGAAAAGGACTAAAGAGATGTTCCTAGTTTATTGAGGTGAGGAAGTGCTCGTCGTAAGGGGTTACGCCGATGCTAGTTTCCAAACCGACAGAGATGATTGTCGATCACAGTCCGGATTCGTGTACGTCATGAACGGAGGAGCAGTGAGCTGGATGAGTTCCAAGCAAGATACGGTGGCCGATTCTACAACAAAAGCCGAATACATTGCGGCTTGTGAAACTGCGAAGGAAGGTGTTTGGATCCGGAATTTTCTGGATGATCTTGGTATTTTCCCAGCCTCGGTAAAACTGTTGGACCTTTATTGCGATAATTCTGGTGCCATCGCACCAGCCAAGGAGCCGAGGAATCACCACAAGGTCAGACACATAGATCGGAAATATCACCTGATATGAAAGATCGTAAAGAATGGTGATGTAGAGTTATGCAAAATTCACACGGATGCAAATGTTGTATATCCGTTGACTAAGTCGCTTGCACAACCCAAGCATGAGGAGCACATTAGAGCTATGGGCATTCGATGTCTATTTGATTGACTCTAGTGCAAGTGGGAGACTGTTGGAGATATGCCCTAGAGGCAATCATGTATGATGATATTTCCTATGTGTTTATGAATAAAGATAGTACTTGGACATTATCAATGATGTATATCAGCAAGTACGTGACTTGTTTGTTGGACTATGCATTGTATGATTACTGTCCTAAAAGGTCCCTAGTCGAAAGGGTTGTGTGGACACGCAGCCGACTAGACTAGCATATGACACGGTCGATGTCTTGGTCTCACTAGCCATGGAGCATTGGATGCTAACCAGATAATATGGACTTGGAAAGGTCTGGTCGGATTCGACGTAGTCGGATCAGAGTCGAGATAAGGTCCGAATCGGACAGACCCAACTATGAGACGCAGCGATATGTCATCTCTGAGTCTCTAGTACCACATACGTTCTATGTCCTAAGACCTGAGCTGGCACATGTACTCGGGATGGTGAAAGACCTGCTTTGGGCCGACCAAATGCTAATCCGTGACTGGGTAGTTACAAAGGTAGGTTTCGGCCTTGTCCAGACCCATGCTGCGAGACATGGTCGAGGAAGATGGGATTTGCCCCTCCGACCAGGAGAGATATACTCTGGGCCCCTCGTGTGATCTGACCAGGATAAGCATGGCAATGCGACAAGGATTGTGAGATAATCCTGTTTGTGGTCGGCATCACTGGAACGAGAAAGAGGCCAGGCTAGCACAAGGATGACAGACTCGCCTTGAGCCCGACAACATATATCGCGTGGCAAAAGGAATGGAAGTGTGATGTACAGGTTCGCCTAACCAGCTTCATAGTCTGCTTGGTGTTCGGCATGCCTTGCTAGAGGCCGCTACCAACTGTGTAGTTCGGAGGTGATCCGAACTGCGACCAAGCCGGCTTGAACCTAAGGGGTCGCGCGCTTAAGGGAAGGAACCTACGAGGTCGGATCCGAGGACACTGGTCGGATGTGATCCGAGCTGTATTCGGACTATGGCCGAGTAGACTTGTGGGTTTAGGGTCCATGCGAGGCCCAAGTGTTGAGCCCACGACGGACGCCTATATAAAGTGGAGGTGCGGCAGACTCAGGGGTTCATCGCTTCGGCGTTGTCACTAGGGTTTGCATGTGTTGCGAATAGCCACCTCCACTTGCCGCCGACAGTGTGATCGGACCTAGCAGTCCGCCGCACTGTGTTCCTCCTGCACATGTGGATACCGTTAGAGGCGGTGCACCTGCGCCGCTCCGGCGAACCTGTACGAGGGATCTGACGACCGGCTGTTCGAGGGAGATCGGACAAGGAGGAGACGAACGACGCAGACGCGCTGCCCCAACTCTTCTTCCGCTGCACATCACTGCGCGTCTAGTGGTAACGAACTGTGATCCATCTCCCGTAGCATGTTCCTGGTTGTTCTGCGCGTAGGAAAATTTTAATTTACAGTCGACGCACCCTACGGTAGAACCCAACACTGTGTACAGATGATGGAACAAACCAGAGTAATAATTCCTGGGGAAAAATAAACCCAAACAAGCAAAAATTGCTAGGATTAATAGCACCTGGTTTATTTATCATAGCAGTCCGAAGAAAAGTGACTCCCAAAATTGGGACTCGATCCGCACAACCATTGCCTGATGGGCAGTAAAGCGACGGCATGGTGATGCTGGTAAAGGTTGGCTCGCCGAGGCAAAGCCCCCGATCCAGCTAACGTGACGAAGCTGGTCGACTGACGGCGCCGAAGTCTTCGGAGTAGGTTGATGAAAGGATGGCGAAGCCCCCGGTGCAGACGAGGTGACAGAGCAAGTTGGTAAGGAGACGTTGCAGCTGCCATATCAGCCGAGGTGTTGAAGTAGTTCGGCGTGATGGACATCGGCTCAAAGAAGCAACAGTGCGGCCATGCCGATGCAGGTGATAACTCGTGACGTGGTCAATGCCGGCTTGATGAAGTGACCGTGCGGCGATGCCGATGTGCCCGCTCTGTGTAATCCATGGGGCGGCGAGGTTGGTGATGATTTATCCTTCGCGATGCCGAACTCTTTTTTTCCTTGCCGAGATGCCGATCCGAAGAAGTTGAGATCGGCTCAACAAAGTGACGACGTGTCTAGCGCAGGTCGGCAGCCGTGGAGCAACGTTGTCGGGCTGGTTTGACACCGGCGCGGTGGTGAATATCATATTGGAAAAGACTTTAAAATTAGTGGGATGTGTTTGGTAACAAAACACAATACCCCATACAAAACTTCCTTCAAGAAGGATGTCCGAGATCCCGTTCATTAAAAAGATGAACTCGGGTCGGATTCGTTCTCGCGCAGAAAACAGATCTGAAAAGTGAAGCACTAATCGGAAGGTTCCCGGACTTTGGACGGTCGGATTGAGCTGAAATTTTGAGGGTTGTTAGATATAGGAATTCCGCAGACGATCAACGGTTGGATCTTCCAAAGGACGTCGGAGCTAGGTGCTGGACACCATGCTCTGAACGCGTCCAGATTCCCGTCCAGATTTGACGGGGCTCCGGTAAATCGGAGACCGGCGGAGATTGCTCCATCGGAACGCGACGAAATTTTACAGTGTTGTTGTAGACTCAATTCCGCACAATTCCATTGAGGGAATCATGAAAGCGATGATCGAGGAGGTGGTGGTAGCGGATACAAGTTCGCTATTCGGAAAAATAGCATGGTCGCCCGAGGGTAATGTTGACGTTGAGCCCCCGAGCTCCATGGATGATTCCTCCATGATCTTGATAGAGATCGGAGTTGATGTTGATGAAGGCCCTCGTCCGAACATGATGATTGGAGGTAGGGCACAGTCCTCGGTAAGGCCAAGGTGACCAGTCGAGGCGGCGACGAAGACGCCGACGTCGCAGTTGATCTGCAGGCGAGCCATTGATCCTTTTGCCGACCACAGAGCGGAACTCTCAATGAAAGCACCATTGTCGGTGTCAAAACCGGAAGATCTCGGGTAGGGGGCCCCAAGCAACGTGTCTTAGGATCGATGGTAACATGGACACGGGCTTTTACCCAGCTTCGGGCTCTCTCGAAGAGATAATACCCTACATGCTGCTTTTGATTGTATTCGATGCGTATGATTACAGAGTTGATCTACCTCGAGATCATATGTTGTGGTCTAAACCCTAGAGGTATGATGAGTAATTTCATGATGACCTATCGACTAGCTTGGCCTCAATTTATATAATGTACCAGAGGCCTAGGATAACAACAGTCCTAGTCGAATACGCCGGTGGAGAGGAGTCCTTGTCTTGATCACCAAGTCTTGTGGAATCTTCCTCGTGTACACATCGGCTGTCCGAACTGGCCCATGAGCAAACGGCCATGGGGGTCCTCGGCCCAACCACCTGATCGGGAGATGACATGGGGAGCACCCCCTAGTCCAGGACACCATCAGTGAGCCTGCAGAGGACGCCGCACCAGACAACATGCTGTAGCAATGTGTTAAGCGTGTCAATGATGATTGCGAAGAGCATTGGGGACACCGGATCGCCTTGCCGTAGTCCTTGCTCATGATGGTTGGGGGGGCCCGGGTTGCCATTGAGAAGGACACACGTAGACGCGGTCGAGAGCAGCATGCAAATCCAGGCACACCACCGGTACCCGAAGCCAAGGTGCGTTAGCGTCTCCAGGAGGAATGGCCAAGACACGGTGTCGAACGCCTGGGCGATGTCGAGTTTGAGGAGGACTCATGGTGCCTTGAGGTTGTGCAGAAGCCTGGCGGTTTGCTAAACAAACATGAAATTATCGTGAACGCCACACCCGGCAATGAACGCGCTCTGATTAGTAGAGACGATGGCAGGCATCCTCGGGGCAAGACAGAGCGAGAGAACTTTGGCGAACAGCTTTGCAATGAGGTGGATCAAACTTATGGGGTGGCAGTCCGATAAGGTTGAAGCATCAGCCTTCTTGGGGAGGAGCGTAATGAGCGCTTGGTTGAGCTTCTGAAAACCACAACCATTCATTGAGTAGATCTTGTCGAAGGCCGCGCATATGTCGCCCTTGATGGTGCTCCAGCATGCACGTAGGAATTCCGCAGTGAACCCGTCCGGACCGGGTGGTTTCCCAAGAGGTAGCATCTTCACAGCTCGCCAGATCACGTCCTCGGTGAAGGGGCAATCAAGCTCAGCAAGATCGAAGTGGCGAGGATCTATTTCATTCAAACACAGGCTGAACTCGCGTGTCTCGGCACGACCAATAATGTTGGAGAAGTGTGCAAAGGCAGCGCGCGCCATGGCATCGTCCTCTGAGACGATCGAGTCTCCCACACGTAGGATGGCAATGTGGTACTTCCTGCTACGATGGGCCGCGTGAATTTTGAGGAAGGCGACATTGGTGCCTCCTTCCTTGAGCCAACAGAAACAGACGCGCTCGCGAGGAATGGAACGTTTGAGCGAGGCGAGCCCCAGGTAGGTACGCTTAAGCTCGCGCCGGAGCCATGCCTCGGAGGGAGACAAGGGGCGGTGTCCTGCGCCGTATCTAGACGTAGTATGATCTTGTGCGCAACAATGAGTTGAGCGGAGATGTGCCCCAAGGTGCGCGTGCTCCATCCTTGGAGAGGATGGCGAGTGGCCTTGAGCCTGAAGTAGAGTGTGCGGAAGGGGTCAGGATCGGCAGCGACAGAATTCCATGCCTCGACAACAAGCTGCTGGAAGCCATCCAACTTTGTCCAGAACCTCTCGAAGTGGAAACGCTGCTTGACAGGGGTGGGAGGAGAGCACTCCATGAATAGAGGGCAGTGGTCTTAGACAGTGGAAGCCAGGCACCAAAGCGAGCAGTGGGGAAAGAGGGCGTCCCAGGAGGTAGTGCATAAAACTTGGTCGTTCTTGACCAGAGTAGGGTTCATCTTCTCGTTGGACCAAGTGTAGCGCCGACCGTGGAGGTAGATGTCTTGAAGCGCCAGGTCAGAGATAAGGCGGTGGAAGCGGTTCATCATGCGATGGTTGATCTGATCGTTGTTCTTGTCAGCCACCAAGGAGATCATGTTGAAATCGCCTCCCAGAACCCAGGGACCGGCGATTGTGGAGTGGAAGTCCTGTAGTTCGGCAAGGAATGCCAGCTTGTCAGCATCAGATTGCGGGTCATACACACCCGTGATCAACCAGGGTGGGCCACTAGAAACATCCATCACCGTAGCAGAGACGTGATATAGACCAATAGTTCGGTTAGCGAGGGAGACGTGATCAGCATGCCAGGCGAGGAGGATGCCATCGCGCGTCCCATCAGCCGGAAGCCAGTAGAAGTCTCAGAACTCGGCACCAATGGTTTGAGCAACCAGGTCGGAAGAAACAAGGTAAAGTTTAGTTTCTTGAAGACACACAATGGACGGTGCAGCGGTGGTAATCACGCTATGGACAGCAGTACGCTTGGCCCGGCTATTGAGGCCGCCTACATTCCAGAAAATGAACTTATGATTGTGCGAGATGGGAAAGGGTGGGCGGCGCGGGTACACGACATGGCCGGATCAAATCTCAATAAGGCGAGGCACTGACGGCATGAGGCTCGCAAGCATCTCGGGTGGGACTCGCCAACCATAGAAGTCTGCAAAAGCTTGCATCACGTCGGCCGCAAGTGGCTCTTCGAAAAGCTTGGTGTACCGTTCCAAGATTGCGCTAGAGGCAGGCTCATCCTCCTTGAGCAAACCGAGTCTGATGAGAAGGACGCGTTTGGGTTTGTTCTCCAAATCGAGCCCACGGTCCGCGGCAGCAATACGTCCACTCCGTCGGGGAGTGAAGTTGGGAGGGACTACACCACGCTTGCGCCTGGCAGGGGGGTGGGGAGAACCGGGTCCAAATTGGTGCAGATAGATGCCATGAAGCCGTTAGCACCGTTGGCGCTGGGGGTGGGAGCCAGAGGGCCGCACATGGCCTGGATGGCCTCGGGGCGTGGCGCTTCTTCCACCGCGGGGTTGCATGAGCCAATGGGCGGGGCATGCACGGTCCGGGTGGGTGGGGGACAGGGGCCAGGAGCGGTGATCGTCACAGGATCAGGAACATGCACCAAGGCCGATTCCTCCTCGGAAGGCGCGGCCGTTCCAGGATTACGTACGGGGGCCGGATCCTCCTCGGGTGGCGTGACCATCACGGGATCAGAGACAGGCCCCACCAGGCACAACTGCAAGTCCAGCACTAGCGCATTGGGATCACCATCCCCGACCGGGTTGGTAGGATCGGGCACTCTGACCGGGGAAGGCGCCTCGGGAGTGATTCAGGCAGGTGGGGGAGCAAAAGCGCGGTAGCAACAGAAGAATCCAAGGTGGGGTTGTGCGCGCTGCCCGCCTCGTGGAGGCCAGGGGAGTTGTCGTTAGGCGGAGTTTGAACAGGGGGTGACCCGGTCAAGAACAGCAGAGGGCCATGAGGAGGCTGGTCATGCTAGGCTTGCGGGCCCACCCCGGCCAGGCGTATCCGGGCGTGGACAGGGGCCCGCAGATGCACATCACCCATAGCGGGGTAGGGGCCCAGGATGCCCTGCCAAGAGCGTGCCGGCGGTGGCGCGGTACCACGGAGGCGGTGCGTGCCGCCGGAGTGCCCGACACCACCAGATCCGCGGCGGCGCGTGTTGCCAGACGATGAGTTCCCGGAAGATTGCGGGAAGTCGTGGTGGCATGGCCAGGCCGGAGGGAGAGGCGGCAAGCCTCCGCCGTGCGCACCGCTCGAGCCAGGAGGCGGAGGCGGCGGTGCCGAGGGGAAACGGTAGTCAGAAGAGTGCTTGACATGGATTGACACCGGGAAACGCAATATCTCGACGGCAAACCAGAAGATGCGGTCTGGGTCGGCACCCTCGTTGACGTCCGGCTCGGCGAGGAGGAGCTCGGAAGTACGGGGAATGGCGTCGGGGTTGGCAGTCCAGGCAGAGAGGCGGAACACGGACATGTCACTGCCATCCAGGGTCTCGGGCGCAAGCGCCTCGATGAGGCAGAACGACGAGAGGAGCTGCTGCGCGGAGGCAAGGTCCCAGCCGTGCTCCGCGATACAACGCATCTCGATGTCGACGCGAATGCGGAGGGCGATGGGCTCCGCGCCACCAATGCGGCTCCAAGGGTGCAGCAGAAGACGGAAACGCCAACCGCACACTGCACCGGCCGCCACCCGGGCCCGCGTCAAAGGATCCCGAAAGCGGATAAGGAACTCGCCATTACGATGGAGGTGGACGGAGAAGTCGGACGGAGCAAGATCGAAACACTCGAGCAAGAGAGTGGAGATGCCGGACGCCGAAACGCCGGAGCGGTTGCCAGCCACAGTGGCGGTCAGAGCACGCTCCAGGGCAAGCTCCGCGGCGATGACGCGCGTGGTGCGAGGCAGGTAGCAAACCCTAGCTACAGGCTGTAGGCTGGGGTGGCTCGAGAGTGGGCTCGCCTCGCACGAAGAAGGCGAAGGCGCGCGGGGGGCGGAGATGGCACCGGTGCCTGCGACACCGGGGGTGAGGACTGGGACGATGCTGCTGCTAGCGATGGAGAGGACACCGGCTATAGCAACAAGGACGACGCGAGCTTAGGGGCTGCGACCATGGTGGGGAACGGGCGAGGGAGAATGGAGAGTGAGAGGAGGGAGCTGGGATCGATTCGAATGGCTTCGACCGTCCCTATCCCTTTGGAGTCGAGGCAGGCAGGCAACTGGGATGTGGCGGCCTTGGCGCGGCCATGCGCTATCTCGCCTCTACCTACTGGAAAAGGTTGAAGATGACCAGCAGTTCGGCTGGGCCGGCTGGGTAGCTCTCTCTCTCTCTCTCTGTGTGTGTGTGTGTGTTTCCTATTTTTTTCTTCTTTTTTCATTTTTCTTTCTGGTTTTGATTTAGTTTCTAAACCAAATCATTTTTGAAAAATTTGAAACTTTTTTGTGGGCACTCATTGAATTTGTCCAGAGGCCCTCAATAATTTCCAGAATATTTGGAGCAATAGAAACATATATAGCATTTATTTTCTCCAATTCAAACACAATATGTGTTAATTGAAAGGCCACAAATGCAATGGAAAAATGTGCATCATCTCTGGTTGAGGTTTACACCTTTTTTCCATAAATCATGAACATTTTTAAAGGGCAATTTGGGTCCATTTGAAAGATTTTATTTGAACCTAGTTATTTAATGTGGTGCTAGGGTTTGTTATTACCCATTTCAAATTTTCTTTGAATTTAAACATGATGCATGGATACTTTGATGCAACTAATTACATCCATTATTCTAGGGCTGTGACAACTCACTCCCACTAAACAAGAATCTTGTCCCGAGATTCAAGACATGTGGTATGGGGGAAGAGGGGACAAGAAACTGACATAGGCTTCATGATCCAAGTTGCATTTCTCGAGGATGTTGATTCATTACATCATCTTGATCTTGACGTCTTTGCTTTCGAGATCATTACACAAACACGATGACAAAAAGTGGGAAAACTCTAGAAGAACCGATCTTCACGAAGATCGAGCAACTCAGGATCAACTCGTCGAATGAGACATAAGAACATCTCTTGAGCCAAGACACAAAACACACATCAGGAGCGAGGTAAGGAAATAGACGACGAAGGTTTAATTTGGTAGGCAACAATTCTTCGCTTAAGAGATGGTGAATGGGTTTCAAAGTAGTGGGGAGTTAATTGTCATTAATACCATAACCAGCACCTTAGGAGAGGCGACTCATAGATATATTTCCTTAGTCACGCAAAAAGAATTACTTTATACAGGGATAATTGAAACTCTTTATGCCAGACCCATGCAAAATCACAAATGATCTTTGTAGAATTTCTAAAGAAATGGCATACTATGATTGAAATGAAAACTATGGTTATAGAACAATCGGCAAACTAAAGGCACAATCCAGTTGATATTGAAGATATAACCTAGTGTCTAAGCATGCTTTCAAGAACTTGAGAATTTCCATATTCATCAGGGTTTTACCAACATCTATGCCAAAGATCCTGGCAACACTTCATACCACCATGATGAATAATGATGGAGGATGCAGACACAAATGAAGGAATCACTTTCTCAGATTTTTCCTTAGCAATGCCAAGGGAACAAAATCTAGATGATCGACCGAGAGACATTTATCACTTTGCTTCTAATGTTCTCATCGATGTTCTAGATACCTCGCTCATGCTTCAAAGTAGCATCGATATGGTCATCAAGTAAATGTCAGACTTCGGGAGCAAAAAGAATCCATAAGGAACAATTTCTAGAATAAATCTTACAAAATCCTCATGGGGAAGTGGACAAATTGCTAATCAAGATACTACAATAATAGGTCTTCCGGCTAGGTGTGTTGGCCACATCATCCACTTTACCGGGTTATAGGGAGACCAATATTATAATTCTTGGGAAAGGTTCCAACCATCATATCTACTTGAGATTCAGATCCGGTTGGTGATAGGATATTTCAGACTCAACATGTCTGAAGAGGAAAATTTGCAACACAAATCAACGAGATGACGTTGCGGAATTCTTGGGAAATGAACTATGTAACTAAGTTACAAAGCATGAGCTGGTTCGTAAGACACGCGTGAACACACTGTCCAAGACAAATGTGATCACATAGAAGTCTTACAATAAAACACTACCGAGTTCTGGTTAGGGACCATCATTAAGGATGATGAAGTTTTGTGCATGGACTTGTATTAGCTCAACAGACTCCTTTTCTCGGAACAAGTCAATCAATGGCTTGTGTGCTAGGGAATACATATGGAATGAAGGTAGCTAATCTATCAAACCATAGAATACTTTGGACATGCATGGCTGACTTGAGATGTTTCTAGAGGAAACACACAAGCTTTCTTGAATTCACCGTGGCAACTTACATCAAATATTTGTGAATTAGAGGAAGTCACTTCTCTCATCCAAAGATATGCTTCATGAACGGGACACGGATAAATGCATACACAAGTTCCTAACACTAGCTTAAATGTTCAACATGAATCATGGAGAAGATAAAGATGTTGCTGATGGGCTCACCAACAATTCATCTACGTATCCATGTAGATGGAAATCCCCAAGTATGTGAAAAAGGTGATAACATCGGTTAGACCAAAGGATATAATACTGCATGCTCGAAGGAACAACCACGAGTAAAACAACATTACGAAAATCAATGGTTCTGATTTTGATTTGACAATATCCCATACTCAAATCAAAGATTGGATAAGATAATAGATCCAACAACTGATCATGAAGATCAGTCGATGAAGATATCATCTTTATTCAACACACGCACACTTAAAAAACATCCCTTTGAATGAAGTAAGTTGGACAAGCTTTTATCTTCCAAGTTGTTGTTTAGCTGAACCAACTAGTTTAGGGTATCCCACACAGATTCTTGGAGAAGGGGTGGTTTAGAGGAAAACCAACTTGATCAGGAACTCAACATATTGGTCAGGAGACAACCTGGTAACACTTCTAAGAACATATTCAAAAAATCATGATCCACCGATTTGTCATTAAGCTCGAGAACAATCTTGCTTTTTAGGGCAAGACAATATGATCAAAAGAGCAAGGGATTGACATAATACTAACTCATTGATCAAAGAGTGCACCAGGAAAGATGGACCATGTAGCACTATCAATCTTAGAATGATGATTCAATAACCAACACACTAAGAATAAAATTATTGCCCATTAACTATGATGTAATGGGGTTGCTAGGAGTATTGAATTCACACATCACAATTCACTTGTCGGCATTCCGGTTACAACAAGGCATGGACTGATAAATGAATGATGATGGTGATACGTATCACTGTATCAAGAGATCATAAGAGGTGGTGCAATTACCATGACATTCTTGACATGAAAGAGGTAACACTCCAAGGTAGAACAGAACAAAAGCTGGATTGGCATGTTTATCTACATAATACAAATGCTTTGACCCAATCCTAGATATAGATGAGGTACTGGAGTTTGTTTCTCCTAGTCATTCTGAAATAGAATGGCTACACACATATTCTTGACTATCAAATGATAGACTAAGGCCAATATACAATTTGAAGAGGGACAACTCAAAGGAACACATGATTTTTCTTAGTTGTGGATGCATATGCTAGCACGTCGAACAATGATACGTCTCCATCGTATCTATAATTTTTTATTGTTCCATGCCAATATTCTACCACTTTTATATACTTTTGGCAACTTTTTATACTATTTTTGGGACTAACATATTGATCCAGTTCCCAGTGCCAGTTCCTGTTTGTTGCATGTTTCTTGTCTCGCAGAAAATCCATATCAAACGAAGTCCAAACGCGATAAAAACTTACGGAGATTTTTTTGGAATATATGTGATTTTTGGAAAAAGAATCAACGCGAGATGATGCCCGAGGGGACCACAAGGCAGTGGGCGCACCCTGGAACCTTGTGGTCACCCCGTATGGTAGTTAGTGCCCTTCTTTTGCCGCAAGAAAGCTAATATCCGGATAAAAATCGTGTTAAAATTTCAGCCCATTCGGAGTTACGGATCTCCGAGAATTTAAGAAACGGTGAAAGGGCAGAATCTGGGAGCGCAGAAATAGAAGGAAACAGAGAGAGAGAGATCCAATCCTGAAGGGGCTCTCGCCCCTCCTCCGTCATGCATGCCATGGACTAGAGGGGAAACCCTTCTCCCATCTAGGGGGAAGGCCAAGGAGGAAGAAGAAGGAGGGGGCTCTCTGGCCCTCTCTCCCGTTGGTGCCGGAGTGCCGTCGGGGCCATCATTGTGACAGCGATCTACACCAACAACTTCGCCGCTGTCATCACCAACTCTCTCCCCCTCTATGCAACGGTGTAACACCTCTTCTCCCTGCTGTAATCTCTACTTAAACATGGTGCTCAATGCTATACATTATTTCCGAATGATGTATGGCTATCCTATGATGTTTGAGTAGATTCGTTTTGTCCAATGGGTTGATTGATGATCATGATTGGTTTGAGTTGCATGTTTTATTATTGGTGCTGTCCTATGGTGCTCTCCATGTCATGCAAGTGTGAGGGATCCCCGCTGTAGGGTTTGCAATATGTTCATGGTTTGCTTATTGTCTACGTTGCGTGAGTGATAGAAACACAAACACGGATAAGTGGGTTATAGCGTATGGGAATAAAGAGGACTTGATACATTAATGCTATGGTTGGGTTTTACCTTAATGATCTTTAGTAGTTATGGATGTTTGCTAGAGTTCCAATCAAAAGTGCATATGATCCAAGAAGAGAAAGTATGTTAGCTTATGCCTCTCCCTTGTATAAAATTGCAATAATGATTACCGGTCTAGTTGTCGATTGCCTAGGAACAAATAACTTTCTTGTGAAAAAAAGTTCTCTACTAAAACTAAATTAGTTATTTCTTTATCTAAACATCCCCTAGATTTTATTTACGTTCTCTTTATTATCTTGCAAACCTATCCTATCACACCTACAAAGTACTTCTAGTTTCATACTTGTTCGAGGTAAAGCGAACGTTAAGCGTGCGTAGAGTTGTATTGGTGGTTGATAGAACTTGAGGGAATATTTGTTCTACCTTTAGCTTCTCGTTAGGTTCGACACTCTTACTTATCGAAAGAGGCTACAATTGATCCCCTATACTTATGGGTTATCAAGACCTTTTTCTGGCGCCGTTGCCAGGGAGCAATAGCGTGGGGTGAATATTCTCGTGTGTGCTTGTTTCCTTTATCACTAAGTAGATTTTATTTGCTGTTCTAAGTTGTTCTCTATCTTTAGTTATGGATATGGAACAAGAAATAGCAAAAAAATTAGGTTTACTTGCTACTCATGGAGATGGGGAACCTCCTAAAACCCCCGATGCTTATTATGTGAAAGATATTATGCACTACTTTAATAATCCTGAGAAAACCCCATTCAATTATATAATGGGAGACACGTTGGATGAACGTGAATACTTTAGGGATTATCGCTTGACTCAAAAAGGGAAACTATTATGGGATCAAATCCATATGTTGCATTGGTATGCTCGGAATTTATGCTTGAGATATGATTATACTTGTTACTCTAGGACGAAGGCTCCAAACCTTCCCTTTCATGTAAATTTAATGATAATGAAACCTTGGCTTCTTATGCTAATGGTATTTATGATTACTATGATGTGGAATGAATAGAAGAATTCATTGCTGTTAAGGGCGCTTATGAAATCGAATCTTTGTTCGAAAAGTGTGAAAATCTTGATGATGCTGTTTACAGACCTGAAAATTATGCTATACCGAAATATTGCTATGAGAATTATGAATATATTTCCGATATTGATGCATTTATTGAGAAAGTCTCCCCTGTCCAAGTAGAGACTAATATTTTGCAGGAAACTATGGAAGAAGAAAATGGTGACACTGTGAGCTCATTAGATGGAAAAGATGACGAGGAGAGCGAAGAACAAAAGGAGGAAGAGTGGATTGATCACCCGTGCCCACCTTCTAATGAGAGTAACTCTTTATCCCATACATTGTTTAATTTCCCTTCGTGCTTACCAAAGGATGAATGCTATGATGATTGCTACGATCCTTTTGATTCGTTTGAAATATCCCTTTTTGATAAAATTGATGCTTGCTATGCTTGTGGCCATGATGCCAATATGAATTATGCTTATGGAGATGAACTGGCTATAATTCCTTATGTTAAGAATGAAATTGTTGCTATTGCACCCACACATGATAGTCCTATTATCTTTTTGAATTCTCCCTACTACACTATATTAGAGAAGTTTGCGCTTATTAAGGATTATATTGATGGGTTGCATTTTACTACTACACATGACGATTTTGATGAATATAATATGCATGTGCTTGCTACTCCTACTTGCAATTATTATGAGAGAGGAACTACATCACTACTGCAGGATGGTCCAAACGCGAATGTCGAATCAGTGACCCTTCGACGAAACTGTGTTCGATGCATCAATCACAAATGGTGATGTAATAAAACCGTCAAAAAAGATGCAAAATGTTTGCGATGGCGGCGACATCAAACACAGTTCATATTAGATTTGCGTGTGCGATGAGTGACAAATGGTTAATCCAGAAGAACTGTTTGCGATGATGAAGAACAACAGAAATGGGTAGCCAGATGAGGGTGTGTGCGATATACGACATATAGTCCACTAGGATGAACTGTGTGTGATTAGGCAACACAATGCAAACGGTTCAACTGAAGAAGATGTGTGTGATACGCGGCAAACAGGTCCGTAATCAGATATGTGTGCGAAGACCAATAATAACACAGACGATTGCTGCTAATAAGACGTGTGATTTTCTCCGTCTATAGAAGAATAACATGTATATATATATATAACTGAAATAAACATCCAATTACATAAGTGACTATACAGATCATTCGCACACACCTCAATAAACAATTGCATGCATTCTAAAGTAGGAGAAACGATCGTCTACTCATCTACTTCTTATGATGCTCCCGCCACTACTCTATGGCTCGATCCCTCGTCTGGGGCAGGAAGAAGACACTTCCTCATGTCAACGGTCCGCCTGTACATCTCGTAGCTTGTGTACGCGTCCTTGGCCGCGTACTTGACGTGTTGTTCATCCAGTCTCTGATGCCAAACACTGTGCCCGACGTTCTTGTCCTTCTTGCTCTCATCCTTCATCTTCATGTAGTAGGGGTCGATGATGGCTGAGGCGAGGTCAACCAGGGAGTTCAGTTTGTTGTTGTCGCTGCCCTAGACCTTGTAGTGGTCCTTCACATTGACAAGATTCCAGCATTTCAAGCCCGAAACCATGAGCGCTTTTAGATCGTTGGTGGTGTCCACCATAGCAAAACTATAGTCGGAGCTGTTGATAAACCTAGAGAAACGCTCGCAAGGCATTGTGGCCAGGTGGTAGTGGTAGACGAGGATGTCATGTCGCACGCACAACTGGGCAACGACAACCTTCTGATCGTGCCCGGCACGACTGATGGTGTACTCGAGGTCGAAGCCGACCACTTGGTACTTGTCCTCGGCAAGGAACTGCTCCATAGTTTGGATGGAGCTCTCCACCGAGACCGGATCGTTCGTGTACACCACCGAGAGGGCCTTCCCCCTCACGTGGGTATCCACTACGTGATGCATGGTGAACTGCCCTCTGTTGTCGTCATTGGCCGTTGGGAGCGCCATTGGAGCCACGGGGAGTGCAATTGGAACCGCTGGATGTCCTGTCTGTATGTGTCGCCATGGGTGTGCTTATTGTGTCGTGTGACACAAGAGATGAAGGTAAATAGCCGCATGAATAAATAGGGGCCGAGCAGCCTGGATTCTCGGCGCGTCCGCATGACAGTTTTTGCAGCGGGTAACTGCATCGTCACGCCGCGCCCGGCGCAACCGCATGCACACGAACATGCATGATCGTGCGCCGGCCCCAAACACTGGCAGCATGCGTGGAGGGACGAGGGCAGAGTACCCGGAGGGACGCGAGAGCAGAGCGCGCCGCGGCTGCCTCAACCACAAGCAACCACACGCATAGAGCAGTTGAACACGCAGGAAATGGTCGCCTACAAGCCGGCCGACAGTTGCGTCACTGCATAGAGAGTGGCCGTGTGCTACTACCTCCTGTCGGTGTCAAAACCGGTGGATCTCGGGTAGGGGGTCCCGAACTGTGCGTCTAAGGTCGATGGTAACAGGAGACGGGGGACACGATGTTTACCCAGGTTTGGGCCCTCTTGATGGAGGTAATACCCTACTTCCTGCTTGATTGATCTTGATGAATATGAGGATTACAAGAGTTGATCTACCACGAGATCGTAATGGCTAAACCCTAGATGTCTAGCCTGTATGATTGTGATTGCCTCTACGGACTAAGCCCTTCGGTTTATGTAGACACCGGAGGGGCCTAGGGTTGTACAGAGTCGGTTCACAAAGGAAGGAATCTACATATCCGAGCGCCAAGCTTGCCATCCACGCAAAGGAGAGTCCCTTCCAGACACGGGAAGAAGTCTTCTGTCTTGTATCTTCATAGCCCATTAGTCCGACCCATGTTACATAGTCCGGACGCCCGAGGACCCCTTAATCCAGGACTCCCTCACCTCCGTCTTGGTCTATTGTCCCCTTTATATTTTGTGCCATACTTTGCCCTTAAATTTAACCAACAAAATGTTAATGCATATTATAAAAATTATATAATTGGAAACTATGTTCAAATACGAATCCAACTATATAATCTTTGGCGACATGCATTCGTATTTTATTAGTTAAATCCTACTTATAAACCAGGACGGGGGTATAGTCGGTAATTAAATTGCAAACTTTTTTTTATTAACTGTATGTGTACGTGGCGTTTCGTCCTGCTCTCGCACCTCTTGTCACCCCGCTGCCGCAGACGGCTTACAGCGCAAGCTTGCGCAGCGTGCGGGGGCGTTCTTTTGGCCAAATGATGGCTCAAAGTGGCGCCAATGAATCATCAGTGAGCCTGTTCCCGCGCAAGCTCGCAGGTTCCTGCGCAAGCTTCCCGCCCGACTCGGTGACATCCCCCAAAATCCCAATGCTTACTGGCCCGCCATATAAACCCTCACGGCCGGCGAGTCCCATGTCGCATTTTCCCCTCCCTCCCTGTAGCTTATCTCATCTGCTTCTCCCACAATCGCCAATGGCATCGGTCCATCATCATCGCTCAGCCACTTCGCCATCATCAGAGGACAGCTCCAGCTGGGAGGCTTCACCGCGGCGGCGCCGCAGTCCCCGACGTAGTGTCGCGCGCATGGCGTCCCTGTTGGGTGTGCGCAGAAGACCCACCACACGCTCCCCCGCCGCTGCCCGTCAGCAGCTATTGCCGGCCGCCGTTGCCGCCAGACTACCATCGAAAGCCAGGGCCATCGCCCGCTCCGCCGTCACAGCCCGAAGGCGAGAGGTGGCCGTCATGGCCGCCACTCTACTGCCGGCCACCGTGGCCATCACCTGCTCCGCCACCACGCCCCAAAGGCGGGAGGTGGTGGTCGTCGCCGCCACCCCCATTGTCGGCCGCCATGGCCGCCAGCCCACCGTCGACCGCCGGGGTCATCACCCGCTCCGCCACCGCCGCCCGAAGGCGGGAGGCGGAGGTGGAGGCCCGCACGTGCGTCAGCGACCTTGCGTGCTACACCGAGTTCCTGCGGGAGGAGGAGGAGCGCCTCGTTGAGCACGCAAAGAGCCTTACCGCCACTGTGGCCGTGGCACACGCCGCCTCATAGGCGAGGAATCAGGAGATATACAAGGAGAACCACCGCTTCGAGAGGGCACTACAAAAAAAACACTTCCGTGATGATACGTGTTTGTCACAGCAGGTCGCGTTTTCTGTCATGCATGTACATCCATGAAAAATTTATGATAGAATCAAGATAGTCATACCTGTGCTATCGTA
Organism: Triticum aestivum; assembly: GCF_018294505.1. Classification (NCBI taxonomy): domain Eukaryota; kingdom Viridiplantae; phylum Streptophyta; class Magnoliopsida; order Poales; family Poaceae; genus Triticum; species Triticum aestivum. The sequence goes on from NC_057799.1 coordinate 441,155,659, forward strand.
GAAGTGTTCCATGACATTGCCAAAATTATCATCACGGAAGTGTCCACTTCCATGACGATAAATCGCGCGTCACAGAAGTGCTTTCGTCAGGGGTGACCGACACGTGGCATCCACCGTAACGGAACGCCGTTAAGCTATCGGGTCGGATTTTGGATCCGATAACCCGTTAACAGCCACGACCAATGCCGATTTTCCACGTGTAAATTCTCATTGGCTGACGGATCCACGCGTCAGCTCCGCGTTGGCACAGGTGTCACTCATCCAACGGTCGAGATGGGCCTATGATATGTTGACACGTGGACCGGCCCAAAAGTGGCCCACAAAGTTTAAATGGGCCGGCCCAACCGAAGGCCCATAAGATTTAGCGGACCATAATGGGCCGGCCCAGCTAAAGGCCCACAAAATTTAGCGGACCATAATGGGCCGGCCCAGCTAAAGGCCCACACGATTTTGCAGACCATAATGGGCCGGCCCAGCTAAAGGCCCACAAGATTTTGCGGACCACAATGGGCCGGCCCAGCTAAAGGCCCACAAGATTCTGCAGACCATAATGGGCCGGCCCAGCTAAAGGCCCAACATTCTCTGTCAAATCGGCCCGTCAACGGCCTGTCCTAAACTTGTCATCAACGCGGCCCATGGTCACTTCTGGCCCGTTAACAGTCCGCTAAGTAATTGGGCCGAATTACGGCCCGGTGTATTTCCGGCCTGTTAAAGGTCCGGCTTCATTTGGGCCCATTTACAGGCCATCAAAACTTTCGGCCCATAAACGACCGTGAAGGATTTGGGTCATATTCGGCCATGTCTGACATTCGGCCTGTTAGAGGCCCACTATAGCTTTGGGCCACTTTCGGCCTGTTGTCATTTTCGGCCTGTTAACGCCGGACGTAAACCATGGGCCATATGTGGCCCAACGTCATATCGGGCCCATTAACGGCCCATATAAAAATGACGATAATCTAGCCCGACCGAAGTTCCGGCCTGTTAAAGGCCCGTGTATTAGGTCGGCGCATTTACGGCCCGTCCGAATTTCGGCCTGTCAAAGATCCGCATCGTAAATGGGCCACCATTTCGGCCTGCTAAGTCCAGTGGGTTATTTGGCACAATCAGGGCCCAATCTCACTTTCGGTCTATTAAAGGCCCATGTTTTTATGGGCTCGAGATATTTACACCTGTAAACGGCCTATTTTTACTGAGGGCCCAAATTATGTTTAGGCCTGTTAAAGGCCCACTATGGGCACAGGCCTACCAGAAAAATATGAAAGCTTATGCTGATTTAGGCCCAGATATTTTTAGTGGGCTACATGCCAATTTCGGCCCGTAATCGTTTTTAGCCCAATTGGAATGGGCCCGACGAATGTTGGCATGTTGGGCTCCTACGAAGCTTTCGGCCGAATACATTACTAAGATAAACCTACACTATACAAAAATAGCGTCGTAATTACTGCAGCCTGAGGCAGCATCATAAATGTTGTATCACAACAAAATAAATTCCAACCATACAACAAAAGGCCTGTTGGCATAAAGTTTACAGTCCTTCCAGATAAAAGCACCATCAGATGTATAGAAGCACAGATCATTTGACCTGAGTGCTAATGTTTCAGGCTGTAGAATCTGATGGAGCAGCACGATCTCCACCTTTTTTCCGCCATTGCTCTTGAACAACGAAGCGAATGTCTGATAGTCTGGTTTCAAAACCATTCATATCTTGACGACATTTCTCAACCACTATTCTTGTTTCCGAAACAACGTCCATTAGGGATTGGACTTGTGTCTGGAGCACAGATATATCACTCTGTCTAGCAGGAAGATTTTGTTCAGTAGGCGATTTGGACGAGGTTACCTTGACAACCAACCCAGAATTACGCAGGAAGGTGCTTTTTGCACTGTTAGTGGAGAGATACTGACGCACTGCAGCAAGAGGTGACATTGTGCCTGTAGTAGCCTCGTCACCTTCAGGTGGTTGTGGCTGTTCAATCATTTGTTCCATAGCTTCCTGAAAGTTTGAACTTGTAGATTAGTGTACCAGATAAGTTACTAATGAGACAAAAACAAACAAAGTAGGTTAAACGTTTATACATAACTTATTTTGGTGAACTACTGTAATACATTAGCATGTATTGTAGTGCCAACTACATAATAAAATCACTTTCGGAACATATGTCCATGTAGCATGCCTACTGTATTGTCTATTTCCTCACATTCGTTGACATCTAAGGATAAAGAGACATGGTTTAAAGTAGGATGAACATAGTATGACATCATTCATATCATGGGCAAACAGATATAAAACAAACAGGCTATTTTATCATTGTGTGCGCACGTGAACATAACAACTAGATTACAGATCAAGACCAAAAGAATATCCTTCATCTCTTTTAAACCATGTAAGGTGAAATGATACGTTAAGACAACTGTGAATAAAAGTGAACAGAGTAACTGACATTGGCTGCAAACCAAGTAGTTAAATGAACACATCACAGTACCAATCAGTTCAAGGCAGGAGGAGTAAGGACTTACAACAGCGGCTTGAACTGGTGTGCTCATGCCCTTCATCTTGCTGGTGTGGCAATCCTTGAAGATTTGCACTGCATTCGGTTCAGGTTCTTTTTGGTCCGCACGGGCTTTCCTCTGTATTTGGAACAAGTCAATATAGATACGATAATATGGCACAAAAAAAGAAGGAAGTAGCAGCTATTTACAAGAGCCTCGCAGTGTGCAATATAGCTACGAGATCCTGTTGTCTGTTGGAATTTCACTTTAGAACGGTTGGTTTTGTTCTTCAAACAGTTAGCCTAGAAGAAGATACACTTGTAAGGCACATACATAAATACAAGTTCAATATGTGGTCTGATCAAATACATATAGCCTACCTGATACTTTGGATCAGACCAGTGTTTAACGAGGGCTGTCCAGTCTTCATCTGTAATATATTCCACTGGAGATGTTTGGGCGATTTCATTGTTAGCCTTGCCTTCAAAGTGAGATTTTCTAAGGTGGTACCGATACTGTCGCAGAGCAGACTGAAAAACATGAGTGCATGCTTGTTTAGTTGCATCATCTTTCGGATCCAACTTGAACCTCATCTGTTGAAAAAAGAATGTGAGTCTTATTAGGAGGAAGCTAGAAAGTATGGGACAGAGCAAGACAATATTACTAATTGCGATGAATAACATTACTTACGGATAAATGGTCAAGGAAGGTGTTAAACTGGGTATTGTCTTTCTCATTCCTGTACTGGATCCACGTTGGGAGGATACGTGCATGACACCTAACGGCAACGGCTGCCTCTGATACTAACTTGGCTGACTCTGTAGCATCACGTGGCCTTTTTAAACCTGCCTCAAAATGGATCTCCATTCTTCCTCCTTTAGATTTTGTTAATCTGTCAAGCATTATCCCTGATGTCTGTTTCCGCTTGCGCCGTGGTGCTAGTTCAACAACGAATATGGAAAGTGTTAGTGTACATCAAACTGTGAGAGTACATATAAAGGAGCATGCAACTGCAACTTGACTCGGTCAGGTACCGTCTTGGTGTTGATGCTCATGAGGTTCATCTGATCTTGCCAAGTCCTGTTGTGTCAGCAGTGCTTCGGAAGTAGTGTTAGGTGTGAAGGCAGCTTGGGAACTGGCCAGTTCCGGAGCAAACGAACGAGTAACTGGTTGAGATGCTGGTACAGTTGAAGCGGATGCTGCAGCTGGTGGAGCAGGTGATACTGTGTTTGTAGATTTAGCCGGTGGACTTGGACCTTCTACTGCACTATAAGTACCAGCAGAATCTCGACGGCAGAACCTTTTCCGTTTCACCCGACGAGTAACAGCACTCCCTACTATATTATTTTCCTTGCTCTTTTTTGACTTTGCCATGTCAAGCTGTACCCACAACACAAAAGAATAAAATCACTCTTCAGAACTCATTGATGCATGATACAGACAAGCAATACTTTGATGTAAGACAACCGTATGAGGATGGAATATGTAAGAAAAACAGGACGGCATGACATATTCACAGCTACGATGTGCAAACTAAGCAGAAGGATTTTCAAGAAAATAGAAGTAATGCAAGCTAGACACCATATGAAAGATGCAACCAATATTACTCTGCCAAGTTAAAAGTGTCTTGTCATAAGTGGCAATTCGAAAAATTAGAAGCAGTACAACGTAGAAATCAATGCAAGATGCAACCACTATCAAACTGCCATGTTAAAAGCGTCCAATCATGAGTGACTGATGCGGGATACACAACAGCAGTACTTTGATGTAAGAACATGGTATGATAGATAGATGCAGTGTATTCTAGACACAGAAAGCCATGTCATATGCACATGTATAACGTATAAACTCAGCAGGTGCAATTTAATCAAAATAGAAGAAATACAGGCTAGACAACATATGCAACATGAAACCAATTATCACACTGTCAACTTAGAGCAAGCACCTGCGATGGTGGAGTACGGGAGATGAACTCATCATGTAGACTTGGGACTTCAACTTCATTAGCAGTAGCAGTGGCAAATCTAGAGAGTCTCTGTTTGCGTCGGTGCGGAGGACCACCAACATCCCCTAACTTACTCTTTTCCTTCCTATTTTCTGATATTGCCTTATGAAGTCAAAACCACAAGAAGATGAATAAAATTAGCTCTGCATAACTGGTTGATGCATGATACAGACGAACACTACTTTGATGTAAGGCAAGCGCAGGATAGGAGGATGGAATATATACAAAAAAAGACAGCGTTTCATATTCACACGTACGATAGGAGGATGGAATATGTATGAAAAAACAGTAAGCGGAAGGCATTTCAACAAAATTAGAAGAAATGAAAGCTAGGCACCATATGAACATGCAACCAATATCACTCTATCAGGTAAAAAGTGTCTCGTCGTAAGTGCCATTTCAAGAAATTAGAAGCAGTACAAGCTAGAAGACAATGCAAGATGCAACCTACATCACAGTCCCAAGTTAAATGTGTCTTATGGGTAAGTGATCGTTGCAGGTATAAGTTGTAAGCTACGCAGATGCAATTCAACATAATCAGAAGCAATACAAACTAGACATCATACGGAAAACGCAACCACGTATAACAGTTCCAAGTAAGAGCAAGCACCTGTGATGGTGGAGTAGGGGAGATGTGCTCATCATGTACACGTATGTTCTAGAAACAGGAACACGTGTCATATTCACAGGCATTATGTGTAAAGTAAGCAGATGCAATTCAAGTTAGAAGCAATACAAGCTAGACATCATACGCAACATGCAACCACATATAATAGTGTCAAGTTAGAGCAAGCACCTGTGATGGTGGAGTAGGGGAGATGTGCTCATCATCTACACAGCTACGTTGACTGTCCAGCCTTGTGTTGTCTTGCGAATCTTGTTGGGAGGATGGCGGAGTAGAATCTGTAGAGACCCCCTGTTTGAGTTGCTCCGAAGGACCACCATCATCCACTGCCGGACTAATTTCCTTCAGCTGTAATGATTTTGCATTGTGAAGTCAAACCGATAAGAAAAAGGAATAAAATTCGCTCTTCAGAACTCATTCATGCATGATACTGACGAACACTACTCGGATGAAAGGCAAACACATGATGCGAGGATGGAATATGTATGAAAAACAGGATGGTGTGACATATTCACACCTATGATGTGGTAACTAAGCAGAAGGCATTTCAACAAATTAGAAGCACTGCAAGCTAGACACCATATGAAAGATGCAACCAATATCACTCTGCCAAGTTCAAACTGTATGGCGTTTCAACAAATTAGAAGCAGTACATGCTAGAAATCATATGCAAGACACAACCAATATCACAGTGGCGACTTAAAGGTGCCTTATCATAAGTGACTGATGCGGGATATGCAAGAATAGTAGTCTGATGTAGAAACAGGAACACATGTCATATTCACAGGCATTATGTGTAAAGTAAGCAGATGCAATTCAACAAAGTTAGAAGCAATACAAGCTAGACATCATACGCAACATGCAACCACATATAATAGTGCCAAGTTAGAGCAAGCACCTGTGATGGTGGAGTAGGGGAGATGTGCTCATCATCTACACAGCTACGTTGACTGTCTAGCCTTGCGTTGTCTTGCGAATCTTGTTGGGAGGATGGCGGAGTAGAATCTGTAGAGAACCTCCGTTTCAGTTGCTCGGAAGGACCACCATCATCCAATGCCTTGCCAATTTCCTTCAGCTTTATTGATTTTGCATTGTGAGGTCATACCGACAAGAAAAAGGAATATCATTCGCTCTTCAGAACTCATTCATGCATGATACTGACGAACACTACTCTGATGAAAGGCAAAGTCATGATACGAGGATGGAATATGTACGAAAAAATGGACGGCTTGACATATTCACACCTATGATGTGGTAACTAAGCAGAAGGCACTTCAACAAATTAGAAACACTGCAAGACACCATATGGAAGGTGCAATCAATATCACTCTGCCAAGTTAAAACTGTCTCGTCATAGGTGGCGTTCATCAAACTAGAAGCAATACATGCTAGAAATCATATTCAAGACGCAAACCAATATCACACTGCCAACTTAAAGGTGTCCCATCATAAGTGACTGATGCAGGATACACAAGAAGAGTAGTTTCATGTAAGAACATGGTGTGATAGACAGATATAGTATGTACCAAAAACAGGAAAGCGTGTCATATTCACATGTATCATGTGTAAGCTAAGCAGATGCAGTTTACACTAATTAGGAGCAATACGAGCTAGACACCATATGCAACATGCAACCAGATATCACACTGCCAAGTTAGAGCAAGCACCTTGGATGGTGGAGTAGGGGAGCGGAGACTTGGACCTTGTAATGCACTATCAGTACAAGGAGAATCGGTACAGATGCTCCGTTTACGTTGCTGCAGAGGACCACCATCATCGCCTTCCTTACTCTTTTCCTTCCTCTTTCTTGATTTTGCCTTGTCAAGTCAAACCCACAAGAAAAAGGAATAAAATTTGCTCTTCAGAACTCATTGATGCATGATACTGACGAACACTACTTTCATGTAAGGCAGCCGCATGATAGGAGGATGGAATATGTATGAAAAACAGGACGGCGTGACATATTGACATGTATGATGTATAAAGTGTAAACTAAGCACAAGGTGCTTGAACTTGTTAGAATCGATGCAAGCTAGAAACCATATGAAAGATGAAACCAATATCACTCTGCCAAATTAAAAGGGTGCCCTAACAAATGTATTTGACCAAATTAGAAGCAATACATGGCAACAGGCTAGAAATAATATGCAATATGCAACGAATAAAGGTGACTCATCGTAAGTGATTGATGCAGGATACAGAAGAGAGGTAGTTTCATGTAAGAACAAGGTTAACACATAGATGTAGTGTGTACCAAAAATAGGAAGGCATGTCATATTCACAGGTATAGTGTGTAAACTAAGCAGATGCAATTTACCCTAATTAGAAGCATTACAAGCTAGACACCGTATGCAACATGCAACCACATATCACACTGCGAAGTTAGAGCAAGCACCTGTGATGGTGGTGTAGGGGAAGTGCGGTCTTCAGGTACAGAGCTACGTTCAATATCTTCATTTAGGCTTGCTGTTTCTTGAGAATCATGTGGAGAGGATGAAATTGCATTCTTTATAAGAGTATTGCGTCTCATATTAACCCACGCGCGTGACTGTCTCATCATAAGCGATAGACGCAGGATACACAAGAACAGTAGTTTGATGTAAGAACATGGTGTGATAGGCAGATGTAGTATGTACCAAAAACAGGAAGGCGTGTCATATTCACATGTATAATGTGTAAGCTAAGGAGATGCAATTTAACAAATTAGGAGCATTGATGAGGGATACACAAGAAAAGTAGTTTGATGTAAGAACATGGTTAATAGAAAGACGTAGTATGTACCAAAAACAGGAAGGCATGTCATATTCACAGGTATAATGTGTTAACTAAGCAGATGCAATTTACCCTAATTAGAAGCATTACAAGGTAGACACCATATGCAACATGCAACCACATATCACACTGCCAAGTAAGAGCAAGCACCTGCGATGGTGGTGTGGGGGAATTGCGGTGATCAACTAGAGAGCTACGTTGACTATCTTCATTTAGCCTTGCTGTTTCTTGAGAATCATGTGGGGAGGATGACACTGCACTCTTTAAACGAGTAGGGCGTCTCACAGTAACCCACTCGGGTGACTGTCTCATCATAAGTGATTGACGAGGGATACAAAAGAGCATTAGTTTGATGTACGAACATGGTTAATAGACATATGTAGTATGTATCAAAAACAGGAAGGCATGTCATTATCAAAGGTATAATGTGTAAAGTAAGCAGATGCAATTTAACCAAATTGGAAGCAATACAAGCTAGACACCATATGCAACATGCAACCACATTTGACAGCGCGAAGTTAAAGCAAGCACCTGGGATGGTTGTGTGTGGCAATTGAGATCATCAACTGCAGAGCTACGTTTACTGTCTCCAACTGCTGACACTGCACCCATTAGAGCGCTGAAACGCTTAGTGCTTATCTTCGAATTACACTGGAGCGACTTCTGTCTTTTCTTTTCTGCATTCATCAACACTGCGTCAGAGTCTGAAATACCCATGCATAAAAAAACAATAGTGTGAGTATGGGTGAAGTGTGTGCACAATTAGTACAGTGTAAAGGTAGCAGATAGCAGGTCGGTGAGAAATAAATGACGGGAGACATATGATAGCTCTACAACATGCATGGCACACTAAATTACTACAGGATTCTATGAAAATAACAGTCGACTGAAAGCAAATAGGTCAGTCCATTTTTTCTGCACCGTCCGATGTACAAAGAACGGGCAGATCGCCTTCATCTACCTCCAGCCAGTCAGTGTTGACGATCTTCCTCGAAACGCCAGCGACCACCGGCCCAGTATTCCTCCCCTGCCTGCGCCCTCCCTCGACCTCACCGCACCGCCGTGCTTGGCACCGCCCCCCCCCGGCCATCCATTCAAGCCCCGCCGACCTCCAGATCGGGCGCAAGCAGCTCCTGCACCCCACACCCTATGATAGACACCGATGCGCCGCTTCCCCGGGGAACAGGCGGACTAGGTGCTCCGCGTGCCTAAAGCGGGTGCTGCTTCTTTTAATTGCGGTACGACTGACCCTGAATTGAAATCCAGCGGGTTACTGACCTCTAGCAAAGGTGAAATAGTAAAAGGGAGGAAACCTTGTGCATTTAGTATCACGAAGAAGATGCGGTAAGAAGCGCTCACTAGTTTCTTTCGTGGGATGAATACGGTGTGAGCGGAGACGTAAGATTTGCACGAATAAGGGAAGAGGAGTACCTCCTTTCTGTTGGCAGTGCTGTGGTCCTCCTTCTGTTTTTCCGATGATCTTCTCTGTTGTTCGCCGGAAACCAGAAGTTGTGGAGGAACGGTGCATGCCTTGGGACGAACCCATGGCCAGTTGCTGAGTGTGGTGCGGTGGCCCGTCTGTCGGCGGCGGGGAAGCAGATTCCGAGGCGGCGACGACGGCGTAGCGGGAACAGCTCCGGTGCGGTGGACAGTTGCGACAGTGGAGCCGCAGCAGTGAGGCGCAGGGCGGCGTGGTCGGAGTGGTTCTGGTACGGCGCACGTCGGCGTCGGCGTCGTGGAGGCAGCTCTGCCTCGGCTTCAGCTGCTAAGTCCTTGAGGGCGTTGCAGTTGCGGTTGCGTTGGACGACGACGTCGGGGTACCGGCTCCGGCATGATGGTGGAGGGCGACGGTGGATTGGCCGCTATGGGGTGAAGGACGGAGGAGGCTGGGGTTTCACGGCTGGTGGAGAGGCCGTTTTCGCGCCCACGGAGTATGAATGCGGAAACGGAGGGAGGCGGGCAACTAAGGGGGAACAATGTTTCGGTTTGAGACACGCTTATTTGAAATTTGGGGATAGTTACAACTTTGCCCCCATCTAAAATTTCGGACATATTGCGGGTTGGGGGTAGGACAGTCATGTCAGGTGTCCCAAATGTGGGCGGGATAGATTTCGGCCGAGCGCATGGGTAGGCGCCCACGGCGTATGAATGCTTCTCGGAGGCGGTTGAGACTGGCGTCTTGGTGAAGTTACAAACCTACCCCGGTTTAGACCTTTGGACATCGGGCCGATAGGCTACACGGGCCAGAGTCAGGACAGTAATTTCCTACCACCAAAACATTAGTCTCGCGCGGTTTCGGGTGACCAAAGGCCTATTTGGCGCTTCGTTCAATATTTGGGAGCAGAAGCATTAACGTTTTCGGTTCTCTTGAATTGAACTTTCAGGATTTGTCAAACTTCACAAATCTTTACTCTTGAAAATGCTAAAGCTACGATTATTTTGGAATGGAGGGGGTACATTTGAATATACATTGTACACGAGTATATATTAAAAAATATGCAACTTACCTCAGTTCATGCATGGTTCCAGATATAATCTCCTTGGTTGCAAAAAAAAGTTAGATATGCGTATGAATATATATAGCATGTTCAAACTCACAACAAAGATTGATGCCCCCTTTTACATCTGATTTACAAATGCCATTATCTCGGGTTGAAATAGATGAATGCACTTCCTATGAATTCGAATCTTCGAAACCCCCTTTATGTTGAATTCGACATGTATTCTATTTCGTAGCTAGCAATTTGGAATGTATCCATGCAAGTGACAAATGTATAAAGTGCTTCACACTAACAACATGGAGTGCACTAATTAATGTTTATATATGAATTGCAAAAGCATCCATTGCCTATATTTCAAACCGCTCTCACTCTATGGATCGATAATATGAAATAAACACATGCACATGCTAGAATTCAATAGAGTATGGGTGTCTGATAGACCGATTTTCGTTCATACGCAATTTGCAAAATTCATGATCTCATCCAAAAATAATAATGCCATTTATGTTTTATTTTAATGCGTAGAACCACCTTTTACACGTAGATGCACTATGCCTCGCCCCGTTCTCACAAACGCGTTATATATCTCTCTATCTAACGCATAAGTGCACACACTTTATATGCATCCGCATTTCTCTTTCACACATGCTCACAATCTCTCTCAGGGTGTCGGGGTGTCTCACGCACATGCTCTCTCTGTTTCTCTCTCTCTTTCTGACTACTATGTACCACTCTTTTCACTAATCTCAGTTGGAAAACACTATTTCTCTCACATGCATATATACACATGCACGGTCTCTACTAGCCCTCTATACGCACATATATGTGTCCTATGTGTCTCCCGCACGCACATTATCTTTAGGCCTCTCTCGCACACATTGCCCCCCCGACACACCTCTCTCTTAGTAGTTGGTAGATATGATTTCATCATATCATTCGGTAGGATATCCCTGGCTGTTAGGCTGGATGGTAATACGAGGCAAAGTTTTACCCTAGTTCGGATCGGACCCTTGCAGTTGAAGAAAGAGCCTACTCCTGGTACTGTATATTAGTGATAGGGGTGTGTACAAAGTACACGTGAATACCAGGCATTGTGCGTGTGTGTATACTATCGACGAACTAGCCCCCAAGCTTGTATAACATACTAAGGGCCTAGGGTTACAAATCATATGTAGTCGGCTTATCACCAGTGGGGATAGAGTCCTCCGCGACTGTGGTAGCTTCGTGTTGTACGCCGAGTCCTCCACATGGGTCTTCGTATAACACGTCTCGGTCCAACCTATATGTGGCGCAGGATGGAACCGACCCATGAGTCTTCATGTTGACCCACCACAACTAGAAATGATGTGCCCACCACACCACACACGCAATCGGCCACTAAGAAAATAAGCATATACAATAGTACAACGGTATCTAGCTCACGATACGTCTCCATATTTTGTTGATGACACTGACGGACTTTGCATTTGATGCGTGCTCCGTATTTTGTTGACGACACTTACGGTCATTGTATTTGAAGCGAAAGCACGATATGGTCACTGGACTTCAGAATAAGCTCATCACAGTCACCACATACATTTTGTCGTGCTAACCAACATGTGGTTGGATGGTTAGAGGACAGTGGTTTCTCGAGCCCACCAAGGTTAAAGTCCCGGTGCTCGCATTTATCTTGTGTTAATTTCAGTATTTTCCGGCGATGTACGTTCAGTGGGAGGAGACGTTCCACTCAACTACGAGGCACCTATGGTGACTTCGTAAATCTCAAGATCATATATGCTGGCCCACTCTCTCGAAGGTGCTCATAGGGGTAGGGTTCGCGCGTGTGCGCTTATAGCAGTGAGTGCTTGCGCGTATATATGAGCCCTTGCGTCTATATCGTGTTAAACAAATACATATCATGATTATACGGTTACTGGCTCACCCGTACAACTCCGTATTTTGTTGATGACACAATCAATTGACCAGTCAAACGTTCCACGCGGCACAACTAGTGTTGCACCATCGGGGTGCGTAACCGTGGGGCCCACCTGTCAGCTCGTATATGAAAGAAAGAAATGGTAGTTTGAGTCTGTACTGTGTTAATAAAATAGGAGTACATTTTAGGCTGATCATACGGTCACTGGCTCACCATACAGCTCCGTAATTTGTTGATAACACGATCAATTGACCAGTCAAATGGTCCACATTCAGCAGCGCACATTACCATAGGGCCCACCCGTCAGCGCATATATGAAGGACAACAATGATAATAAATTAGTGTTCGGTGGGTATTCGAAGTCGTGAGACCTCTAGTTGGCAGTCACCGGCGGTTGGGGGGCGCTCATTGGG
>NC_057799.1:441168652-441179234 GCF_018294505.1 Triticum aestivum
ACCGGCGGTGAGGAGTGGTTTCGGGGAGGGCGGGCCGGCCGCGGGCGGCGGGGGCTAGCGGTTCGGCCGGTGGTGGCTGGTGGCTCAGGGCGGGTGGAGTTTGATGATAAACTGGAGGCCCTTGATTTCGTATCCAACGGCTGGAAAATGTAATGACCAGAGATGAAGAAGTTAGTCGACTGACGTGTAGCCTCACCCCGCACGTACACATGCACGCACGCAAGACACGCACGCATGTAGGCGTGCAACACTGACACGTACACATGAACGCATGCTGGCGTGCAACACTGACACGTACACACGAACGCATGCTGGCATGCAACACTGACACGTACACATGCACTCATGAACACACGCACGTACGCACCCATGCATGCAACACTGAAACGTACCCTTGCACGCACGCAACACTCGCACGCCTGCATGCACACAGCACACGACGCAAGACACACGCTCAACCTATACGTGCATGCACCCTTTGTTAAGGACATGGATTGTTACGGGTATTAATCAATCTTATCTGTGATAAGCAGAACATTGATGTTTGCAGCGGTCTTTATGAATGACAACGTATCGAACAGGCTATCAACATAGTAGGCTTATCTACATGAAAAAGATGATGTCACACTCAATGAACAATCATCGGTTTATGAAATGCCCGCTTCTGACCGCCCTGGCCCACCAAAGGTTCCGAGCTCCTCCCGTCCGCCATCTATTTAATCTCCTATTTAAACGAGGCCAAACGCCGGCCAAGAATCGCACACCTCCGCCGCTCCCCTATCTCCTCCACCATTTTGTCCACTCTTACAATGGCTTACGAAGAGTAGTTATTCCGCATCCAAGCCGGCTGGGTAGCCCGCCGGATACGAGCTATGCAGCTCGCTGATCCACCTCCCTCCCCTCGCCCGACGGAGCCAGTTGCCGCCCCAAGCCGGCGCGCGGTTCAGCAACTCGCCGCTCCAGGCCAGCTCGACGAGGAGCGGTGCACGGGCGTCGTTGCTGCCGTCCACGCCGCCGCCTCGTACCGCGTCTCCCGTTTCTGTGGCCGAGACCCCCATGCCGGCGGCCATGCCATGCAAGCAGCGACAGAAGCCGGGTGCACGGAGAGCGACAAGTCGGTGGCCAGCGCCTCCGCGTCCGCCGCCATCATCGAGGAGAAGTAGAACACGGGAGGCCGCCGCCGCTTGGGTCCCATGAAGGCCACCTAATTATGTATATACAGGATGAGTCACATCTTGACCGGAGCCATGCGGAGCACAAAAAGTGAAGAAAAAGGATTTGTTCACCACTTTAAGCCAAAAGATAGAAATGAAAGCTGTTCCCATAGAATGAGATTAGATCCCGCAAGTGAGCTATTTATACCGAAGCTTACAAGAAGCAAAGTTGAAACGGGGCGGAGGCGACGCCGGCGTACACAGCAGGTCTCTTGCCGGATCCTTTTGTTGCGAGGACCTTCGTCGACCCCGCATGGGCTCCACAGAAGAGGGGAATGTTAGGATGAACTCGAGCCGGTGCCGGCCATGGCGAAGTAGTGGCCGGTGATGAACTCGAACCGGTGCCGGCCACCATCATCTTTGGCACCAGCCAATGATATCAGTTGGGCAGTGGGGAAGCGAGCCGTCCTTTGCACTGAAGCATATACCTCCGGGGCTCCCGGCAGTCCGGTGATCGTGCTGCCCGACATGAGGAACACAAATCGATCGGCGGGCGACCATTTAGGCCAGGTATTATATACCTGTGCTATCCAGAACTAGCACCGCGTAGTTCATTTGAATGTAATAAAATCCGTCATGTTTGTATGAAAATCCGTCGTTGTTTATATGAAATATCAGTTTGTCTACGTGTTTGCGTGAATTTCGTCCGGTTGGTTGAGTTGCTGTCATAATGTGTGCAGCTATGGTTGGATGGCGTAACTTGCGGGTCGCCGGTCGGTCTGCGGGCGGCTCGGGCGGCGTTGTGGGACAAAAAAACATAGCTCGTGCGAGCTCGTCTCCAACGTGCGCGCTGGAGGATGCATGACAGCATGAGCACCCGAGCCATTCCTCGTTCATCGGTGGCAAAGGCACCGGTGGACAAAAGGGTCGCCAATATTTTGGCTACCCCAGGCAAGATCCAAACAGCCCCTCCGAACAGAATCAAATCCCTCGTTCGCCGTGAAATTTTGCCACATGTGTTGTTTTCATGGACTAGCAAGATGCCCGTGCATTGCACGAAACATCAAGATGCATTTTTTTACAAACTCCCTCATGCATGCAAGGGATAATTAATGTCCTCCTTTGCTAGTACCACGAGGCAAACACCATTAATATTGCATCAATTAGTGTTAGTGGCCTTGTATATCTGCAAATTGTAATTTTGATAGTGGCCCCTTGTACATAAAAATGGAGGGAGAAAGATGAGAGATAAGGTGAGGAGGAGTGGGGCGTGGTGGTGACTGGTGGTCGGACTGGGCGGAGGCATGGGGATGGACGGCGCATTGTGTCTAGGTTTGTATCTCTCTCACACACACCAACGTAGGTGCGGGACGTGCACAAAGAGAAGAGGTGCACGCACGGCGCACGTACTCCCGTCTCTTTCCCAGCCACACCCGCGCGGGTACACGGTGGAGCTCATTTCTGTACGAAAAAGGCAGCCCACGTGGTAATTTGGCACGTGTACCGGTTGTCCACTTGGTGGAGGGAGGATCGTCTACCACGGGTGAACAAACAAATTGCGACTTGACGCGTTATGTTAAATTAAAAAAAGAGGCAAACCATGTGGGGCCTACCTTAGAGGCAAGGCTCTATACACTGGAGTACTTTTGATGTGTCCCGTCAACTCGCAGAACAAGGAGAAGCTTTTTAGTACGCCGTCTCCCCCGACCACGGGCGCGGTGGCCGACATGTGGGACATATAGCAACCGGGTCGACGTGTCAAGCACCAAATAACAGTGCAGAACAGCAGGGGGACGCACCCCACTCATACCAGCCCAGTAGTAGTAATGAGCAATGAGACGTCAAATCACAATGCCGCACCTTCCCAGACGGACGAAGGAACCATTATTTCACACTTCAGTTCGCCATCATCTCAAACCACGTAGTATTGCTTCTGCCTCAAGAGGGACACGCGCATCGCCTTGGTACATCATGACACGTGGGACCGCATGACAGGCCATGCTCCCCCGCCGATCGCTCGGTAAAATCACCTCATTTTTACTATACTTCCTCCGTATCGGTTTACTACATGGCATGCACGTCGTTCTAGGTTGAGAATTTAACTTGCTATATATGTGATGAACATTACTCTAGCCTTTTAAAAATGTATACTTTTGTACAGTAGTACTATCGATGGATTGCACCATGGAGCAAAAATTGTAATTAAAAAAAAGGTGTTACATATAGAGAGCGCTCGTCGCCAAATTATGCATATATTACTATTAAAAAAGCTAGTGCGTGCTTAATTGGGGTGCTAAATTCTATTAAAGAAATACTAGTAGTTGTACATACTTAAGAGTTAAAGTAACGAGAAGAAACATAACATAGTTCTGCTGGGGGCTCAGCACAACACACCCCTCAAATTAAACTAAGCACACCTGAAATTAAACTATGGAACTAATGCGGTAGACAATGCATTAGAAGTTTAGAACCACCATGAGCAACAACACTGCCACCTTACTCGGAGTCCTCGTCCACGTCCTCGACTTCGTCCTTGTCCCTCTTCCTCTTGGCCGATACTTCTTTGCTTGAACCGCACACTTGGCTGTTGCTCTTCATCCAACCCTTGTAGATATTGAAACAAAGGTAGCCATCCATTGTAGCATAGTGGATGTGGTCTATATCTAGTACATTCCGCTGCCATGCATGACGATGAAACGTGTAATGAGGTTTCTCCAGTTTACGGTACGAAGGATGAACCATGGCTCCTGCCAGGGTCAGCATTGAAGGCTGATGAGAGGGCACCAGCCGATTCTTCTGGAGGTTGAAGGGGTTTCCTACAATGAGGCCTATCCGACCCAGGACTTCTTTGTCGTTCTTAAAGTCTACAGTAACGAATTTCACTGTTTTGTCCTTGAGGAAGTTCCTAAAATCCTGGCACTCAACGTCGGCATGGCATATGTGGTAGACCAAGCAAACGTTATGTACACAAACCTAGATCACGGCGGGCTTCTTCCTCTTTTCGTCCTTTAGATCCTTCTCTTGTCCCAGGATTGTGGTGTACTCAACATCTAGCCCAGCGACCCACTCATCATCTGAGTTTTCGAACATGCGTCTAAAGCGAGAAAGGCATCCTTTCACCATCGCGGAAGAACGGGTGTAGATGACGTCGAACTCATCGCCGGTGATGGTTCTAACCTTGTACTCACCACCGATCGTGGAGATTTGGGATGCCATGGATTTGGGAGGAGGGTTAGGATTAGTGGAACTGCCGTAATGTGAATGGATGGGACGACTAGGAGCGAACCGCCATAGTATTGAAGGACGGAGCGAACTGCCAGCGTGCGAACGGCAGGGTAGTGGCTTTCCATTCTCCCATGATACGGCCTTCCGAGAGCCCTTGGATCTGAGATCGAACGGTTGCATGGCGTGATTCTAGACCTATGGGTGAATATCCTATCCTGGAGGGTTATTCTGCAAATTTTCAGCAACTTAGCATGCGACCATTTGATCTCAGATCCAAGGGCTGCCAGCAGCCCGTATCATGGTCGCGCCTACCACGACCGTCGCGTCGCTCGCGCGCTCGCGCCCTTGGAGATTTAACACGGTGCATTAGGCTATCTGATGTTGGCATGTCATACATAGTCATCACTTAGTCACTCATACTACAACAAGGTTGGCTATAAGTGTATTTTTTACTCCTCTCTATCTCTTTCTTCGTACTCCCTCCGTCCCATAATATAAGAACGTTTTTGACACTAGTGTAGTGCCAAAAACGTTCTTATATTATGGGACACAGGGAGTACTAGTATTTATTGCATTTGCCAAGGAGTGACCTCTTCCAATGAAATGGTGTTGCTAAGTTTGCTTCATTTAATTAGCTATAGACTCAAAATTGTCTTTTCACCTAGGGACACGCGCTTAGCACCATTTCTTCCTTGGGTCACCAAACTAGTCTCTCTCTTCTTGATTAACTTGCCACATCAGACTTTATGCCTATGTGGCAAGCTTAAGCACCTGTAGGAGCAAGTAAAAGTAAGTACAATAGTGCGCTTTACATGGCATTTTTGCATATGTGGAGGAAAGAGAGGCAAGGAAAAAGTGGAGAAGTGGGCTCTCATGCAAGAGCCAGCCTCTACTACATGGTGGAGCATTGGGAGAGGCACCTGTATGGAGGTGGTCAGGAATCGGGAGACTCACGCCGGTCGTAGCGCCGCAGTTAAAATGATAATGGCAAGTCAAATCACGGGGCCCCACCTGTCCAGCAGTAACTCGCTGTCAAATCACACAGCCCTACGTTTGCAGCAGCCTACTCCCTCATCTTCTCGCGTCTCTGTCGAAACGACTAGGCGGAACTGCCCCGCCTACCGCGCAGGAAAAGCCCCGCCCTCGACTTTTAAATACAACTACATCCGCTTAAGAATCCAATGATATACTTTTTGTGACATAGTAACTCATATTTAGTTAGTCAAATGGATGACCTAGAACTACATGCAGGCCCTATAAACCAAGACGCCAAAAATAAAAAAACCGAGACAGAGAGGGTAGTTCAGCACGTATCTTTTTAGATCAATATAGTCGGGATTCACCAAGGAGCAAAACCAAGTGGTAGGCTGCTCCTGTCGTGTTGGCGTAGCAACTCAAGCAGGGTCAATCCGCACACGAAATGGCGACACACTTAACAGGACCCCTTCGGCCGACATGTGGCTCATCCACCGTCTTGTTCCACGTGCGATGCACCAAATTACAGTTCAGAGCAGCGGTTGGATTGGAGGCACTCCGGTCGTAGCGCCGCAGTAGTAGAAAATGAGCGATGAGGGGTCAAATCACAAAGCCCCACCTTTCCCGCATTAAGCTGGACGGACGAAGCAACCATCATTTCACTCTAGGGCGCGAGAGCATAAAGAAAAGAGAAAACAATGATGCGTGCGGCAGCTACCTAGGGCACCCTAGGGTAGGGGTGTCCACTACAGATCCTTTTTTTTGAAAGCGCCTCCACTACAAATCGGCTTCTCCCTCGTCCTCTTGAAGAAAACCGATGATGAGTGGGGCGGTAGGGTTTGTAGGAGTACTACGGCGTGCGGGGCCACGTCGAAATAAACGGGTTCGAGTCGACGCCTTAAATATGTGTGAGCCGCTTGGTTTTACGGGAACGAGGCAGCATTTTGGGTTCGGGGACCAGTGGAGATATAGTACGTACAAAAAATTGTGGACGTAGGTTCGACCGAAAGGCAATGATGCATGGGCCCTGCATTTTGATATACCCGGGGCAGTGTGAAATTTGCTACTCTACTCAAAACTAGTAAGGTACACTGTATTGAACGCATGAGATTTCGAAACCAAATTACGAATAAATACACACTATAGCATGTAAAGCTTTGAGTCATATATGCATGATGTAGATGTTCGTTTAGTTCTTATAGTTCATCTCATTCAAAATCAATTAGTTTTATAAAAATGTTAAGATTCATGGGGTTGTGCATTGTAAATCATAAAGTAAAAAACAAATAATGGCAATTCATTTAGAAAAAAATAATCAATTATGATACAGAAGATTCTAGAACAAAGGAGAAGTGCTTGTGTTGTGAGGCTTGTGCATTATGCTTAAGTTCAACCATGGAGTCTTCTAAATTGTACATGTGGCAGATCTGGTGGAATGTTGATGATATCCAACGGCCAGTAGTGCTCGGATTTGCCTATCTCTGCACTATCGGGTTAGCTTCATCCAGCGACCATCTTTCAAAGTTATTGGCACACTATATAGTTCTTGTGCCATAGTTGCATGTTTTGGAAAAAAGCTACTAGTGGGTTGTACTATCTATTTAGGAATAGAAGATGTATACATGGAAGTTGTAGGGAAAGAGATGACATGGAGCATCTCAATTCCTATGAGTAGGGATTGGAAAAGAGATGTCATTTGGTTCACATCATAGGAACTTTTCTATTGGATCTAGAGATGACATGTATCTCAATTCCTATGAGGAGGGATTAGAAAAGAGATGTAATTTGGTTCATATCATAGGAACTTTTCTATTGAATATACGCTAATGTTTATTTTCCTTTGAAATTAAGGGAGTATAGGAATCCATTCATATGAACCAAGTGGCTCTAAAGCTATAGAAATGATATCATTTTTATTTCCTTTGAAATGTGGAGTATATGAATCTATTCCTATGAACCAATTGGCTCTAAAGGAAAAAATCCTATAAAAATCGTATCATATAGAGTTCCTATGATATTCCTCGACACTAAAGGATGCTTGAAATTGCTGCGGGTGATACGATGGTCTTTCTTTGTAGACTCCTCACCCATCTTTATAGTTACCTCTCGAAGATGAATGAAATGATATATACATGGTATTCTACATGTGCACTTTGGTACACGAAAACTCGGTAAAAGTTTGCGAGGTTCGAATTTTCAATAAAGCTATATGCACTGCATTTCGGAACGAAGGGAGCATACAGCAGTTGCTAACACTCACGTGGAAGATTTGTGTGTAGGAGGAGTGGCTGTTCTGTTAAATGACATGGCAAAACTGACACTGTCGGATGCCGATCTAACGGTTCTTACGGCGTTCGTCAGGAAAAGGCTTGTGGCGAACGTTTGTCGGATAATGATTTACGGATACATGCATTGCATTTATACGTGCCCCCTCTCTCTCACGCACACGCACCCTCAAGAGTCACGACTCTCCCGAGTCCTCTCGCAGACTCGCATGTCGCACCCACCGTCTATCTGCAGGTAGACGTCACGCACATATGTGCTCTTCACACCCTACCCTTAGAACTTCTAAAAAACAAAAGACAGCGCGCACATTTTATTTTAGCTCACACGTCACACACTTATACTATTACTCTTGCGGCGAACGTTCTTTGGGCATAGTATATTGTACTCTCACGAAGAGAAGCGGTGCACGCACGCACTAGTTCTCTCACACCCACTCGCGGGTACACGTAGGAGCGCATTTTTTTGAAGCTGGTACTACAAAATCACTCCATATATATAAAAGTAGGAGCCTTAGCGCTTGCTTTACTATGGTTCCTCTCGTTCACTCTCTCATGCTCTCTAGATCTAAGCAACACATAGGTGGCCACACCTCTCTCAGCTCACGGCTGGTCACAAATCCAGTCGGACAACCTCGACTGGGGCATGGTGTAGGTGCATCGTTCACGCTGTCGTCGGTGGCGAGGGAGGAGATCAACGGCTGCCCGCGCGTCCCGATCGGCGGCCGTGTCGTTCTCTCCGAGAGAGCGCCGGCTCGGGAGGGCCTCCAACCCCTTCTTCCTCCCTGCGGTATTGTGGCCAAGATGCGGCCTCCCGACGCCGTCTTTGCCACATGCCGACGACCCTCAGGTATATATTCCTTCGAAACCTGCCTTGCTCTACTGCCCCAGCTCCCTTCGCGTGGATCCTTTTCTACTTCCGTCTGCTGTTCCAAAGCCACCTAGACTTCTACTATTATTAGAAGTAAAGCTAGTTCATACAGTCGACTGAAAGCGTTGGTTCAAAAAGGGAAGAAAGTGGGAAAGCTATAGCATGAATCTAGGACTTGGTTCTAAGAGGAAACGGGGGAAAGTAGTAATATCTGTCACTGTTTAAATAACCGTATTTCATATTTGCGCAAACAGGGATGTCTGTCTCCATATCGTTTCGGGATGTATGTCTCCATATCGTTTCTATCCGCGCAATCAAAAGCACACACCTCAGTTTTAGTACAACTGCGCAAAATGAGATGGCTATCCCTCGTTGCCGTCGTCTAACCTCCCGTCTTCAAGGTATCCCTACATTGGTAGTAACTAAGGTAGAATGACCAACGCAATCTAAAAGAAGCTGATTCGTACGTTTTACTTCCTGATTGCAGTGCAGGGACAAGCGAAAACAACTGCATCCTAGTCCGGAATGCACTTTCTACCAGTTCGTCCATGGACCGAGGACTAGCTGGCACGGCTGCACGGCGGTTTTTTGGACAGGTGCGCGGACAAGAGGCATTGTGGTCTGCTTATTCTGCAAATAGCGGTGCTAAAATTTAGTGGAATGCACAAGCATTTCAGCTGGTCAGTACACTGCATGGTTCATTTCAGCATTCCAGCTGAGACCACAATTATAAATGGTTAGTCTGGAATGAGAGAACCTAACCCTGGATGGTGGCAACAAGAAAAAACCAGAGTGAACTCCAGGAAATTTAAGCCTGCCGGGAGGCCCTTTGCTCAGAGAAGCCTTGCTTGTTTTTTCCTGATTTGTAAACCTTCTCACAACTTTGTCTTTTGCTGTGAACTAGTATATGTTTGTTATGTTCTATGAATCATTGAGATGTATAAAATTGCTTAACTTATGCTTTCCAAGTTTTTTATGAAGACGAGTTTAATGTGAGTGTTCCACATGAGCGCTGGACTAGCGTGTGAACGTTTGGAATTTATTACATTGTGGCCTCAATTAACTGCATGAACCACGGTAACAAGATACATAGTTCCTTATATGTCAGACAGCAGATTGTTGATTGTTAGCTGGTCGATAGCCTAGTGTTGAAGCAAGCTGAGCCAATGTGCCGTGTTTTGCACAACTGCTTACAAGTGGGGTAGCACCAACAATGTTTACAAGTACTTATGTACACGTCGGCGCACGGTTCTCGAACGAGTGCTCTATTTCATCAAAACACACACTACTCGTATGATAAATCGTGACAACTTATGTCTTACCATGCCATATTCATGAAAAAACTAGTGAGGACACATCTGTTTTGACAACAATTACGATGGTTCTCACATGATTCACGGGCACACAAAGGTAGCAGCAGTTCCCATAGACGGATTCAAACAGAGTACTAGCCCCAGAGGGGTCGATAACAGGCAAGGTTCGGATAATTAGACACAATCCAAACTACTATTAAACACTAGCTGGGGCAACTATTTCATGCCTCGATCTAATTTGGGCTGGACACAAGACGGACCTTGCCATGAACATCATCGAGGATGTCCCGCAGCAGCTCAATCCTGTGAACCTTCATGAAGACAACCTTGTGGCCTTGCCACTGATAAACTTGTTTGTGGAGGCATGCCACGTCATCTTCCTGCGTAAGCTTGACAAGAACAGTATGCCTCACAAACGAAGGAGTAACTTTGAACTTCTTGTGCTTCAGTACACCCTGGACAACACGCCTGACAACAGTGAGGCTGGAATACAACTCTTCATTGGTATAACCGCAAATGGCTTCCAGGATCCAACAGCCTAAGAACTCTGTTTTCCCAGTGCGTATATTCAGGTCGTCCGCCTCATAGCGAGTGACATGTACAACCACACAATCCTTGTCTGCATCAGGGCTCTAATTGAAACAGAAACAAATTCTGAATTACTTTTTAGTATAAGAAACACAAGTTATTTAAACCACTATGTATAGCATGGCATCGAAGCTAATAAAATTTTGCATTATTAATCACCACATACTTCCTTTT
>NC_057799.1:441179500-441187937 GCF_018294505.1 Triticum aestivum
ATCGAAGCTTATAAAATTTTGCATTATTAATCACCACACACTTCCTTTTCTAACAAAAATCACCACATACTTAGATGAAAAACCACAATCGAGATCGGCAAAGAAGGAAATCACCTTGGGCAGCTCAGCGGGGGGGGGGGGACACATCCTCGAAGGGGGGAAACTGCTCCTGCAGTCCCACGGGGGTTGTAACCTCAAATGGGGTGTTGACCATCTCAGTAGTGGCCGTGAGCGTATCTGGGGTCGGCTCGGTGGTTGCCTCCATCTTCTTGGGGCTCTCTGCCTCGTGGGGATCAGCCTCCCGCGTCTGCTCCAATATCGGCAGATCTTCGCCTGGTTCTCCTTGGTCCATCATGAAACTGACGAATACTAGGAGACCACTGAAAGGAAAACACAATCGCAATGACAATGAAACAAAAAAGAGAGTGAGGATCGGTTACTGCTTTGCAAAAGTTCTTTTTTTTCTCTGAACGAAAATATACCAACATCACGGATCCGCTTACCTTCCCTTCGTTGGAGAGAAGAATAGTGGCAGATGCGAGTGTTGCCTTTCTTGAAGACGGTGAGGGAGAAGGGGATTCAGCGAAGAGTGAAATGATGGTTGCTTCGTCCGTCAAACTTAGACTGCGGGGAGGTGGGGTTTTGTGATACGACGGCTCGTTACTGCCGCGCTACGACCGGGGTGACTCTCCGCCTGCATACTGCCTTCTAATTTGGTGGATGGCATTTGGGCCCGCGCGCTGCATGGCCCGCATGTCTTTGAACAAAAGTATAACGACATTCAGTAGAGGGAGATGTTTCAATGACCTAGGAGGATCCAGAAGCGGTAGAGTGTCTCCACTGTACTAGTAGTAATTGTTTTTCTGGGTACCTGTAGAGTGTCTCCACTGTACTAGTAGTAATTGTTTCTCTGGGCCCAAGACAAAACAGCCCATCCACACTAGTAAATAGTAAAATCAATTCAAAAGCCCATATATTTACTGAATGAGAGGCGCTACCCACACCCAGCACACCGACCCCCCAAAAACCTGGGTGCTCTTCTTCCTCCTCGCTCCCACTCACCTCATGTCAGCTCGCTTCACTCGTACCCCCAAATTCCTCACCTCACTCCTACAGAAAACCCCAGCTCCCCTTCTTCCTCACTCCTACAGGAAACCCCCGGCTCCCCTTCTTCTTCGATCGCACTACAACTAGGCTCGTCATTCGTTACTCTGCTGAAATCCGTGAGCACGACGCGAGGCCCTCGAGGAAAATGGAGTCGGCTGACCCCAGTGCCAAGAAGATGAGGCTCCCGCCAGCGGCGACGCCTGTTGTAGATCCCTCACCCGGCAGCGCGGGGAGAAGCGGCGACCCCGCCCCCACCGGATCCCAGGAACCCATAGAATCTCGGGTGGACCGCATCAGCGATCTCCCGGACGCCGTCCTTGGGGAGATCATCTCGCTTCTCCCCACCAAGGATTGCTGCCGCACCCAAGTCCTCTCAATTCGGTGGTGCCCTCTATGGTGCGCCGTGCCCCTTAATCTCGACTGTCGTCAGCTATCTCTGTTCAATGATTTTGAAATCCCTAGAGCCATCATCTCCTCCCACCAGGGCTCCGTTCAAAGCCTCTGCATCCCGTTATGCTACCTGAGCAAGCATACCATGCCCTGCATGGTGGACGCCTGGCTGAAATCCCCTGAATTCACAGAACTACAGCTACTTGAGTTCTACTATTCCCCTGGAAATCACATACCACATACCGAACGCCATGAACTTGTGCCCTCAGCACCGATGTCCATCTCGCGGTTTTCGTCCTCTCTCCACACCGCCACCTTTGCGCTGTGCTACCTACCAGACAATCTGGTACTAAACCTTCGACTCCCATTTCTCAAGAAACTTTCAGTTGTGCGGGTTCGTATATCGGAGGCCTCATTGCACAACATCATCCACTCTAGTTGCCCTGCGCTGGAGTGCTTGGTGCTTGCTTTCACAGTTAGAATTGGTTGTCTCCAAATAAAGTCGCCTAACCTTGTAAGAATTGGAATTTCTTTTGACAGAAGGCAGCTCATCATCCAAGAGGTCCCTTCACTTCAAAGGTTGTTCCTTGATTCTAGTTATTCACCGTTGCAAATAACCGTCCTCTCTCCGCCTAAGCTGGAGACCTTGGGTGTAATACATGATCTCTGTGCTCATTTCAATATGGTGTTTGGCTCCACAGTTCTTCAGGTACTTTATATTATCATCTACACTTGTAACCAGAAGCTGCATTTTAAATTTCTGCGCATAATTTATATATCATCTTGGAGTACACATTTTGTACTAATATTATGTTCTATGCTCAATGAAGAGTTTCTCCATGGATGGCCTATCAATGGTGCTGGATTCTGTCAAGATCTTATATATCCAAATGAATAGTTTTGATCTGAACAATATTATTGGCTTGATGCAATGCTTTCCATGTCTGGAGAAGGTGTATATAAAGGTGATAATTTCACGCACATTGGAAGCCCGCATATAGTGTACTAGAATTAACCGTTCAGCTGTTGGTCTTTCGACACTCTTCTTTTAGACCTTAACTGTTTTCAATCTTCATGTCTATTTAGGCAACAGGACGGGGTAAGAAAGTTATAACCAATCGGTGGATTCGTAAGCATCGGGATTTTCTCACTTCTCATGAGATTTGATTGAAGACAATAACGCTAGAACGATATGTAGCCAACCGTGCAAACACAAGATTTGTCACAGTCTTCCTGCTGAATGCGAGGTTAATATTGTCCATCAGCCTTAAGTTTATCAGCAGCATGGTTTTGACGGATGGGTATGTAAAAGAGCAAAAAAAGGAGTTTCAGGTGGGCAAAAGAGCTTCTGAACGTGCCGGGCTTCTATTTACAACATATTGTGGTCATAATCCAGTAAATTTTACAACCCAGGATGTTCATTCTATGGACCTGACCGATCCATTTGACTGTGACTGCCGAAAACAGTGCTGGAGTTAGATGTTGTTGCCCTTTTCAATCTGGTTTTTTTTGTAAACCTGATGAACAATTAACCCTCGTGCTTTTGTATAGTTTGTAAGCTGGAGTTAGATGTTCCTACCCTTTTCAACTTGGCTGTGACTGTCATATTTTCTTTGAAACAAGGCAAATGGCTTGCCATTCGTTTAATTTAGAGTGAAATATTGTAACAAATCCCAACCAAGGGAAATAACATCACTCTCGCCGGCTGCTTGAGCTCACTGTGCATTACAGAAGCCAAGTGATTAGCCACCACCAGCACCCACAAACTTATTTCGAACTACCACATCAAATGGGCTGTAAATTTTCATAGGAAAGGCTGCATGACCGTGACAGATTTGGATTCTGACATTTGGGACCCGCGAGGAAATAGCCTATCCAAGGTGGTGTCGACTTACTAGCCAGTCAACAAACGATTCTGCCTACCAGTCGTTGGATTGAAATCCAACATCTGTCGTGTATCTTCTATCTCTTGTCTTCTTCTTCCTCCAGCCGCCCAAACCAAACCACCCCGTCGGCTCCGCCTGCTCCCGCCTCCCATGGCTGGCTGCGCCTCCGCCGCCCTACCGTATGTACCCTCCAACGTTGGCCAGTCCCTCCCTCTATTCCCCCAGACGTCCTGTTATTCTCCGGCGACGTCGGCCCCAACACGCACCCGTGCCCGAACCAGTTAACCCTCGTACTCCCCTCTGCCTGCGATTGGACCGGCGCATCTTCAACGGCTCCTGTTCGTTCCGTCCGAGGTCTCGCCGTCGTCCTCCGCCTTGCGGCCTTGGTTCGCTCGCCGTGCACGGTGCGCCTCCCTCTTGCGTTGTCAACGTCGTCAACAACCGAGAGGAACAAGGAGATGACTGTACGTGGAGAGGATGACAGTAGGGACCCACCAGCGTCATGGCAGTATGCAAGCAAGTGCCTCTATAGTACAAGCCCAAAAATATGGTTCCTCCTAATGGTTGGACATCTGGGGCTCACGCCATTGTCAACGTAGTCAATAAACGAGAGAATTACACAACGAGCGGCTGACACCAGGGAGCCAGCAGGTCGCGCAGTTGTTATTTACTTTTTTTAGGAACAAGCAGTTGTTATTTATACTAGTTTTAGCGACGGATCAGGGTAACAACGGGGTTGTGCAGGGGCTGTGGCCCGTCTAGCCAGGGTTTTATTTATGTTTACCACATCATGAGCCCAGTTGTGTTTTTTTCTTGCTGAAAATGGCTAGCCCAGTTCTATTTTTTCTAAAGAAATACCCAAACAAGGCCTACTTGCTTTATCGACCCTGCTGGGCTGCAAATCTTTCAAGACGAGGAGAGTTTCATTCGGTTTGCCCAGAAATGGGCTGTACATTTTTAAAACACGTCAAACCGGGAATTAGTTTCAATTTTTTTTCATTACAAGATCTTAAATTCCATTGATTTTTATGCGTGGACAATTATTTGGATTTTATATTTATATAAATTATTTTTCAAACTAGTTTGAATGTGAATCGATATTTCTGGATTAAAAATAGTTGACCGCACCGAAATATGAAAATTTTCGTATACTTTTTAACCGTGGCCACAATATGGGGTGTAATGCTAACAAAAAGAAGATGGGCTCCAAAAAAATTCTTAAGAATTAGCAAATGGGCTGTACATTATTAGAAATAATGGCAGATGTGCTGTATGCTGTTTTCCACAGATTTGAGGCTGACTTGTGCGCCTACTACAGGTTGACGCGTATGCTTTCATAAAAAAAAGGTTGAGGCACACGCAACGCCCTGTCAACTTAGTCAACACACGAGAGTAGTGCTGTTGGATGTCCATCCAACGGCTGTCGTGCTTCTTCAATCTCTGCTCTTCATGCTCCAGCCGCTCAAACAAGCACCTGCGGGACGCCTGCTCCCTCCTCGCGCGGCCGGCTATGCTGCCGCGCAGGCCTCACGGCCCCACCGTACTCCCATCGCTGGCCTAGCCATCCCTCTACTCACCCACACATGCTGTTATTCTCTGGCGACGGCAGCCGAACCAGTAAACCCTCGTACTCCTCCGCGTGGGAAACAACTGCCGAGTATTCCCTGGCTCCGTGTCGTTCCCTTCCTAGGCCTCGCCGTCGTCCACCGCCCTGGTGCACTCGGCGCGGCCTGGTCAACGTGGTCAATGAACGACATCCATCGGAAGTGGACTGTACGGGGAGAGGCTGACAGCTGGGTCCACGGCCGCACGCAAGGAAATGCCTCCTTATTACGCACAAAATAATGATTCCTCCACCTGACAGTTAGGACCCACAGGAAGGGCCTCTGTATTTCGCGAAAAAAACGTCCCCCCCCCCGCTGACAGGTCGGACCCACCAGCTATATCTTCGCACGCAAGGAAGTGCCTCCTTATTACACCCAAAAAAATGAAAACCCCCCTACTAGCTGGGACCCACCATATTATTGGGCTAACTTGTGGGCCTACTAAGTTGACGGGGACGGAGGGCTTTTTCAACTTAGTCAATACTCCAGTGACCGTATGATGTCCATCCAACGGCCATAGTGCTTCTTCAACCTCTGGTCTTCTTGCTCCAGCCGCCCAAAGCAGCGCCGATCGTGCCGCCTGCTCCTGCCTCCTGTGGCCGGCTGTGCTACCGCGGAGGCCTCACCGCCCCCATACTACTCCAACCACTGGCCAGGCCATCCCTCCACTCACCCACACCCCCTGTTATTCTGCGGCGACGGCAGCCTCACACCGCAGCCGAACCAGTGAACGCTCGTACTCCTCTCCGTGCGGGCATCCACTGCCGTGTCTTGCTTGGTTCCGTGTCGTCCCCTTCCTAGGCCTCGCCGTCGTCCACCGCCGTGGTGCTCTCGGCGCGGCGTGGTCAATGTGGTCAACGACCAACTTCCATCGGAAGAGTACTGTACGTGGAGAGGCTGACAGCTGGGTCCACGGCAGCCGCAAGGAAGTGCCTCCTTATTACGCGGAAAATAATTATTCCTCCACCTGACAGCGGGGACCCACCGGACGGGCCACCAGTATTTTGCAAAAAAAATCATTTCCCCCTGACTGCTGGGACCCATCGGACGGGCCACCGTATTTCGCGAAAAAAACGTTACCCCCACTGTCAGCTCGGACCCACCGGAAGTGCCTCCTTATTACGCACAAAAAAATGAATACTCCCCCGGCTAGCTGGGACCCACCTTGGTGGGAGGCTGACTTGTGGGCCTACTAAGTTGACAGGGATGAAGGGCTTTGTCAACTTAGTCAATATGAACGATTCTAGCTCCAGTGACCGTACGATGTCCATCCAACGGCCGTAGTGCTTCTTCAACCTCTGGTCTTCTTGCTCCAGCCGCCCAAAGCAGCGCCGGTCGTGCCGCATGCTCCTGCCTCCCGTGGCCGGCTGTGCTGCCGCAGAGGCCTCACCGCCCCCTACTATTCCCACCGCTGGCCAGGCCCTACGGCGACGGCAGCCTCACACCGCAGCCGAACCAGTGAACCCTCGTACTCCTCTCCGTGCGGGCTTCCACTGCCGCGTCTTCCCCGGCTCCGCGTCGTCCCCTTCCTAGGCCTCGCCGTCGTCCACCGCCGTGGTGCTCTTCGCACGGCGTGGTCAACGTGGTCAAGGAACGACTTCCATCAGAAGAGTACTGTACGTGGAGAGGCTGACAGCTGGGTCCATGGCCACAACCCAGTTTTTTTGTGATTTGCCAAGTAAGTCGCTTTGTCAGGCCTGTTGGGCTGCAAATCTTTCAAGACGAGGAGAGCTTTCATTCGGCTGGCCAAGAAAATGGCCCATCAGTAATTAGAAATGGGCTGTACATTTTTAAAACACATCAAACCGGCAATTAGTTTCAAATATCTTTTTTTATTTCAAGATTTTAAATTACATTAATTTTTATGCGTGGAGAATTTGTTGGATTTTATATTGATATACATTTATTTTTAAAATCAGTTTGAATGTGAGTCAAAATTTCGGGATTAAAAACAGTTTGGACCGCACCGAAATATGCAAAATTTCATATAATTTTTTAACCGTGGCCACAATATGGGCTGTAATGCTAACAAAAAGAATATGGGCTCCAAAAAAAAACCTTAAGAATTAGCAAATGGGCTGTAAATTATTAGAAATAATGGCAGATGGGTTGTATGCTGTTTTCCACAGATTTGAGGCTTTCCTAAAAAAAGGTTGACGCACAAGCACTGACTGTTGGATGTCCATCCAACGGCCGTCGTGCTTCTTCAATCTCTGCTCTTACTGCTCCAGCCGCTCAAACTAGCGCCGGCGGCACTGCCTGCTCCCTCCTCCCCGCGGCTGGCTGTGCTACCGCGCAGGCCTCACCGCCCCACCATACTCCCATCGCTGGCCTAGCCATCCCTCTACTCATCACACCTGCTGTGTTCTCCAGCGACGACAGACGAACCAGTAAATCCTCGTACAGTCGTACTCCCCTCCGCGTGGGAAACAACTGCCGAGTCTTCCCTGCCTCCATGTCGTCCCCTTCCTAAGCCTCGCCGTCGTCCACCGCCATGGTGCTCTCAGCGCGGCGTGGTCAATGTGGTCAACGACCGACTTCCATCGGAAGAGTACTGTGCGTGGAGACGCTGGTAGCTGGGTCCACGGCCGCAGCAAGGAAGTGCCTCCTTATTACGCGCAAAATAATTATTCCCCACCTGACAGCGGGGACCCACCGGACGGGCCACCATATTTCGCGAAAGAAATGTTCCCTCCTGACTGCTGGGACCCACCAGCTACACATTCGCACGCAAGGTAGTGTGTCCGAAAAAAACGATTCGCCCCCCTGACTGCTGGGACCCACCAGCTACATCTTCACACGCAAGGAAGTGCCTGACAGTCGGGACCCACCTGGTCGAAGCATACGTAGCGTTGTCATTCTGGTCGCGAACGTGTACGTACATACATACTGGTGGATGTAGAGGCGCGCACGTGTCGTAGTAGAGGCGCACACGTAGCATGTACACGTACGTACATCGGCCAGGGTGCAAGAAAGAAAATACGGCCACGTATGTGTACATACGGGCGGGGTCTCGAACGCCTACTCACGCATACGTACGGCGAGGGCTCGTTGACATGGCTGGGTCGGAACGGAGAAACATCATCGTCGTCGTGTTCATGGGGAGGCAACGGAATGCGCCGTGTTCATGGGGAGGCAACGGCATGCATCGTGTTCATCGGGAGGCAACAGAACGCGTGGGAGCCAATCGGCTGGGTCGGAACGGAATGCGTGGTCATGTTCATCAGGAGGGCTTGGACGGAACGGGCGATGGAAACGAGGCCTGGCATACTGCAGAACGGAGGAAACGGCCTTGTGTTCGACCGGCCACGTTTGAAACGGGATCCTGTTCATCAGGAGGGGTGTGGCGTACCGCAAAACGGACGAAACGGACCTCCTACGGTCGAAACGGGGGTCCTGTTGATCGGGAGGGGTGTGGCGTACCGCAAAACGGAGGAAACGGACCTCCTA
>NC_057799.1:441188212-441189257 GCF_018294505.1 Triticum aestivum
GCGTAACGCAAAACGGACGAAACAGACCTCCTACGGTCGAAACGGGGGTCCTGTTCATCGGGAGGGGTGTGGCGTACCGCAAAACGGGACTCCACGGGATACTGTTCATCTCCACCGTCGACCTCCTCCAGCCTCCACGGGCTACCGTCGACCTCCTCCAGCCTCCACGGGCTCCTGTTCATCCAGCCTCCACCGTGCGCTACTCCACTGGCTACTGTTCAACCACCCCTCCACGGGCACCTGTAACGCCCCGGATTCGATGCGCCAGGTGTCTTCTAGTTATTCGCCTTCGTTGCCATGTCATTTGCTTGCGTGTTGCATTTTTCCATGTCATCATCTGCATGTTTTTAAAAACTTGCATCCGTTCGGGTCCTCCCGGTTCTCTCCGTTGTCCGTTCTGAGCCCAGACACTCTCGCACGCACCCGCCGCCTCTCTCCGACCTTGTTTCGTGAGCGGGAGAAAAATGTTCTCAGAATGGGCCGAGATTGGCCGAGTGGCCTTGGTATAGCACCGACAGACCGCCCGTCAAATTTCGTTCCATTTGGAGGTTGTTTGATGCCCCAACGGTTAAACGAGCTAACTGAAAGCCCCTGTTGTCTTGCAGCCCAACACCCCTCCAAATTAGTCCACTAACCAGCAAACTCCCCTCTATGCTCTCCGCCATTCGATCACGATCGTGTCGGCAAAAACCGCTCCGCATTTGGACTCTCCTAGCTCCCTCTACGTATATAAACACCCTCTCCCGCGAAATCGCAGTCTAAACCCTAACCCCGCTCCGCTCGTCCGCCGGACTTTTCCCCCGCCACCGACGGACATGTCCGCCGCCAGCCTCCACGTCGCCCGACCAATCGTAGCGCGCCACCTCAGCGCCAGCAGCCGCCGTAGCCAACCGCCGTCCGACACGTGGCGCCCGGCCACCGCGCGCGCCGCTGACCCACCAGGCTCGGGTTGGGCCCCCGAGCCCAACCGCCGCCGCCCCGTGCCTCCGCGTCCGCCGCCCCCGCGACGAGCTCTCCTCCGCCGCGCCGCCTCCTCGCCGCTCCT
>NC_057799.1:441189896-441193718 GCF_018294505.1 Triticum aestivum
GCTGCCTCCCCGCGCCGTCCTACGCCAGGATCCGGCCGGATCCACCGCGCGCAATCGTCCCCGCGCCTCGCCGCTGTCGTCTACCTCACCGGAGTCACCGGAGCCGGGGTGGACGAGATCCACCGGTCCAGCGAACCAAACGCCCGTCCCCGGCCCCGGATCTCCTCGTCCCGATCCGTCCCGTCCAGTTTTTCGGAGGGTATATTTTCGCCTGTCCCTGAGTTTTCAACAGCATGTGTGCATCTTCATCATGAGATAACTTCTTGCATACAGCTCCGTTTTGCATGCATAATATATCAAAATATTCATGGTGAGATGCTCTTCATTTGGTTCCATTGTGCGATGCTTCCTTGACTACAAACGGATACCTTAATCCTTGTTGCAAGTGTGCTATATGATGTTAACCTGCTGGAACTGTTAGAACTTGGTGATTTCTCTTTTTCATTGTGTTTTGTGTGTGCATCCTATGAGCTTGATGTCGACATGAGTTTTGAACTACATCATGCCATCTTTACAGAGGTGCTTGTCTTGTATTTTTTGTGATCTATGTGGTGACTAGCACAAGCATGCAAAGTAGCCTCCGTGATGTTGCTGATTTCTGTGACTTAGTCATTTCTGCTAAGTCTGAGTTTGTTACATTTTGTTGCTATCTTTGCTTGACGCTACCAATTAATACATGCATATTCTGTAGATGTTCTATAAGGATGTTTTGTTATACATGTTATTCTATATCCATCCATGGCCTTGGTGGCATTTATGGGTTGCTGTAGATTGTCGTAATCTTGCTCCAAACTTGTTAAATAATGTTGCTGCCAGTCTGTTAACTTTAATTTCAGTTTTGCCATGTGTTTTGCTAGTGATCCATGCACCCTATGACTACGCTATTGCCATGTTTAGCTCCATAAATGTGTCGTCTTACTGTTTGTTACCTTGTCATGCCATGAAATGCTCTGTGGTGAGTGGTACAAGCTCACCAATATGCCTACTTATCGTTGTTTCTGCCATGTACTGTTATTTTCTCCGTCTCAATCTATCATATCATTTGCCATGTTTGCATGTACCATCTTTTTTGTTGATCTTTCGAATAAGTTCAGTAAGGGAGTTTTGTTAATTGCTTTTAGCACTAGCATGCCATGCCTTTGTTTGCCATGTTAAGTTCCTGTAGCATGTTGTTTGATAGCTCTCAACATTGCAACCTGATGTTATATCTGCCATGTCCAGTGATTTCTGCTAAGTCTGTGAACTGGTATTATTTGCAATTTTGCCATGTCCTTTTGAGCATGTTCTAGTGAGTTCTGGAGATAGCTCAGTATTCATGTTTTGTTATGCTTTACCGGACCATCACGTCCATGCCTTTTGTTTTCATGTTGGGGTGCTGTATCATGTTGTTTGGATGCTTGCAAGTTGCTAGTTGCTGCTTTGGTTATATCTTGTGTCATGTGTTGCATCATTGCTCCGTTTTGAGTGTGCTCTATATGAAACTTGCTTAGAATTGCATGTAGTTTCATATTACCTTGTTGCATCCTTGTTTTGATAGTGTTTGCTTGATGTTTGAATGCATTTTGCATCAATGCCATGTTTAACTTGGTTTGCTCATATCTTTTAGGCCGTAGCTTCGAACTAAATGAACTTTATATGTAACTTGACTTAATTTCGTGTAGATCATCGTGGTGCACCTTAACTTGTTGTTTAAAAAATTGAACATAAGGTTTATTCAGATCTGGACCAATTTCGGAATTGGGATATGAGGACTTACCGGAATTGTCATATGTTGTTTCCGGCCTCATTTAAACTTGCTTTGATGTGTTGCTCTTGTATGCATCATCTCTTGCCATGAGTAGCTTCATGTAGCTTTGTCATGCATCCGGCTTGGTTGTGCATCATGTCTTGTTTATGTGTTGTGTGTTTACCTTGTTGTTTGCTCCTTTCCGGTTGTGCTCCTTCTCATTAGTTCCTGTTTCGTTGCGATCGTGAGGATTCGTTCGTCTACGCTTGGTTCGTTTTCATGGCTTCATCTTCTTCATGGACTCGTTCTTCTTCCTAGCGGGATTTCAGGCAAGATGACCGTTACCCTGGATCTCACTACTATCATTGCTATGCTAGTTGCTTCGTTCTATCGCTATGCTGCGCTACCTATCACTTGCTCTTCAAGCCTCCCAGATGGCCATGTCAGCCTCTAACCTTTTTCACCCTTCCTAGCAAACCGTTGTTTGGCTATGTTACCGCTTTTGCTCAGCACCTCTTATAGCGTTGCTAGTTGCAGGTGAAGATGAAGAAGTTTGTTCCATGTTGGAACATGGATATCATGAACTTTGTTGGGATATCACAATATCTATTATTTAATTAATGCACCTATATACTTGGTAAAGGGTGGAAGGCTCGGCCTTATGCCTGGTGTTTTGTTCCACTCTTGCCGCCCTAGTTTCCGTCATACCGGTGTTATGTTCCTTGATTTTGCGTTCCTTGCGCGGTTGGGTGTTATGGGAACCCCTTGACAGTTTGCTTTGAATAAAACTCCTCCAGCAAGGCCCAACCTTGGTTTTAACATTTGGCACCTAAGCCTTTTCCCCTTGGGAGTCGCGCTCCCGAGGGTCATCTTTATTTTAACCCCCCGGGCCAGTGCTCCTCTGAGTGTTGGTCCAAACTAGAGCACCGTGCGGGACCGTCCCTTGGCAACTTGGGTTACGTTGGTACCTGTACGCTTCGCTCATCCGGTGTGCCCTGAGAACGAGATATGTGCAGCTCCTATCAGGATTTGTCAGCACAGTCGGGTGGCTTTGCTGGTCTTGTTTTACCATTGTTGAAATGTCTTGTAAACCGGGATTCCGAGACTGATCGGGTCTTCCCGGGAGAAGGAATATCCTTCGTTGACCGTTAGAGCTTATAATGGGCTAAGTTGGGACACCCCTGCAGGGTATAAACTTTCGAGAGCCGTGCCCACGGTTATGTGGCAGATGGGAATTTGTTAATGTCCGGTTGTAGAGAACTTGACACTTGACTTAAATAAAACACATCAACCGCGTGTGTAACCGTGATGGTCTCTTTTCGGCGGAATCCGGGAAGTGAACACGGTTTTTGGGTTATGTTTGACGTAAGTAGGAGTTCAGGATCACTTCTTGATCATTGTTAGCTTCACGACCATTCCGTTGCTTCTCTTCTCGCTCTTATTTGCGTATGTTAGCCACCATACATGCTTAGTCGCTGCTGCAACCTCACCACCTATCCTTTCCTTACCCATTAAGCTTTCCTAGTCTTGATACCCATGTTAATTGCATTGCTGAGTCCTCGTGGCTCACAGATTACTACAACAACAGTTGCACGTACAGGTTTTGCGATGATCATGACGCGAGAGCGATGCTTGCTTGTTTTGGAGTTCTTCTTCTGCTTCTTCTCCGATCAGGGGATAGGCTCCAGGTCGGCAGCCTGGGCTAGCAGGGTGGATGTCGTTTGAGTTTCTGTTTGTGTTCATCCGCAGTCGGATGTTGATCTTATGTATGATGTTGTGGTATTCATGTGACATGGTATGCCTCTTGTATGTATCCCCAACTATTATGTAATGGTATGATGTAATGATATCCACCTTGCAAAAGCGTTTCAATATGCGGGTCTATCCTTGGTGGGACCTTCGAGTTCCTCTCGGATAGGGTCGCATATTGGGCGTGACAGCACCCCTCCACCATCTACTGTTCATCCAGCCCTCGACACCACGGGGTCCTGTTCAACCACCCCTCCACGAGCACCCCTCCACCTCTACTGTTCATCCAGCCCTCCACACCACGGGATCCTGTTCATCCAGAGGCAACGCCACCGCTCGCTGTTCAT
>NC_057799.1:441194246-441447503 GCF_018294505.1 Triticum aestivum
GCAGCATCGATCGGCTTCAGTTAGCAGCAGTAGCGAAGGAATCGCTCGATCGGGTTCAGTTAACAGCCATCGATCGATCGCTCGGGTTCAGTAACGCGTAGCCTGCAGTGCAATCGCTCGGGTTCAGTTAGAGCCCAACGCCTCGCACACACGCGCGTACGTGTATGAGAGAAACGCGCATCGCTCGGCCCCCGACCTCCCACCGTAACCGGGGAGTCCCCGAAATTTTCCTCGCCCTCGCTTCTACCACGGTTTTTTCCGTCATGGACGGCCCAAAGAATGTCATGCAGCTGTGTCTCCTGCCCGCCCAGGACGAAAAGCCCATTTTCTGTCATGATTTTTTTCATAGAAGTAGGAGCCCACCACATCTATGATGATACCGGGTTTTGTCACAATTATCGTCATAGAAGTGTCATATGTATGATAGAAAAAAATTTCATTCGGCCCAAAATGTCACGGATGTGTCTTTTTTTTGTAGTGGGGGTCATCTGGAGTGGCAGAGGGCGTTCGTGGTGAGCGTCGCTGAAGGTGCAGCAGCGGCAGGCATCGTATTGGAGTTGTATAGATCGTCAGTAGGCTCCTCCTTCGCTACCTCTTACTGAGCGCGCTCGGTAGAGGAGAGGCTGCCGGAAGTAGTACAAATCCTCTCCGTAGTAGTAGTATTTAGGGGCTATTTTGTTCAGTTCATCTGACTATAGATGTGGTGGAACTATACAACGTACTTAAAATTAGCTAGTATATATAGTTGAACTAGCTATTTCAGTACGTGGTTGGCAACAATTGGGGAAAAGTTTGGTCGGTTCAGCTGTCGAGTTGAACTGTTTGTATAAAGAATGACTGCTTAATCTATGAATGAAATCTATGCTTAATTACTAAATTTTAGTTGCAAAAATTAGATAGTGCTAGTGATTTTTAGCTACATATTTTGACAAATTGCAGTGTTACAAGGTTGACAAATGGCAATGTTGATCAACAAATGTCAATCTTTCCAGTTTGACAAATGACAACATACCCAATATGACAGATGCAAATCTTACCAATTGTTTATACGTGGTTGCATACGGGTTATCCAAAACAACCGTTTGCGTTGAAGCGATGTACAAATCTTGCTCGGCACATTTTCTTTTTGCTTAGCGCCGAAGTCTAGCTTTTCTTACCGTATTCAATCTGAACCGTTTGCATTGAAGAGATGCACAAATCCTGCGCTGTGAATTTTCCCTTGACTTAAGGGGGAAGACCATAGCTCTCACTTTTCATACGGGTGTTCTATCTAAAACGTTTGCGATCAAGAGTTGCACAAATCCTGCTTGGCACATTTTCCCTTGGCTTCCTGGGGAAGCTGTCGGTTTGCATACGGGTGTTCTAACTAAAACGTTTGCAATGAGTGTTTTATATTTAAAATCATTGACGTTTTTTTCAAAAGAAAATCATTTGATAAGTCTGTACATTAAGAGAGAAAAACACAAGTTCGTTCAAACCACATCTTTCATTCAGTCACACTGCGAATTTATATTCATATGATCGAGATACAGTACTAAACCCCCCAAAAAAACTATTTTCCGGCGGCGGCGGAGGCGTCGTGCCACTCCGTCTTTGTCTTCCTCTGGGACGCCGTTGTTGAAGTCTTCAAGGCCGCACATAATGTTCTTCACTTGGAAATCAAACATCATGTCGTCGCGCGATCAACGGGCATGGCGCAGGAGGACGACAACTGGCGGCACTGAGATGTAGCAGTTGACGGCGGCGTCCCATGGTGCTGAGGGGGGCGCACGCACGGGCACGGGCGCGGCGGGTGTAGCCAAATGCACGGGGACCGGCGCCGCGGTGGGTGGAGGGGCACGCACGGTCACGGGCACGGGCGCCGGCACTGGCATGTACATGAGCTCGCGCGGATCCGCGGAGACCTTGCCGACACCCGCGGCTTCCAGCTCTGTGATAGTGCTTGGCGACCATCCCGTCAATGCTACAGGGATGGTCGTTGGCGCGGGCGCAGGGATGAGAGTTGGGACGGGAGCGGGGGCAGCAACCGCCGCGGCCAGCTCGTTCATGGCCATGTCCATGAGGCCCCATTCCTCCTTATTTTCTATCTCCTCCGGCACGGAGTCGACTTCACCAAACTTGAAGACTAGTGGCAGATGATCATTCTGCTCCATGGCGTTGGTGGAGGTCCGCGGGAGGGAAGGGAATGGGAGGCAAACGGTAAGGCCGCCCGTACTAAATAGCGGCTCGGGCTCCATTAATGGATAGAATGCGAGCAAGGTGAGCGGCCATGGAAGTCAAAGGGCTCACTTCCCAGTGAGCCTGTGCAGCGTACAGCTCGCATGCTTCCCGGTGAGCCCGCGCATTGGAGGACAGCTTGCACGCCTCTCGGTCAGCCTGCGCACCGGACTGCGCTCGCACGCCTCCCGTTCAGTCAAGCAGCTGTCCGCACGACACCTCCTATAGCCATTAAAACCAAGACACGTGGCGTCACATGAATGGTTAACAGAACGCACACGATTTGAATTATACAAACGTTTGAGATATTAAAGTGGCAGCTATTTTTTCAAAATGCCTTCGTTGGCCGTTATTCAAGTGCGCTTTCTCTGAAAATGGACACCAAAATACCACAGCATGTCGGGTGCCATTCCATGATCGCATGCGAAGTTTCATGAATTTCAGACGAGTCTTGGATTTACTTGAATTTAAAAACAAAGTATCTCAATGTTTTGCCGGCAATCAACAGTGCCCCGGTATTTAATATTCATTCCCATTTCTTGCATGGGACCTAAGCATGCACCCAAGGACACATATTTGATTTTTCAACCAATTTATATGCACTAGAGCTTGTGCATGTAGTTCAAATTTGAATTATTCACATAAAATGCTTAGAAAACCCACTTAATGTATTAAAATGTCCAAACGTACCCCGAAAAATTCCAAAATTTAACACAACACTCCTGTTGTTCTATGTTGACACTAGAAATTTTTTGAAATCAATAAGAGGTAATGGATATCGTTTCGTCCCCAAAGGTGGCATGTTCCCTACTATCCGCGTTTTGGGAGTGGTGGTCCCCAGACTTGCCTGCCTGCGGCCCGCAGCGTGGCTAAGCAACAGGCCATACGGCCCATCTTCGTCAGCAAGGCACCCAAGACCGTCGCGAGGGTCCAAGCCTCGCGAGGCGGACGATGCAAGACCTCTTGGAGTGGCCTAGCCAAGCAGGCTCACGAGGAGCGGAGATATCAAGGCGAGGCAAACCTCATGAGGCTCTCGTGATGTAAGCCATGAAGAACGGTACCAGGCGGGTGCCAGGCGGGCGCCAGTGCGCGCAGCGTCCCTATTTCCTCTTTGGTGCTAACGAGGCCAGCGCAGGCGAAGAGTACCGAGGCATCAGGCAAAGGTTGCCATATTGGTGCAACGAGACCAAGACCAGGAGGACGGCAAGGCGGAGGTCATCATGGAGCCCAAGCCGGCGTCACCCCAGAGCTTTTCGCAGGCGAAGACCGCTTTTGTCAGGATAGCTTGTACTAGCTGCCCCCCTTCAAATTTGCCCGCCGTTGTTGGCTCCCTTCCCGCTCGATATTTGGGAAGAGGACCAGGGCCTCTATAAATAGGACTAGCCCCACAGTAGGAGGCAACTGATCCTGAACTACTTCAGATCATCCTCAACCACACAAGCACAAGAACACCTCAACCTCAGGAGGCCGTTCTTCCCTTGTACTCTTCATCATCAGCCCAAGAGGCAATCCACCACCACCACACTGGAGTAGGGTATTACACCATAACGGTGGCTCGAACTAGTATAATCCCCGTGTCTTTCTGTGTTGCAAGTTCATCGAGTTCATCCGCGAGATCTTAGCGAGCAAGAGCGTAGATCGGTAGGAGGGAGAGACTTCGCGTGCACCCTAGTGTTCGAACCTTAAGGGTTTGCTGGAACCCCACATCCGACATTTGGCGCGCCAGGTAGGGGTGCGCCGTAGTTTCCCTTCCATCAGATCGTTGCTCCATCGCTCCGTCGTTTTCATGGCGGATGCTCGCCGTGCTCGAGCTGAGCGTCGGGCTGCCCTCTCCGCCGGCGTCGCTCAGACGGCTCCCGTAGGCGGGCCGCCTCGTTGTTCTCTGTCCCACGCCGCCAACGCTGCCACTGGCCCGGCGGGGAACGAGCAGCAGGCGTCGTCGCTCCATCCTTCGGTGCGGCAGGATGGCCGCACCGCTTCTCCGTTGTTGACCCCTGCCGGTTCTTCGTCTCACGCGCACCGTGCTCCCATGGAGGCACGAGCCGCGCTCATCGCGGCGAACGAGCTCCTGCGTTACCGCCCCGTCGACGACCTCTACGAGGAGTGGCTCGACCGCGTCGCCGAGCTCGTCCGCGCCGCAGGGGACTCTCCGGCGCCGTCCCACTCTGTGCCTCCCCCTCAACCAGCCGCGGGCGACGGGGCTCATGGCATGCCTCCACCACCTCAACCCCAAGACGGTGCCTTGGCACCAAGGCGCGCGCCTCCGCGGCGTGATCCACCGCGCCCGGCGCCCGCGCGTTAAGAGAGAAGCTGTCAAGAAATCCCGCGGCCGCGAGAAGCTGCACCGGTGCTCCCCGCGCCACCTCGTCAAGAGCGCGTGCCGCCTGCAGTGGTGCAGCGCGGACCTCGCCCAGACCAA
This sequence comes from Triticum aestivum, assembly GCF_018294505.1. Taxonomy (NCBI): domain Eukaryota; kingdom Viridiplantae; phylum Streptophyta; class Magnoliopsida; order Poales; family Poaceae; genus Triticum; species Triticum aestivum. Next base: position 441,198,883 of record NC_057799.1, read on the forward strand.
GCTCCACCTCAGAAGCGGGCCCTGGCGACCACGGCCGGCTGCCGCGCCTTCACCCCGAACTGCGTAGCGTCGCCTGGCCAGGCAAGTTCAAGCCAGACCTGCCTCCTCGCTACGACGGCACCGCCGACCCCGCAGAGTTCCTGCAGCTCTATGAGCTGAGCATCGAAGCGGCCAACGGCGACGAAAAAGTCATGGCGAACTGGTTTCCCATGGCTCTCAAAGATGGGGCCCGCTCCTGGCTCCTGAACCTGCAGCACGGCTCGATCTCCTCCTGGGACGGGATGCGCGACCGCTTCGTCGCCAACTTCCAGGGCACTCGCGACCGCCCACTGGCCGCGGGTGATCTACGCCACATCAAGCAATAGCCAGGAGAGACCCCCTCTATAAGTACATCCAGCGCTTCAACAACACCCGCCTCAAGATCCCCAAGGTCACGGACGAAACCATCATCTCCGCGTTCTCGGACGGCATCCGTAACATCAAGATGAAAGAAGAGCTCGCTAACCACGAGGAGCTTTGCACATCTCAGGAGCTGTTCAACTTGGCGACCAAGTGCGCAAGAGCTGAGGAGGGGCACCTCTCTCTCCTTGAGATGCCAGCTGCAGGAGTGGAGGAGAAGAAGGCCAAGGCCAAGGACGTGAAGCGCAAAGAGGCAGTAGTGCTCGCAGCAGAGCCCGAAACCAAGCGAGGCAGAGATCAGCCCGAGTCATCCAAGAACGTCTGACCGTTCTGCGCCTTCCACAACCTGAACACCCACAACACCAGCGACTGCCAAGAGCTCAGAGCCATACGGGAAGGACGCTACGGTCGACACCCCGAGCGCAACGACCGGGGCTACGGCCGCGGAGTAGGATGCGGAGGCGGACGTTGGGACGACCGTGGCCCGCGCTAGGAGTGGCGCGACCGGCCTTGTGAGGACCGCTGGCAGGACCAACCTCGCGAGGGTGCCTGGAGGGACCCGCCTCGTGAGGATCGCCCCCAGGGCAACACCGGTCTTCCCCCGCTGCTGCCACCAAGAAGGAACGACCACCACCACCAAGACGAGGGGGCTGAGGGCTTACAGGAGCCGCGTGCGATCGCCTGCATCTTGGGCAGTGCCCAGGCCCCAGCCTCTCAGCGCATCTTCAAACAGTTCGCTCGCGAGGTGAACGCAGTGCTCCCCAAGCTCGAGGCCACGCGCCCGCTCAGGTCACTACAAAAAAATACACTTCCGTGATGATACGTGTTTGTCAACGTAGGTTGCGTTTTTTGTCATGCATGTACATCCATGACGATTTTATGACAGAATCAAGATAGTCATACCTGTGTTGTCGTAGAAGTGTTCCATGACATTACCAAAATTATCATCACGGAAGTGTGCACTTCCATGACGATAAATCGCGCATCAAAGAAGTGCTTTCGTCAAGGGTGACCGACACGTGGCATCCACCGTAACGGAACGCCGTTAAGCTATCGAGTCGGGTTTTGGATCCGATAACCCGTTAACAGCCCCGACCAATGGGGATTTTCCACATGTAAAATCATCATTGGCTGGAGGAAACACGTGTCGGCTCATCGTTGGGACAGATGTCATCCACTCATTGGATAGAAGGCGCCTATGATACGTCGACACGTGGCACGGCCCAACAGAGGCCCATTCCTGTGAAAAGGCCGGCCCATTTGACTTGGTCAAAAGGTGGCGGGCCGGCCCATGGAAAGCCTGTTAACGGCCTGTTCGCATATAGCCCATTTACAGCTCGCTAACCCAAGGCCCGTTACGCCCTATCCGAATTAGGCCCAGTAGCGTCATCTAGGCCATCCAATATGATTCCAGCTCGTTTTCACTTCTGGCCCATGTATGGCCCATGACGTCTTTCGGCCCATATGAGGCCCTATGTAACTCTTGGCCTATTAATGGCCCGTGGTGAAACTGGCCTGTAATGAACAGTGTATCACTTTACACCCATTAACGGCCCGTGGTGAAACTGGCCCGTAATGAACAGTGTATCACTTTATACCCATTAACGGCCCGTTATTCCGTTGGGCCGTTTCTAGCCATGTTATCTTTTGGCCTACTCAGAGCCCATTTATTCTTGGGCTCATTTCCAGCATTCGTGTACTTACGGCCCGTTACTGTCATTTTCTGCTTGTGGGCCAAATTCAGCCCGTGGTTATAGTCGACCCGTTTGTGGTCCGTTAATACGTTGGGCCATTTTCATAGCGTCATCAAATACGGCCTATTAACGATGGCCCGTTATGGTCGGCCCATGAACGGACGATTCCAACTCTAGCCCGTTTACGGCCATAATGCGGCCTGTTATTGGCCCATATTCGGCCAATCGATCATACGGCCCGTATAAGGCCCATTGATGATACGGCCTGTAGAAGGCCCATTGTTTCTACGGCCCGTAGAAGGCCCATTGTTTCTACAGCCCGTAGAAGGGCTATTGTTTCTACGGCGCGTAGAAGGCCCACTGTTTCTACGGCCCGTAGGAGGCCAAGTGTCACTATAGTAAATATTAGCCCATGGTTATTGTGGCCTAGTTTTAAAAAATAGGTTATTGCAGCCACTAGCAAACCATGGAAAAAGAACTGCACTGACTACAAGCAAACAAATAAACAAGACAACAAGGAAATAAATAAGCAAGCAACTTATGCTGGGCTATCACGGCTATTACACATATTACATCCACTGGGCATCAAAGTTCGCCACCAGTGCAAATATATGGAACAAAGCAGCACATAAACGCCGCAGTAAAACAAGTCCAGAACTGAAACCACTTCAGAAGAGTTCAAGAAACAATATCCTGGGTACCCATAATGCTGGCAAGATGCTTAGCAAGCTTATTAACTTTCTCTTGTTTGGCGCTTAAATCCTCTAGCGCTTGTTGTTGCACAAGAAAGTACGCATCTGAATTCTGCAGGGACTTCCTCAGTCCTTCGGCTTCTTGCCGCAACATAGCTGACTGATGCCTTTCAGCTTGTAGCTGAGACTGAAGAAGCCGAAGTGATTCAGGCAGCGAGTTCGAAGAGCGTGTGCCAGTGGTACTGGCTAGTAACTCGAACACTACATCAACGCAGGACTGTGGGGTTTTCTCACTGTCTACAAGATCTTTTTATCACCTTTCTTGGAGACAAACAGGGTTGTCTCATTATCTTGAACCTTATCTGCATTACTTTCTCTACCATTGCATAGTGGGGTGCTCTTCTCCAATATTCTGTTTGCATACTACAAGAGAAACAAGCAGACACATCACAGGTTTAGTTTGTAGTATACGAAACTCATTTTGGTAAACCGGTTCAGTAGTAAGGTGGACAGGATAACAGCATGAAACAAACATATATCTATGTACTATGGTCACTGTATTGTCCATATCATTCTAGTTTATGTTCCCTAATCAAGATAGAGACACAGTTCAACTCATATATTTTTAAGACACAGCAGCATAGACAGAATATAAGTGTGAGAAACTACACATCATTGGCAGCACTTGTAATGTGCATCACATGAGAACATAACTGTTTATACAACTTAAACTGAAATCAACATAGAGCAAGAAGTTAGAACAGCAATCCAGTTAAAGAAATAGGTTTAAAACATACCTGTTGCGCCATTGGAGTTTCAATTGGATCCTTCAAATTCGAAAGTAGTTGGTATGAGTAAATACAGTGATGCAACAGCAAAGGAGTATGGACCATAGCTACGGAATCTGACCTGAGAACAGTTGCTCTTCTGCATTAAACGTGGAGTTTGGGTTAGCTGTGGTGGTCCTCGTGCTTTGGGCACTGCAGTAGCTTTACAAACTGCTCGTGTGGGGGTACTCTGTGGTGGACATGGTGCTTTGTCAACTATAAGTGGGTTACTATCCGCTGGGGTTGCGGTTAGATGGGTTGTAGCTGGTTCTCTGCCCAACGGTGTAAGTGTGCAATCTGGAAGAGTCTCGATTATGTGTGGTGGGGCTAGTTTGTGGGCCAGTACAACCATGGTTCTATCTGCATCGACGGGTAGCACTGTCTTTTGTGAAGAACGGGTTTTTGCTCCCTTAGATACTGCCATCACCCCCTCCAATTCAAATGGCTGATAAACAAGAAAATAAATTGAACGTACAGACATTGTATGATAGACAGATGTGGTAATTCACATATATGTTGTCTAACCAAACAGGACAGCATGACACAATTTCACATATATGATGCCTAACTAAACAGGATAGCATGACACAGTTTCAAATATATGATGGATAACTTAATAGGATATAATGGCATAATTCAACATATGATGAGTACCTAAACAGGATGACATGACAAAACTATATGATGTCTTTCTAAAATAGGTTGGGATGAAATAATTCACATACATGTTGTCTAAGTATACAGGATGGCATGATATAATTGACATAATTGATTCATATACTAAGCAGCTGGCACTCGCATGTATGATCTCTAAACTAAGCAGATAGAATTCAATATTGTGCATATGATGTCTAAACTAAGCAATACAAGACACCATATGCATCATATGAGAAATATAAACATTGCAACTTAGAGCATACACCTCAGGTGGGATATAGGACTGGTCATCTGTCTCTGAATCCTCCTCTGAGGAGCTCCCTGTAACCATCGAGATATATGCTTCAACAGGTACCATTGCCTGCTCTGAAGACCTTGTTTTCACTCCAGATTTTTCCATAACCGGCTCAAATGGCTGATACACATGAAGAGTAGTTCAATATAGACAGATTGTCGACAAATGGAATACGTAACGAAAAAAAAGATGGCATGAGAGAATTCACATATATGATGCCTGGCTCCATGGCGGTGCATAATTCGCATATATGATAACTGGCTGAAAAACATGGCATTGCATAATTCACATATCTGATATAGAAAGCAAACAGGAGGCATTCACACAAAGCATGTCTAATCTAAGCAGATGGCATGGCAATGCAAGACACCATATGCATGATATGAGCAATATAACCCAGCCAAGTTAGAGCATGCACCTCGGGGGGGAAATACGACTGGTCATCTCTCTCTGAATCCTCCTCTGAGGAGCTATCTGTAACCAGCAAGAAATCTGAATCGACAGGTAGCACTGACTGCTCAGAAGACCTTGTTTTCACTCCATATTTTCCCATGACCGACTCAAATGGCTGATGCACAGGAAGAGTAGATGAATGTATAAACATTGTTGACAAATGGAATACATTATGGAAAAAATATGGCACAATACAATTCACATATACGATGACTGGCTAAACAGGATGGTATTGCATGATTCACATATATGATGCCTGGCTAAAGAAGATGGCATTGCATAATTCCCATATACTCCCTCCGTTCCTAAATATTTGTCTTTTTAGAGATTTCAAATAGACTACCACATACGGATGTATATAGACATATTTTAGAGTGTAGATTCACTCATTTTGTTCCGTATGTAGTCACTTGTTGAAATCTCTAAAAAGACAAATATTTAGGAATGGTGGGAGTATGATATAGGAACCAAACAGGTGGCATTCACACAAAGCAAATCTAAACTAAGCTGATGACATATAAGATGTATAATGTAAGCAATGCAAGGCGCCATATGCATGATATGACCAACATCAGCGTGCCAGGTTAGAGCAAAAACCTCAGGTGGTAAACAGGCGTGGTCGGCTCCTTCTGAATCTCCATCTGAACAGTTATCTTCCTCTGGAATACAATCTGGAAATGCAGGAGGGGGGGGGGGGAACTTCGCCCACCATGGAGCGGCGTCTGCATGACATTATATTCGCACGCAACAGTCTTCTCTTTTTCTCTACATGTTCAGTACGATTGTGTACAATATCTGACATGCATAATAAAAAAATTAGTTAGATTTTTTAAGGCCTAAGGGGTGCATGCAAAAATCAAGACTGATGGTAGCAAACGAGTGGATGGATCCAAAACTAATGATAGCAGGTAGATTATAGCTTCAGTTTGAAAAGATAGACAATGGATCATCTATTGTTTGTTGCCCACCCAACATGAACCACATAGAAGACCCCAGATGAACCAGATAGTAGACAGATACTATTCGTTGCTGGCTCGATATGAGACCCATGGGCAATTCAAAACTCAAAATTGAACGGTAAAGTAGCAGGTAATAATAACCGATGTATAACGTAAGCAAACACGTAAGACTGCGACCTCTCTTCCAGAACTGTGTAGTCCTCAGGTTCATCTGCTCAGTCGATGATGGTAATGCAGTTGGCGTGGCTGCCGGCAACGGGGAAGATGATCTGAGGCGGCGAAAGGAAGTCTGCAGGGGGGATCTTTGCTGCAGTGAACGCTTCTGTCGATGGTGCACCTCAGGTGGGGTGGATGACGGCACGGCAGGAGCAGGACATAACACACAGAGTTTTCTTTGATGCCTATCTGAAAATGAAGTAAATCTATAAGGGCTCCTTAGAATTGGAGGATTCTATAAACGCAGGGATAGGAAAAACACAGGAATAGGATAGGAATGCACATGCAAAATAGAGCATTTGGAAACATAGGATTTTAGTCAACCTGGTGTTTGGCTCACATGAATTGGAAGAACAGAGAAATGGAGAAACAAAGTGATGCGACGAGTGTACAACCTCTTTGGCATAGCCTTGTGGACCTCAGCATCATTGGATTGGACGTGGAGGATGGTGATGATGCTGGTGTGACTGTCGGAGGCGGGGAAGAAGATCCGAGGCCGCTAGAAACGGCGCAGAGGGTACTGCTCCGCTGTGATGGACGGTTCCGTCGTTGGAGCAGCTCCGCTAAGGTGTACGACGACGAGGCTGAAGCATGACAAGATAGACAGCGTTAATCTGAAGTGGGACCCTAATATCATCTGCAATAGATGATGTAAAATACATCACCAAAAAGTGCTACTCCCTCCGTTCCTAAATATTTGTCTTTCTAGATATTTCAACAAGTGACTACATACGAAGCAAAGTGAGTGAATCTACACTATAAATGTGTCTACATGCATCCGTATGTTGTAGTCCATTTGAAATGTTAGAAAGACAAATATTTCGGAACAGAGGGAGTAGATGTAAAACGAATCAGCCGCGCCACGGCCGCTCCGACAGATGCTGTAAGTACTATTCACTCTGAACTTAACTGAAGAAAATGAACTTCACAGTCGGAACTGAATTTTACTGTCGAAACTGATTGAACTAGTAACAGAGCATTGCAATAGATGTTTAGGGCATTCGAGCACTAGTAGCAGGGAAGCAGTGATCTAAATTAGCAGACGCTCGAGCAGGGAACGCACTAGCAGAGAGCAAGTCGTGCAGTAGCACCGTGAGTGAGTGCTAAAGCAGCAACTCCTGTAGCTGTCGGAGGTCGTGCAGCAGTAGCAGCGCAAGCAAGAGCAAGAGCAGAGCAGCAGCACGAACGAAAGCATGAGGAGTGCAGCAGCGCGATTGATAGCAAGAACAGAGCCGCAGCGTGAGCGAGAGCCGGAGCAGCTGCAGCTAGTGCCGTTGTGGAAGTCGCCGCCGAGGAAGCAACGACATGGGGGAGAGTCGCCGTGGATGATGTGGCCGGCGACGGCGCCGTCGATGGAGACACGCCATGTCTGCTCGGTATCGAGCACCGGCAGCCCCGTGAGATCGAATAAAAGATAAAATGCAGCGATGAGTGCAGAACCTCCTTGGTGGCGCCGAGTTGGCCTCGGCTTCATCGGAGGAATTGGTGAGGGTGTTGCGGTTCCGGTGGGGCAGGTCAAGACGGCGCTGTCGGGATTGAGGTTGCGCGATAGACGAGGCAAACGTCGGGGCAGCTCCTTGGAGGTGGAGGACGGGGCGGCTGATCCGGCGGGACGACGAGATCGACATAGGATCCTCATCCGGTGCGGTGGATGAGGGACGGCGAGCTGTTGCGGTGGACGACGTAGTCGGGGAAGAGTCTCCGGCTGGGCGGCGGTCGGGAGGCCGACGGAGGAGCGTGCGGTTTCGCGGGTTTTGGCGGCCTCGGTGTATGAATGGGGGGGGCAAAGGGGGAGGGGGGAGCCAAGCTTAGGGACGCGCTTGTCCGAAATGTAGGGTAAGTTACCAGCATACCCCCACCGGTTTTGACACCACAACGTGGAGCTTCATTTCCGGCTGAGGGGTAGAAGGGGGATTTCGCGTGTCTGGCTGCGGGAGCGATTTCGGATGAGGAGGGAGTGCTCGCGCGCGTCCAAATTTCAGGATAACAAGGCGCGGCGCGGGTTGAAGAAGCGGGAGTTTCAAAGCAGGTGAGACAAAAGATACTCGAGCTTGAAAATTTCGGGATAACAAGGTGCGGATTCCTTGTTCGGCAGAACAAACTTAACGTGTAAAAAAAACAATTCATACAAGACACAAGAGAGTCATGTCCCCTTTTACTATATTGCTATAGATTCCATTGAAAAAACTACAAGAAAAATGTAAAAAAATCAGGAGAACAAGATTACCCTGCACAGTACCAAATCGATTCGCACTTCCCTCAACAACAACAAAAAACAAATCAATTCCCACCAAAGAAAGAGTAATGTCCCTTTTTATATGATTACAGATGCCATGATCTCGAATTTCAGTTTTTGAATCCACGTTATGTTGAATTCGAATATATCGTTAGGTGACCTTGCGGTTTATAATTGATGTAGTCGTACATTTTGATCTTCCATCATATATGAACATTTTACTCCACCATGTGAACATATATATTTTCGTCTACCATATGGACTAAATTTGAATCAATTTTCCTTATTTGAATACGATTGTTGTCAAGTTATACAATAATTTAAATATTATCTTGATAACAAAAAACATACATATAGCAGTAATCATATTTCACTATGAACTACATGTACCATACGCTCTCCAATTCAAATATTTGTATCCATTTTATGTTGAATTCAAATCATAGTACATTATTGGTCTAGGTAGCGAGATGTTTGGGATAATCTAAACCCTGTTTTCATACGTATAATTTTTGGCTGAATTGGGACAAGTTTTGGTATAAGCCTCTTGCAAAATTGGAGATTCTCTCAACAAGCCTCGTGGTTCCGAGAGGGAACGTGTCACCTTTGTGTGCGAAACGATATACGCTGCCTTCCCCATAATTTTATTTACAAAGGCAACATAGAACTATATGAGTGCCCTGTTAAATTTTGGAATTATTTCGGGTTCATTTGGCCTTTTTATACATTAATTGAGTTTCTGGACTTTTAATGTGCATAATCTAAATATGAATTGCATGCACATGCTCCGGTGCACCAAAGTGGGTTGAAAAATCACATGTGTGTCCTTGGTTGAATTTCTAGGTCCCATGGAAGAAATGAGAATGAACTTCAAACATCTGGGCGTCATGACTCGGCCGAGAACATCGAGAAACTTTGATTTTAAATTCATGTAAATCCAAAACTCGCCTGGAAATCATGAAACTTGGCATGGTGTCATGTCATGGCACTAACATGTTGTGGTAAAAAATTGGGCCGATTTTGAAGCTCGTGGTTCTAAGAGGGAACATGCCACCTTTGAGTGTGAAACGATATACGCTGCCCCCCTTGAGTTTCTTAACAAAGGCAACATAGAACTACATTAGTGCCCTGTTAAATTTTGGAATTATTCCGGGTTCGTTTGTCGTTTTTTATACATTAATTGAGTTTCCGGTCATTAATGTGCATAAGTCAAATTTGAACTACAAGCACATGCTCTCGTGCACCAAAGTTGGTTGAAAAATCACATTTGTGTCCTCGGGTGAATTTCTAGGTCCCATGCAAGAAATGAGAATAAAATTAAAACATCTGGGCATCGTGGCTCGGCCGAGAACATTGAGAAACTTGGTTTTAAAATTCTTGTAAATCGAAAACACGTCTGAAAATCATGAAACTTGGCATGGATGTCATGTCATGGTACTACCATGTTGTGGTAAAAAAATTGGCCGAATAGGAACAAATTTTGGTATAAGCTTCTTGCAAACCGAAGCTTCTCTCAAGAAGGCTCGTGGTTCTGAGAGGGAACGTGCCACCTTTGAGTGCGAAACGATATACGTTGTCCCCCTTGAGTTTATTTACAAAGGCAACATAGAACTACATGAGTGCCCTGTTAAATTTTGGAATTATTCCGGCTTCGTTTGGCCTTATTTACACATTAATTGAGTTTTTGGTCATTTAATGTGCATAATACAAATTTGAACTACAAGCACATGCTCCCGTGCACCAAAGTTGGTTGAAAAATCACATTTGTGTCCTCAGGTGAATTTCTACTCCCTCCTTCCATCTATATAGGTCCTAATGCGTTTTTCGAGGCTAACTTTGACCAAACGTTAGAGCAATAATATATGACATGCAACTTACACAAAGCATACCTTCAAATTTGTATGTCAAAGGAGCTTCCAATAATATAATTTTCATAGTATACATCTCATGTGCTATTGATCTTGTCAATAGTCAAAGGCTGTCTTGAAAAACACATTAGGCCCTATATAGATGGAAGGATGGAGTAGGTCCCATGCAAAAAATGAGAATAAAAGTCAAACATCTCGGCATCGTGGCTCGGTCGAGAACATTGAGAAACTTGGTTTTAAAATCATGAAACTTGGCATGGTGTCATGTCATGGTAGTACGATGCCGTGGTAAAAAAAATTGGCCGAATAGGAACAAATTTTGGTATAATCTTCTTGCAAATCGGAGCTTCTCTCAAGAAGGCTCGTGGTTCTGGGAGGGAACGTGTCACCTTTGTGTGCATAATTCAAATTTGTAATACAAGCACATGTTCCAGTGCACCAAAGTTGGTTGAAAAATCACATGTGTGTCCTCGGGTAAATTTCTAGGTTCCATGCAAGAAATGGGAATGAAATTCAAAATTCTGGGCGTCGTGGCTGGGTTGGAAACATTGAGAAACTTAGTTTTTTAATTCCTGTAAATCCAAAACACGCATGAAAATAATGAAACTTGGCTTGGTGCCATGACATGGCACCAACATGTTGTGGTAAATTTGCAGTCCGATTTGCGAAGGCGCACACATTAACAATCAACAAAGTCATTTTGGAACAAGTGTTGTCACGTTACAATCGGAAACACAAGTATTATTGAAACTGTGGGCGTTCTACTTACTAGTACCATTTACGTGCTGCCACACGTCCCCATTTTTTATTAGCTAGGAGGCGACGTGCAGGGTACCTATTTGAGTACGAGAGGCGTGCGATCAGAGCCCTGCGCGTGCTTATCAGGAGGAGAGCCCTTTGACCTCCATCTACCATCCACCTCTCTCCCATGGTCTCCATTCATGGCGCCCGAGCCTCTGTTTAATGGCGTGGCTATGTCTCACTCGACTGAGATTTAAGAGAGAAAAAAGAAAATCTGAAAGCACGGATCTTGATGTAAGATCCGACGGACCTATATAGCATCTACTGCGACTTATAGCAAGATTGATGAATATATAATGATGATTAATTTTTTTTGATCAAAGAAGGGCTTGCCCCTTCCGATTTTCATTATTGAAAACCACCACAATTCACAAGAAGTTCAGCGCAACTCCAGCCTAACACGAAGGACTAAAAGCTACCAGATTGAAATCGCAACATCCCAAGAGGCCAACAAAGGCCAAACATCCGCGCTAGAACCCAACATTTCACAACCGACGACACAATCCACATCCTAAACCGATTATTACATCAAAAGAAACCAGGAAACTGAAGGAAGCCCAGCAGCAACTAGAAGAACAGCAACGCCAGGGTCGCCACAGAAAGAGTTTTCTTCATTCCAGCCTCGCAACAATGATCTTCCACAGAAAAGATAAGGACGATTAATTGTCTTACATAATTAGAAAGATAATTAAAAAAGCCACATGCGGCTACGCCCGAAATACACAAGGGCAAAAGAAGAAGGAAGACAAGGATCTGGCTCGCTGATCTCTACTTTCTTGATGCGTTGCTGCAGGCCGCGGGAACTAGTCTCCGCGGCAAGCGGCGATGAGCTCTTTCGTGTCCTCAAGACGCTTCTTGAGAACATCCACGGATTCCTCCACCAGCCTTTGGCGCTCGTTGCGGAGCATGTCATTCTCGTCCATAAGTTTCTTGACGATGACGCCGGTCCTCTTCAACAAAGGCACTAGTCTCCTCCTGCTGGTCTGCACTTCGGATGATCTTCTCCCTCAGCAGGTCTGCTCGGCTCGGAGCCTCTCATTGCCCTCCCTTAGTTGCCAGATGACGCCGGTAGCTTGTTCAAACGAGGCTTTCATGTCGTCCTGCAACCTCGCCCAGCCGGAGATCTGATCCATCTAGCTATGGACGATCGCATGCATGCGCCTGTAACAGTCGTCGCCTGACCGCGAGAAATTTTCCTAGGCTGCCGCGGCGCGGCGGGACATCTCTGCTGCATTCGTGGCGCGGCGGGACATCCCTGCTGCTTCCGCAGCGCGGCCGGACCAGTCTGCTGCATCGACGGCGCGGCGGGACCTCCGTGCGGCTTTAGCAGCGCGGCGGGACCTCTGTGCTGCTACTTCCGCGCGGCGGGACATGTCGGCTGCTCTCGCAGCGAGGCGGGACATCTCTCGTGCTTCGGCTTCCATGCTCGCCTCTCCTTGGTGGCAATCTCTCGACCCAGAACTCACGCTGGCCATGGCAGACACATGGGAAGGATGCTGAATGACTTGTTTGTTTTTGTGGATGAGGAGTTGAGGAGGAATGTGCAGTCATCTTGGCATACTAGTTTTTATAACCGAGTACTAATACGCTCCTAAGTGGGAAACCGTTTAGGTTGTGATCGGTGTGAACAGGTTTATAATTCAATATAGCGTGGTACTAATACGCTCCTAAGTGGGAAACCGTTTAGGTTGTGACCGGTGTGAACAGGTTTGCAATTCAATATAGCGTGGAGTAATTTGGAATGTGACGAGACGCAAGCTCAAAATTTATTGACGGTTCTAGTTTCGAAGTGCGGCACTATTCCCGGATGGAGTACTTCTTTTTCTACTCCCTCCTTTCCGGTTTTATAGGGCTTATCTCAAAATTTTAGTTTTTCCATTTTATAAGGCTCAATTTGGTTGTTCCCCAACACATGTTCAGATTCCAATGTGCATTAAATCATTGCATGCAAGTATTAAGAGAAAATTGACCAATGCATGTACTTTATGCATGCATGCATTGCAATTAATGCATTGATAAACATAATTTTTTGAGAAAAACAAGAGCATTAATTAGGTGCTTTTGCAAACTACAAAAACTATTCCACCACTCACCATCTTGGTTGGTGAGATTTTTGAATTAAGCCCTATAAACCAGAAAGGAGGGAGTACTTCTATGTACGTGCAATAACTGGCACCGTCGTATACATATCATACGGTTAATGGGGCGTTTGACAAGAATACCCGTGTGGCGAGCTCTAGGCTAGTCTTTTTTTCAGACGCATTAAACCTATCTCTCAGGACTTCTCGCACGCACCATCGTGCCACCCACAAAAACTTGTACTCTGAGTTTAGTAGTACGTTATACAGGAAGAGAAGAGGTGCACGCACGCACGCACTCGTCCTCTCACACACGCGTCTGTTTTTTCTCAAAAAGGAGGCTGATGACCACCGGCCTCTGCATCTGGGAGTCACACACGCATCTGTAGCTACGAATTGTAGTGTTCTCAACCATCCGATTGGCTCTATCATGGATGTACCTATATACTAAAACATGTCTAGATACATCTATATTTTGACAAATGGAAGGCATGTATTGTGGAACGGAGGGAGTGCTTGTCATCAAAAATGGATAAAAGGGACGTATCTAGAACTAAAATACATCTACATACATCTCCTTTTATCCATTTTGATGACAAGTAGTACTTCTTACTAAAAGGAACTTTATATCCAACAGACACAAAATATCCGTTCGACTGTTGGAAATTGCTGATCTGATGTTGAAGTAATTGCTGCATCGCCACCAAAACCCACCATTTCTTAAGCTAAAGTAGACCAAGGTAATCCCTATATTAGCATATTACTAAGATAAACAGAAGGCACTGTAGAAACATTTAGGACGTGAGCTTGTCAATCTGAATGTGGAGGGACACAAGCTTAGCCCCGGCCAGCAGCTTGGGCAGAACTGTCAAGAAGGTCAGCTCCTGCACGTCGACGTCGCCGGGATCCTTGCTGCTTGTCACCTCCATTTCCACCTTGACGGCATCGGTCGTGCCTTTGGGCTCCCCCAGCGGGCCATTCGCCCACAGCTTGGCCACGTAGTGCGGCAGTGGGGACGCCCCCGCTCTGATGCAGACGACCGACACGGCGATAGGCGCGCCGATGTCGAGCACGCCGCCGACCAAGAAAAACGCGCGGCGGTCCTCCTCCGCGAACAGCAAGAGCCGTGGCTCCGACAGTGGCACTTGCAGCTGGAGCACCTTGCCGTACTGGATCCTGTGCACGGGCATGGGATGCGCGGTGCTGATGTGGTGGTAGAGCGCCGGCGGCGGGCCTTCGTAGCCGCAGACGGGCACGGGGCATTTGCAGGGCGCGAGCGGACACACGCTCTGGTGATCGGCGAGCTTGTGGTAAGTGACGTAGAGCCCACAGCCTTCGTGCGGGCACTCCACCCTCACCGACGAAAGGACGGAGTCCACCGCCGTGTTCCGCACGTCGAAGCCACCGCCGCGCTCGCACTTCTGGCACTGCCGCTGGTTCCCGGGGCGCTCGACGCGGCAGTCCGCGCAGGCCAGGTGCCCTCCCTTGCACTGCAGAAATCAATCGAACAACACATCAATCAAGAAACCTGCACCTTGCTCAATCAGCCGAACGGACGAGGTGTATTCGAACCTCATACACTGGAGGCGTCAAGGGGCGGAGGCACAAGGGGCAGTGGAGCACGGTGAGGTCCATCGAGACCTTAGAGAGCTCCATCGTCGGGTCCTGTTCGGTCTGCATGATCTCGCCCTCCTCGTGCACAACCATCTCTCGACTTGGGCCGGGGTATTACAAAGCTTTACCGTCACATATTTTATACTACTTCAAGGTGCATTAAATCAACACATGCAAGTATCAAAAGGAGAGTCACGGCATGCATGCATGCGTTGTAATTAATGCATCGGTAAACGCAAATTATTGAAATATATCGAGTGCAGTGCTTTGATGTGTCGCGTCAACTCGTACATCAACGAGAAGTTTGATTATCCTCTCCCTCGCGGACTTAACTGCACCTGCCTTTGGCTGTATGACAGGTTGGCCACACACCTGTCGGGCCCACCTGTCATACACGCAAAGGCAGGAGCGTCCCTCCCTCGCCCATGAGCGTGGTGGCTGGCAAGACTAGGAGAAGCTTTCGCTACACGCTCTCCCTCCCGCACGCGGTGGACATGCAGCAGTTCAATCGGTGTCAGATGGCCAGAAGCGTACTGTAGTACTCCTCCAGTGCAGTAGTACTCCATCATTGTTCGACTTCCCGAAGAGGCGAAGAGCCAAGCGCAGCCCGGACGCTCGTGTGGCAGTTTCATGTGTAGAGTAGTCTAGGATAGCGTGTACCGTGCCTGTAAGCTTAAAATCGTTGGGGTCGGCTCCATGCTATGTGGCCGTCTCGAAGTTTTAAAAAAATTAAAATAGTCTTCTGGCCCTACCTGACACCCTGGTGATTGTAGTTTGCACGCTCATCTGGTCAAGACAGGAATATATATTTTAATTTGTTTTTTTTCGAAAAGGGGGGACTCCCCGGCCTCTGCATCAGAACGATGCATACGGCCACATATATTTTAATTTGTGGTGGGTAAATGTTAGAGGTTGCAGCAAATATATTGTACACTGCGGGTCTTTCAGCCAAGTTTAGAGGCAAGCATGTGGGGCCAGTGCTATGATGTGTCGCGTCAACTCGTACAACGAGGAGAAGCTTGATTTTACTACACGCCTTCTCCCTCACCCATGCGCGCGGTTGCTCGCAAACGAGGACAGGCTTTTGCTTAGTAGTACTTCTACAACAAGCTATCCGTCCCGCTCGCGGTGGACGGACATGCAGCAGTGGATTCGACACTGTAGAAGCAGTAGTAGTAACATCATTGTTCGTCTTCTCGAAGAGGCGAAGAGCCAAGCGCAAACCGAACGTTGCAGTTGCGAACATTGGAGCACGCATATAGCCAGGCTCTTGCATGAGACAAAATTGCTATGTGAGCCCACTATTGTACTAGTACGTACAACTACTTGCTAGTATAGCCCTGTAAACCAGAAAGGAGTATTTGCCCTTCTAGAGATTTCAACAAGTGACTAGACTACACCGAGACGGAGTACATATGGAGCAAAATGAGTGAATCTGCACCGTAAATAAATACGTACTAGTTCTATCGTTTTCCTCTCCGAGGTGCACAATATTGAGTATACTGACTAGTCTCTTTTTGACACGCATTTACGTTTTTTACACAGTACAGACGCAAGCGCTCATATACACGCGCATACACTCACCCCTATGAACGCACACACGCACGGCACTATCATCTTGAAATTTACGAAGTCACCATAGGCACCTCGTCGTCGACGGGTCCATAGGTGCTTGAATGCCAAGGAGGGAGAGGGTAGCGGTTCCCGAGACGTTGAACGGTCAATGATGCATCCTCAATTACATGCAGAGGGAATTAATTGGAGAAGCAGAATAGAGCCAGCACGATGTGAATGCAACAGAGTTTGGACTCTCATATAATAAAGGCGCCCCACCACTCCAATCCATCTACTCCCAAGTCTCTGCGCAACACTGCTCACTCCAATCCAAGACCAAGTGACCAGAAGCCACAAGCACCTATGGAGGCGATGGACGCGAGCGGCAGTCGGCTGTGCCAAATCATCCAAGGCGCCGGCCTGCGGCCCCGCACCGCGCAGCGTTTCCAGACGGTGCTGGCGACCGCAGGCATCGTAGCCCTCGCCGACGCCGGCTTCGCCTCTCGCATGGACGACATGATGGTCAACTCCATCCGCAAGTTCACCGCCGTCAAGAAGCGCGCGGACGACCTTGCCGTACTGCTCCAGCCCGCGCGCCCAGGCTCCTCATTGCCTGCCACCCTCATCGGCCTCCATGGTGACGAACTCTTTCAAGCCCTGGTGGCCCTGCAGGTGCCGGAGGTCGCGACGAAGAATGTGCACCTCGAGGCCGCGCTCGCCGCGCAGCGCCTCGCCATGCAAGAAACCGTCGACCTGCACATCCACGTCTACGAGGAAATCGTCTACATAGGCCACTACAAGGCAAGCGAGGACAGAAAGACGTTGGCCTTCTTCCAGCGGCTGGAATCTTTGGACGCCATTGTTCAGAAGCACGTCGACCTGGCCACGAAAGCCGCTGCTACTTAGGCGCCGTTCGGTGGGCCGGCGCCCTGAGTCGAGGAGGTGGACGTCGTCGATGGATGCATCTCTTCTTGCCTCCTGTAACCAGCACTGCATCGCCTCGTGGCCTTAATGTTTTATTAGTATAGTACTCCCTCCGTTCCCAAATATAAGTCTTTCTAAAGATTCCAGCAAGTGACTACTACATACGGAGCAAAATGAGTGAATCTACACTCTAAACTATGTCTACATACATCTGTATGTTGTATTCCATTTGAAATAGTATCTAAAAAGGCTTATATTTATGAACGGAGGGAGTATATGGCATTTTTATTCCAGTCGTAACGTTTTCACTGTGAGGTGGGGCCGCAGTTGAGCAAACCCACCCCGCCCACCGGGCGTCGGCCGAGTTTAGAATTACTAGAAGAGAGAAACGAGGGAGGAGAGCTAGCTGTAGCACGGACGCTGTTGTCAGATGGGACTCGTGTTTATAGAATAGGAGTACTGAGCACTCGTGCCTCTTTTTTTTGAGGGAAAAATTAGTCGTATGTCTAGTACCACTAGTTGGGTGCGTGCGACCTATAGCTGTCATCACTTTAGGTCTCCTTTTCGAACCGCGGCTACGCTTCACAGTACATATTATTTCACGCATTTATCCTCCTATATGTACTCCTAGGCTATTTCCACGTGCTCCCATTCGCCGACATGTGGGACATAGAGCATCTGGGTCGTAGTGCATGCACGACTCGGAGCATATGCCGGGGTACTTTACATTTCAGACCTCACGAATTACATGCAAACCCCCCGCAGAAGAATAAATAAATGAATGAATTACTACATGAAACCGGATTATTTTCGTGGAAACCGGAGCACGTTCATTAAATTTTGGACATAACACGTTTATAAAAAATGACCGGACCGAAACCAGTCTAAGGGCCTCTTTGATTTTTCCCGCAAAAAAAGGGCCTCTTTGATTCGCAGGATACTGAAAACACAGGAATGGGGAAAGTATGATGGCGATGAACCGAGACGAGGAGAACTCTAACTCAGTTAGAGGTTAGAGTTAGATTCTAACCCTGAACTAACTCTAAACCAAAGAGGTGTATGGATGGCAGGGTTAGATTGACAATAAATGCTCTATCTCAATCATTTGACTACTTTGGACCCTATTTCCTGCCGGATTTGGAGGGTGCTTGGATACGTTTTAGTTCCATGACTAAAAGTAGTGGGACTAAAACTTGCTAGCCTCACCCATGCTTGGATCCAAATACTAAAGAGACTAAAATCAAGTTAATGAGCATTTATTATCCTCCAAACCCTCCAATCCAGAACTCGCCTGTGTTAAAGGAGAGGAGTTAAATGAGGAGAGAGAGGACTAATCCACATTTTAGTAGGGGTACCCCTGACTAAAATTTTTTAGTCTCAAGACTAGTTTTAGCCCCTCTTTAGTCAGGGGTGCTTGGAACTTTAGCCTCTTAAAGAGACTATTTTTAGTCAGACTAAAATAAGTCCCTTGGATCCAAGCACCCTCTTGGTGTGGCCGGCTCTTCTGTGGCCTCCTCCCGCTCACAATTGACATAAACGAACCATCTATACAAATCAAGCATGCAAAACATGATAATTTTTACTTTGTCCATACAAATGAGATATCCCACTTAAACATACAAGTCGTCAATCAAGCTTCACAAAATAAAAAAACACTTCATGAAACAAAGAATGAGCTAACTCATCACGGAAGTCATTCACGATAGGGAGGGAGCCCGGAGCCCCTCACGCACCGAGGGAGGAGCTCGCCATCGTCGCTCTGGAGGAAGGCTCTGTAGAGCCCAAGCCCCGGGAACCCCTCCGACGCCGGCCCTTGCGAGTTGAGGTCGACACCGGCATGGGTAGCAGGGCCGCTTGCCGCCGACTGGGAACTTAATCTTTGGGCCTCTAGAAATAATGCAAGCCTGTAACTAAAATACCTAGAAAGGTGAACTGAATCTTTGGGCCTCTAGAAATAATGCAAGCCTGAAACTGAAATACCTAGAAAGGTGAACTGAATCTTTGGGCCTCTAGAAATAATGCAAGCCTGAAAGTGAAATACCTAGAAAGGTGAACTGAATCTTTGGGCCTCTAGAAATAATGCAAGCCTGAAACTGAAATACCTAGAAAGGTGAACTGAATCTTTGGGCCTCTAGAAATAATGCAAGCCTGAAATTGAAATACCTAGAAAGGTGAACTGAATCTTTGGGCCTCTAGAAATAATGCAAGCCTGAAATTGAAATACCTAGAAAGGTGACCTGAATCTTTGGGCCTCTAGAAAGATTTATTACCTCCTCAAGCAGCATCAAACAATTCCATGCGTGCACCACAAATCTATACCAAGTTTGATCAGGATCTACTTTTCCAAATCAGAATTAGCGCTAGAGCAAGCAAGATCAATGATATGGCCGTGAGACAGAGAAGGAACGAACAAACTCACCCCTCTCGCGACCTCCCTGGTAGATGCGCCGCCGCCGCGCACGACAGAGGGAGAAAAACGACTGGTGAAGGGGGAGCGGGGCGACCTTCGAAGGCCGGAGGGAGAGGGCGGCCGGAGTAGGGCGGCGGAGGCCGGAAGGAGAGGGCGGCCGGAGGAGAGAGAGGGCGAGCGGCCCTATGGGGAACAGAGAGGAGTCGTGCGAGAGGGGGGAGCGATCTGGTGCGGGCAGGGGAGATTTTTTTAGTTCTCTTTTAGTGGGCCCGAGGATAACTAACCCAATTAGAACCTCTCCACCGGGCTAGTTTTTTAGCTGGGTTAGAGCAAACTAGCTCAAACTAACCCCTCTTGTTTCGATAATTTGAGGCTATTTCAACCCAAACTAGCTCTAACTCAGGGATCCAAACAAAGAGGAGTGTTACTGTACATGCTACAGTGTGGACCGTAGCACATTGTTTTTTATGGCCATATCACCACATTGTTTTCTACTGCTGGTTCACTGGGCTACCGTGGTTCGCACTGCTGGTTCACTGGGCTGCCGTGGTTCGCACTCCTCCGACCTGAGTAGTACTGTAGTATAGTACTAGTATATACCGCATCATTCTTTGCTCCTTCTTACTACTCCGACATGTGGGAGAGCCAGCATCCGGGTCGACGTGTCATGCACCAGATTAGAGCGCGGAACGGAATGGGGCATCACCCCGGTCGGAGCGCCAGTAATTCATGACTATAGTGAGTGGTCATATCACAAGTCTTTCCAGCAGTAACGCGCCGTCAAATCGCACAGCCCCACTCGCTCACCCTCCTCGCCTCTCTGTCAAACCGCCTACCCGAAAACTGCCGCACGTACTGTCCGGGAAAAGCCCCGCCCTGAACTTTTAACTACGCGAAAATAGTTTGAGCTTGTTCGTTCTATATAAATACAATACTTACTGTATGTTTATTCACCCATGGGGTTGTTCTATGAATGGAGGGGCGGGGAGCACAAGTGAACAATACTGTAGTACTACTAGTAGTAAGTAGGAGTCGTACAGTAGTCACCTTAAATAGAGAGTTTCTTTTCTTTAATGCCACGTACACAAATTGAAACGCATGTTGTGGAGAGAAAAAAGATAATCACTCCACTATATATGGACGCAGGGGCCTGAGCGCTTGCTTTACTAGGGTTGCTCTCTTCATTCTCTCATCCTCTCCAGATATAAACAAGACAGCGGTAGCAACATTTTCTCTGTGCCCACCGCTGGTCACAGATCCGGCCGGATCCCTTCGGCCGGTGTGTGTAGAGGACTAAAAGGTCCATCGTTCACGCGGTCATCGCCGCCGAGGGAGGAAACCCATAGCTGCCGGAGGGGCCCGATCCTCTGCCCGTGCCGTTCTCTCCGACACAGCGCCGGCTCGGGAGGTCCTCCGACCCTTCTTCCTCCCTGCCGTATTGTCCGCAGATCCGACCTGCCGCCGCCGACATCCCGGCGACCCTCAGGTATAAGTTCTTCGAAAGCAGCCTTGCTCTACTGCCCCAGCTCCCCACGTGTCTGCATGTGCATCTTTTTCTACTCCCATCAGCTCTTCCAAAGCCACCTAAATTTTTAGTATTATTAGAGGCAAAGCTACTTCATGCATTCGAATCTAGGGCTTTGTGCAAAGAACAAAGAAAGGGGGAAAGTTGTAGCATGAATCTAGGACTTGATTTAAAGAGGAAATAATATGGTGAAAGTAGTAGAGACCGGATACCCAACCGGTCTCTTGGTTGAAAAGGGAAATAATGGGAAAACGCAGTACAAACTGGATAAGGAACAGATCTATTATTGGTTGAAAAAAGGATAGAAAGTGGCGGCTGGTGAACAAGTCAACAGAGTATGTCCAGGATTAGATTTGCTGCCATCACATAGTAAAAGGTCTCCAGGGTTAGATTTGCTGCCCTCACATAATAAAAGGTCTCAGGATTAGATTTGCTGCCCTCACATAGTAAAAGGTCTCAGGATTAGATTTGCTGCCCTCACATAGTAAAAGGTCTCCAGGATTAGATTTGCTGCCCTCACATAGTAAAAGGTCTCCAGGATTAGATTTGCTGCCCTCACATAGTAAAAGGTCTCCAGGATTAGATTTGCTGCCCTCACATAGTACAAGGTCTCCAGGATTAGATTTGCTGCCCTCACATAGTAAAAGGTCTCCAGGATTAGATTTGCCGCCCTCACATAGTACAAGGTCTCCAGGATTAGGTTTGCTGCCCTCACATAGCATGAACAAACTCGGCATCACCACTTTATGCCTCCTTGTAGGTATATTGTGCTGATGTGTCCACTGTTGCATGTCCTTATACCAACCTTTTGTTGTTGTTAATGTAAGGGCGCATGTAAAATGAAGCGATCACACTGTTACCTTAGGGACATGTCTAACCAGTGTTATTGTTAATCTAATGCCTCCAGTGATAAGATGCAATTAAACTGTGTTACAAATGGCACTCCTGCTATTTTCCCCAGTATGATAAGTAATTTGCTCCTTTACGCCGCTGAGTGTCCTGGTGTCCCCATGGTCCCATGCCCTTAAACCAACTCTTTAGCTGCTGTTGATTTACTGTGTCTGGTAAACAAGAAATGCCAGCATTAAAGTAATCCCATATTTGAGGAATCTCATTGTTGATTGTAATGCTTTTGGTAACATGAAGCATTGCTGACGTTTTAAAATTTCTACTGTCCTTGCGTGATTGCCATGAACATAATTAAGATGCTTCTTTTCATTTTGTATATGTTTCGTATATTCTTATTGACCAGCAACTGTTTACTTTCTATCTTTTTTGTGCAGATAGGGATATCCATTTCACCTTCTTGCTATTGTGACCTTTTGGTGAACTGCACAAAACACTTTTTTTGGAATGAGTGTCTTGTGCAGTTCAACTAAAATGTCACGTGGGCAACATCTCTCAATTTTGGTGGAACTGCACAAAATGGTGATTGGAGTTTCCAAAATCTCCGTCAAGTTCTGCTGGTAATCTCGTGCAACATTTTATTAGCCTTTGTAAGATGGAGCCGTCACTGTCACCACAATGGCACTTTATTTTAGTGGAACTGCACAAAAGGATAAGAAAATTATAGTTGCACCTTACATGAGTCGGACAGCCAACCTTAATGTTGCTGAATTTTTGTGCAACTACTAAAGAAGAACCTGCCAGCCCACAAGAGCAAGTACTTCTTGCTAGCTGAATGATACAATTTTTACTTCATTTCAGGTGAACTGCAGAAAAAGTGGCATGAATTGAATCATGAAGTGGAGCTGCAGGTTGACTTCCAATAGTGCCAGTATTGTAGTAATCATGCTCTTTATTATCTGTGATGTGCAAACAGGAATACTCAACTACAGATGTTGTGACGGTCAAGAGCATTCGACAAGTTCTTCGATTGTATGACATGGCTAGCCAATATGGATTTAATCCCGATATTCACTTTATCAAAAGGCTCTAATGGGTTGGTTCTGAATCTTGCAAGCTGGGAATCAGTGAGATGTGTAGGCATCTTTGTTGTACTTATTATTTGAATCTTATTTGTTGGTTCTGAATCTTGCAAGCTGGGAATCAATGAGATGTGTAGGCATCTTTGTTGTACTTATTATTTGGATCTTATTTGTTGGTTCTGAATCTTGCAAGCTGGGAATCAATGAGATGTGTAGGCATCTTTGTTGTACTTATTATTTGGATCTTATTTGTTGGTTCTGAATCTTGCAAGCTGGGAAACACGGCATGATGATGCAGAGGACAACAACCATAACAAACAGTTCAAACTTGGTAGTATTATCTTTGTGAAAGTGCGACAAATGTGCTGATCGTGTGCGTCCTGAGAATAATAATTCTAATTGTTGTGCATGTTGATCCTGTGGCACTGATAGAACGAGCGAATGCATTGCTTGTTTTAAGTTTAAATTTCTATTAAAGCTAATTAAATTTAAGTAAAGTGACCACTAACTCCTGTTATTACAGTACCAATACAGACCTGCTCGTGAACCGACGTGTGGCCGAGGGTGCATCTCCTGCCGGGCGTGCAGTGGATGAGGGAGGGGTAGTAACTGTTGTCGCCTGTACACACTCAGCTTACTGTTGAATCCAGTTCCCCAAGAGCTGAAAAACGAACTGCTGCCGCCGCCTACACACTCGTTCACACGAAGAGACTCGAATGGCGATTCGAGGGGTGAGCCAGCTGGATATGGACTTCAGCAAGGAGTTCCCCTTTGAGTTCGCCGTTCAGTCCTTTGGCTGCACCAAGTTGAATGTGATGTACACCAATGATACAGACTCGGTGAAGCTCTGCCTCGCCTCAGTCCTATGGCTGCACCAGGTTCTGGAGCATTCGCCCGTTTCATCGGCACCGCCGACTGCACCTTCGCTACGGTGGAGAGAAGGAAGAACGCGACGATTCGGCCATCTGGTACAACAAGCTTGTCGACATCCAGAAGCAATACAA
The DNA here is from genome assembly GCF_018294505.1 of Triticum aestivum. NCBI lineage: Eukaryota > Viridiplantae > Streptophyta > Magnoliopsida > Poales > Poaceae > Triticum > Triticum aestivum. Next base: position 441,223,017 of record NC_057799.1, read on the forward strand.
GATCATCAGCAACGGGCAGGAGAAGGACTCCGTGGTTGACCTCGCTAAGACCATCATCGACCCCTGATACTCCAACATGAAAGAAGACGACCTGAACACGTGGGAGGTACCTCTGAATCTAGCCTACATAACCTACGCGGCCAAGGACGCATACGCATGCTACGACATGTACAGGCAGATCTTGAACATGAGGGCGTGTCTGCTTCCCGTAACCGAAGAGTACACGGACAGCCGCAACGTCATGATCAAGCGTGCCAGGAAGGTCTAGATGTTGTACTTTATCTGTTTATAAGCACCTTTATCATCTGAGTGTTTCATGCATTAGCCTATGTGTTTTAAGAACCCATTAACCTGATTGATTTTTTAGTGGCTATTTGCTTATGTATGTAAACTAGTTCACTTGTCCGTAAAAAAAACTAGTTCACTCGGCTGCCGTGCTTTGAATCTCCTTCCTCCCAACATATTCCCCTCCTCAGGTGGACCAAGCAGGTTTCTGAATTTTCTCCCACTTTCTTTTTCGATGTAAACTGAGTTTTCTCCCAGTACTTTCCCCTAGAACCAACTCAACTGTCCCACGTCTAGCCTAAAAAATAATAATACCACACGTACTATTAACTCATCAAATTAAAATGATATTTTATTTCGTAAGTTCAAAGTTCTTACAAAATAATAAAAATAATTGGTTATATATAACTTGGCAAGTTAACTCCTAGTGATTGCGTACATAAGCTTGCAAAGATTTTACTAACGTGCAATCATGTGTTTATGTTTTTATAACATTTCTCCGTCTAGCCCAACATGATATTTTCACCCAGCCCAGCAAGTCCGCGGATTTTGAGAAAAATGAAAATGGGATTTAAACGGGCTGCATAGATGCTACATCATTGTTTCACCCAGCCCACCAAATGGACTAAAAAACAAATGGACTGGCTGACATGTGGGCCAGTAGGTCGAAGCCTAAGAAGGCGTTGGATTTACATCCAACGGCCAACATTCTTCTTCAATCTCTCGTCTTCTTCCCCCAGCGCTGCCGGAACCGCCTGCTCCAGCCTTCGACGTCCAGCGGCGTTGTTTTGCGCTGCTCAGCAAAACGCTACCCCGCCGACGGCCAGGCCATCCCTCCACTCCGCACCTCCTGTTATTCTCTGCCGAGTGTAGGCCCACCCCGAACCCGAACCAGTCAAGTTTCCCACTCCTCTCCGTCTGCGACTCCACTGCCGCGTCTTCCCCATGTCCGGGTCATTCCAGTCTGGGGCCTCGCCGTCGTCCACCGCCTCGGTGCGCTCGACACGGCGTGGTCAACATACGAGAGTCATCGGAAGAGGACTATACGTGAAGAGCCTGACGGCTGGGACCCACGAGGTCCATGGTCGCACGCAAGGAAAGTTCCTCCTTATTACGCACTGTACGTGCACTGTACGTGGGAAGGGCTTCTGTAATTCGCGAAAAAACGTTCCCCCCGCTGACAGGTCGGACCCACCAGCTATATCTTCGCACGCAAGGCAGTGCCTCCTTATTACGCACAAAAAAATGAATACCTCCTGCTAGCTGGGACCCACCATAGTGGGTGGCTGACTTGTGGGCCTACTAAGTTGACGAGGATGGAGGGCTTTGTCAACTTAGTCAATATGAATGATTCTAGCTCCAGTGACCGTACGATGTCCATCCAACGGCCATAGTGCTTCTTCAACCTCTGGTCTTCTTGCTCCAGCCGCCCAAAGCAGCGCCGATCGTGCCGCCTGCTCCTGCCTCCCATGGCCGGCTGTGCTACCGCGGAGGCCTCACCGCCCCATACTACTCCCACCGCTGGCCCAGGGTATCCCTCTACTCACCCACACCCCCTGTTATTCTGCAGCGACGGCAGCCTCACGCCGCAGCCGAATCAGTGAACCCTCGTACTCCTCTCCGTGTGGGCATCCACTACCGCATCTTCCTCGGCTCTGCGTCGTCCCCTTCCTAGGCCTCGCCGTCGTCCACCGCCTTGGTGCTCTCGGCGCGGCGTGGTCAATGTGGTCAACGACCGACTTCCATCGGAAGAGTACTGTACGTGGAGAGGCTGACAGCTGGGTCCACGGCCACAGCCCAGTTTTTTTTGTGATTTGCCAAGTAAGTCGCTTTGTCAGGCCTGTTGGGCTGCAAATCTTTCAGGACGAGGAGAGCTTCATTCGGCTGGCCGAGAAAATTGCCTATCAGTAATGAGAAATGGGCTGTACATTTTTAAAACACATCAAACCGGCAATTAGTTTCAAATATCTTTTTTTCATTTCGAGATTTTAAATTACATTAATTTTTATGCGTGGAGAATCTGTTGGATTTTATATTGATATACATTTTTTTTAAATCAGTTTGAATGTGATTCGAAATTTTGGGATTAAAAACAGTTCGGACCGCACCGAAATATGCAAAATTTCGTATAATTTTTTAACCGTGGCCACAATATGGGCTGTAATGCTAACAAAAAGAATATGGGCTCCAAAAAAACCTTAAGAATTAGCAAATGGGCTGTAAATTATTAGAAATAATGGCAGATGGGCTGTATGCTGTTTTCCACAGATTTGAGGCTTTCCTAAAAAAAAGGTTGACGCACAAGCAGTGACTGTTGCATGTCCATCGAACGGCCGTCGTGCTTCTTCAATCTCTGCTCTTCCTGCTCCAGCCGCTCAAACAAGCGTCGGCGGGACTGCCTTCTCCCTCCTCCCCGCGGCTGGCTGTGCTGCCGCGCAGGCCTCACCGCCCCACCATACTCCCATCGCTGGCCTAGCCATCCCTCTACTCACCCACACCTGCTGTTATTCTCCGGCGACGGCAGACGAACCAGTAAACCCTCGTACAGTCGTACTCCCCTCCGCGTGGGAAACAACTGCCGAGTCTTCCCTGCCTCTATGTCGTTCCCTTCCTAGGCCTCGCCGTCGTCCACCGCCCTGGTGCTCTCGGCGCGGCCTGGTCAACGTGGTCAACGACCGACATGCATTTGAAGTGGACTGTATGTGGAGAGGCCGAGAGCTGGGTCCACGGCCGCACGCAAAGAAATGCCTCCTTATTACGCGGAAAATAATGATTCCTCCACCTAACATCAGGGACCCACCGAAAGGGCCTCTGTATTTTGCGAAAAAATGTTACCGCCGCTGACAGCTCGGACCCACCAGCTATATCTTCGCACGCAAGGAAGTGCCTCCTTATTACGCACAAAAAATGAATACTCCCCTTGTTAGCTGGGACCCAGTATAGTGGCAGGTTGACTTGTGGGCCTACTAAGTTGACGGGGACGGAGGGCATTGTCAACTTTGTCAATATGCACGATTCTAGCTCCAATGATCATACGATGTCCATCCAACGGCCGTAGTGCTTCTTCAACCTCTGGTCTTCTTGCTCCAGCTGCCCAAACCAGCGCTGGTCGTGCCTCGCGCTCCTGCCTCCCGTGGCCGGCTGCGATGCGGCGGAGGCCTCACCGCCCCTACCACTCCCACCGCTGGTCAGGCCATCCCTCTACTCACCCACACCCCCTGTTATTCTGCAGCGACGGCAGCCTCACACCGCAGCGAACCAGTGAACCCTCGTACTCCTTTACGCATGGGCATCCACTGCCGCGTCTTCCCCGGCCCCGCGTCGTCCCCTTCCTAGGCCTCGCCGTCGTCCACCGCCCTGGTGCTCTCGGCGCGGCGTGGTCAACGTGGTCAAGGAATGGCTTCCATCAGACGTGGACTGTACGTGGAGAGGCTGATAGCTGGGTCCACAGCCGCAGCAAGGAAGTGCCTCCTTATTACGTGCAAAATAATTATTCCTCCACCTGACAGCGGGGACCCACCGGACGGGCCACCAGCGGGGACCCACCAGAACGCAAGGCAAATAGGAAGGAAATCGCAAAATCTCGAAGCAAATATTACAAGAATATTGTCCTCACGATACTAAATGAAAAGTCTAAACGCCTCCACAAGGCCTGATACATGTCGCAGGAACAGAACGAGAAGAATGGCCACAGGTCACCTCTAGACGTCGCCATCGCCCGCGGAAGGTGCTTCCTCGTGAGCAATCTTGGCATCACCTTCACCACCAGCTGCAAGGTCAACGACGCTGGACAAAGGGGCAGAGACGAAGCCGCGGAACATCCTCAGCAAGGCCCCCACCTGATCCTGCACGGCCGCGGCAGCCGCCTCGTATTGATCTTCAGCTACAGGCTCCAGCAGCTCGTCAAGGCAAGCGTTGGGGTCGCGAAGGTGCAGGTGGCTAAAGATGCGGGTCAGCGCGACTGAAGACAGGACGCGAGCTTCCGCCTCCGCCATGGGACCGAGACCATCAATGACTTCCTCAAGCACCTCCACCACGCGTCCTCGACGGTGTCCAGAGGCTTCTCCAGGCCGTGCTCGTAGAGCGTCTTCAGCGCCTTGCGAGACCTCTTCTCGAGATCGGCAAAGGCCGCGTGGTCTTCGGCTAGGACTCGCGCCTTGGCATCAAGATCGGCCTCCCTCGTCCCCATCTTCTGCTCCAACTCTTCCAACCGGCTGCGCTCGATGGCCTGCTTCTTCCCCAGCTCCGCCAGCTCAGCATCACGGTTCTTGACAGCTTCTTCCCGGGCCTTCATCTCCACCTCCTTCGCTTGGTGGCATCGTACCTCTTCGGCGTGTTTGTCGCGCACACTCTGCAACTCGCTCTCCAGCTCTTGGCAGCGGTCACGGGCGGCCTTGGCGTCTTTCAGCGCCGCCTCACGATCGGCTGCAGCGCTGGTGGCTCCTTGCTTCTCCTTCTCGGAAGCCGCAGCAGCCTGGCCCAGCGCCGCCCGAACTGCTAGGTCGGAGTGAAGCCAGCCAGAGGCCTACTCTAGACGCCCGGCCACCAGGCACGGGTCCGTGCTCAGGAGATCCGCCTGCAGCTGGGTCATCTCCGAAAGGGCACGCTCCAAGACGGCAGCAGGAGAAGAAAAACCAGGGAGTGGAGGTGCAGCAGTGGGAGGAAGCGACATCGTCACCAGGGCTTGGGAGACCGCGGGTTCCGGAGCAGCTGGGACCTCGTCAGCGGCGCCAAGTACTGGCACCTCCGGAGCTAGCAGGGCCATGGGGGCTGACTCCACGCGGTGGTGTTCCTCTTGGCCCGCGAGGACGACCGGACTGGGGAGATGTGGGTGCTGCTGCCTCCTTTCTCCGTGGAAGGGGGGACGGCCGCTGTATCCTCCCTCCGCTTCTTCGCCGAAGATGTCGGCCTGATCAACCAAGGGCGAGCGTCAGGAAATAACAAGCACAAGCAAGGAGAAGGCGAAGCTCGAGACACTTACCGATCCATTGCGATGTATTCCACTGACCGCTTGGGAAGCCTGAAGCCTGACAACTTCGGGACCTGAGGGGCAGGCGTTCGGACACCGGCGGCGCCAGGCGGTGCGGAAGCAGCGCCGGACCCAGCCCCAGGTGGCGTCGGGGTGGAGGCGGCACCGCGGGCCACCAGCGACGACCTACCCTTCGTCGGGATGAGGGGTTGCTCTCTGTCCCCTTGGAAGGCGTCGGCTTCAGCATCATCAGGAAGGGCGTGGAGAATCTCGGCCTTGCTCAGGGGGGAAGTCTCCCCCACCTCTTCTAGAGTCTTCTCCGAGTCGTCCTCCTCTTCTCCCTCCCCGCAAGACTCACCAGAACACACCTCCACCGGTTTCTGTGCCGTAGGAACTCCCGGAGGAGTTGACGGCACCAGCCCGCGCGCATCGAAGGTCAGCCTGGAGGCGACAAATTCCTCCCGGTCCCTGCGTTGGAACAGGGGAAGGAAGGCGCTAGGCGGGTACTCCTGGTTGTCCCTGACTATGAGGCGCAGGACGGCATCCAATTCATCGCCAGGCAGGTCCCCCGGCCTTAGGCGGGTCTTATTTTCCTCTTCGTCAAGCTCCCAGAAGGGGCGCGCGCACACCTGGAGTGGGGCAACCCGCAGCATCAAGAACTCCCTCAGGAGCATCGCCCCCGTTATCTTGGCCGCCCTCGCGTTGCTCGGCTTCAGGTCGGTCATCATCTGCCCCATCACTGATGATGCCCGCTCGTCGACAAGCTCCGCCTTGGGCCACCCCTTGCCCTGCCGGGGCGCCTCCGTCGGCAACGCCAGGCGCGGATCGGCACGCTGGGCATCCATCATGACCCATTTGGATCGGATGTTGTCGGCCCTCTTCCCGGTGCTCGAGATCGAGTTGGCCTTGCCGCATGCGACGAAATTAGCGCACCCGGAGATGTAACCCTCGCCGACACGAAGGAAGAAGAAATGGCGAAGCAACGCCACGGACGACATCATGCCCAGGTACGCCTCACAGTAGTAGGCAAAGATGGATAGGAGGAGGACAGAGTTGGGATGGAGATGCAATGCCTGCAGCCCGTAGTGGTCGAGGACTTCATAAAAGAAATCAGAGAAGGGAGGAACCAACCCGACGGCGGTGCTACTCGAGAAGAAGGGGAAGAAGGTGCTCCCCTCAGGCTCTGGCTCGTCGGACGCGAGCTGGAGCTCCGTCTTCCCCCACTCGTTGCTCTCGCCCGCTGTCAACAGGCACATGGACGTGAGGCTCTTCTCCGTGATGGTGGGCGCCTCGAGGGCCGGCTCATACCAAGCCGGTACTGAGGAAGTCTTGACCTTGCGCGGCGCCATGGGCGGCAGATGCAGAGCAAGGATGGAGCAGCTGTGGAGATAGCGACGGCAAAGAGCGAGAAAGGGGATCTGGAGCGAGGCAAGGACGAGGCAATGACGGAAAGAACTACCCGCGCCAGCCTTTGTCAGGGCAAGCAGTTGCCGAGGCAGCGTGGGGAAGCGAAGACGCCCACGTCCAATCAACCGCCACGCGTCGACCGAGGCCGCAGGCTTTTGGGGCCCGCGGTGCTCCGAACTTGACCCTTGGCTTTGCCACGAAGCCAAGCCCGAGCGCACCTTGGGCCCGGGGGCTATGTCGGCATTCTGGGAATGGGGGTCCCCAGACTTGCCTGCCTGCAGCCCACAGCGTGGCTAAGCAGCAGGCCGTACGGCCCATCTTCGTCAACAAGGCACCCAAGACCCTCGCGAGGGTCCAAGCCTCGCGAGGCGGACGACGCAAGACCTCCTCTGGAGTGGCCTTGCCAAGCAGGCTCATGAGGAGCGGAGATATCAAGGCGAGGCAAACCTCACGAGTCTCTCATGATGTGAGCCATGACGAACGGTACCAGGCGGGCGCCAGTGCGCGCAGCGTCCCTATTTCCTCTTTGGTGCTAAGGAGGCCAGCGTAGGCGAAGAGTACCGAGGCATCAGGCAAAGGTTGTCATATTGGTGCAACGAGACCAAGACCAGGAGGACGGCAAGGCGGAGGTCATCGTGGAGCCCAAGACGGCGTCACCCCAGAGACTTTCGTAGGTGAAGACCGCTTTGGTCAGGATAGCTTGTACTAGCTGCCCCCCTTCAAATTTGCCCGCCGTTGTTGGCTCCCTTCCCGCTCGATATTTGGGAAGAGGACTAGGGCCTCTATAAATAGGACTAGCCCCACAGTAGGAGGCAACTGATCCCGAACTAGTTCAGATCATCCTCAACCACACAAGCACAAGAACACCTCAACTCAGGAGGCTGTTCTTCCCTTGTACTGTTCATCATTAGCCCAAAAGGCAATCCACCACCACCACACTGGAGTAGGGTATTACACCACAACAGTGGCCCGAACCAGTATAAACCCCGTGTCTTTCTGTGTTGCAAGTTCGTCGAGTTCATCCGCGAGATCTTAGCGAGCAAGAGCATAGATCGGTAGGAGGGAGAGACTTCGCGCGCACCCCAGTGTTCGAACCTTAAGGGTTTGCCGGAACCCCACATCCAACACCTACCGAAACCATCAGGCTTGTTGTGAGAAGCTTATACCCAAATCTGCCCCAAATGGGACAAAATTTTACCATGGCATGTTGATGCCGCTCCATGATAGCATGCCAAGTTTCATGAATTTCAGACGACTTTTCGATTTACTAGAATTTAAAAACCAGGTATCTCAATGTTTGCGGACGAGTGATGGTGGCAGGGTGTTTGACATTCATTCCCATTTCTTGCATGGGACCTATGCATGCAACCAAAGGACACAAATTTGAATTTTCAACCAATTTATATGCATTAGAGCATGTGCCTATAGTTCAAATTTGAATTACGCACATAAATGCATAGAAAACTCAGTTAATGTATAAAATTGTCCAAACGAGCCCCAAAAAATTCCTAAAATTAACACAACACTCATGTTGTTCTATGTTGACACTAGAAAAAAAATTGAAATCAAGAAGAGGCAACGGATATCGTTTCGTCCAGATAGGTGAAATATTCCCTACCGTAACCATGAGGCTTGTTGTGAGAAGCTCTGGTTTGTGAGAAGCTTATATACCCCAACCTGCCCCAAATGGGACAATATTTTTACCACTGCATGTTGATGCCGTTCCACGCTAGCATGTCAAGTTTCATAAATTTCAGACGCGTTTTCAATTTACTAGAATAAAAAACCATGTATCTCAATGTTAGCGGTCGAGCGACGGTGGCAAGGTATTTGACATTCATTCTCATTTCTTGCATGGGACTTAAGCATGTAACCAAGGACACACATTCCAATTTTGAACCCATTTATATGCACTGGAGCATGTGCATGTAGTTCAAATTTGAATTATGCACATGAATGCATAGAAAACTCAGTTAATGTATAAAAATGTCCAAGCGAACCCCGAAAAATCCCCAAAATTGACACAACACTCGTGTTGTTCTATGTTGACACGAGATTTTTTTGAAAGTAATCAGAGGCAACAGATATCGTTTCGTCCCCCAAGGTGGCACGTTCCCTACCGAACCATCAGGCTTGTTGTGAGAGAAGCTCGGGTTTGCGAGAAGGTTATACCCAAACCTGCCCCAAATGGGGCAATATTTTTACGACAGCATGTTGATGTCGTTCCATGATATCATGTCAAGTTTCATGAATATCAGATGAGTTTTCGATTTACTAGAATTTTAAAACCATGTATCTCAATGTTAGCGGCTGAGCGACAGTGTCAATGTGTTTGACATTCATTCTCATTTCTTGCATGTGACCTATGCTTGCAACCAAGGACAAACATTTGATTTTGCAACCCGTTTTTATGGACTCGAGCATGTGCATGTAGTTCAGTTTTGAATTATGCACATAAATGCCTACAAAACTCAGTTAATGTATAAAAATGTCCAAATGATCCCAGAAAAATCCAAAATTTAACACGACACTCCCATTGTTCTATGTTGACACCAGGAAAAAAATTGAATGGAAGAAGAGGCAATGAACATCGTTTTGTCCACAAAGGTGACACATTTCCCTAACGGAACCATGAGGCTTCTTGTGAGAAGCTCTAGTTTGTGAGAAGCTTATACCATAACCTGCCCGAAATGGGACAATGTTTTTTACCCCAGCATGTTGATGCCATTCCATGACAGCATGCCAAGGTTAATGAATTTCAGATAGGTTTTGGATTTACTTGAATTACAAAAGCAAGTACCTCAACGTTTGCCGGAGAGCCACGGTGTCGTGCTGTTCGAAATTCATCCCCATTTCTTGCATGGGACATAAGCATAAACCCATGGACACATATATGATTTTACAACCCATTTTGGTGCACCGGAGCATGTGCATGTAGTTTAATTTTGAATTGTGCACCTGAAATGGCTAGAAAACCAATTTAATGTATAAAATGTCCAAACAAACCCTGAATAATACCATTTTTTTAGGACACACATATAGTTGCATGTCCACTGCAGATAAAAGTTCTAGCAATTCAAACACCGTCCATTACCGCTGTGACCCCATTATGTAATTCAAATCAAGATGAAAAATCAAGTAGACCCCACACAGTGTATTATCACCAACTGTGTGAGATGCAGTACAAGATATCCTGGAGCATCGTCGGTGTATAGTACGCCTATGGCTTACGTGAGAAGGTGCATCGGCTACAGTCCACAACCGGCGTGTCAAGCACACTAGCTCGCTGCGCAAATATCATTTCACTGTTCAATCGTTGGCGGTGAAAGATGGGGACGTGGACCCGCGTCGTGAGGGCAACTTTGGTGGCTCACTCTGGCGACAGCGCGGCTGCAGCCGCCATGCGTGTGCTAACAAGGTGCAGGAGCGCGGCCGCAATCTGCGAACGGGCGGCCAAGGCAGCCCAAACGGCCGCTGTTGCTTCTCAGGTGGCAGGAGCAACATCTGCCTCGGGGATAGCAACTAGCGAGAGCGGCACAGTAGCTGTCCATTCCATAGTGGTGGCCTTAGCCCTGATAGAGGCTGCCCACGACCATGTCAAGGCCGCCCACGCCCAGCTCGTGGCGGTCGCCGCACAAATCGAACGAAGCTTCTCCGACAACGGTTGGCAACCCACGGCCGAAGAGTTGGCAATCGCCAAGAGCGTTCGAGCAGCCGTCCATTCCTCCATCGCATACCTTGCCACGACGGAGCCCATCCAAGCCCAGATCGCGGCTGCCCACGCCCAGCTCGTGGCGGCCTTTTCCAAAGAGATGGCGGACGCGGATGGCGAGATGCTTACCGAGTATGGTGCGATGGATGCCATGGAGCCCCTTCCGCAGGAGACCATTGGGCGCGAGCTGGACACGGAGGAGGCGGCGGAGATTGACGAGCAGCAGTCGTAGTAGTACTCTTTGTTTTGTTTAATTAAGAGCGCCGGTCTTTAATTTGTTAGAGTATTGTTTAGGTCAGCTAGCTCTATTTAATTGCTGAACTTGCTCGATTAAGAAGTGTGGGTGTGCTGTAGTCTCCTTTGTGTACCCAAAATGTGCAATGACATGGATGACCATTGTAAGCGGGAAATTCAAACCAAATTTTTTTATGTTTAAACTCATCACACACGGGTTAAGCTATCTGAATCGTTTGTTATGTTTACATATTGTACACATTTCTGAATAAGGGACCGTGTCTGATGACACTTTGCGCGCCTGTTTTTTCGCTGAACCAATTCAAATTTTTTGGCTTCCGCGGATATATCTACCTCCCCGCCCCCTCCCCCTTACCAAGAGCCACATTTCCCCTGTTTCCGCCTTCCTTTCCAAGTTGAAACCTTCACTCCTTGCTTGCAGCGCCGCCTCCTCGCCGCTGACCCTCCTTCACGCTGCTCGGCCTCGTCTATCCAGGCTGGTAATCCACACCCGACCCCCATCCTCCTCCTTCCACATCGTCCCACATGCCCCGACCGCCGGCGTGACACCTTCCACCCAAATCACCGACCCCTCCACCAAATAAGCGCCGCCCTAAGCCATGGTGCACGCAGTATAGCCAGGAGGTCAAGGAGCATTTGGCAGCGGAGAAGCAAATCGCGGCCGCACACGCGGATGAGGTCGCGATGGTTGCCATTCATGCCGACCCCCAGATCTTGGAGGAGCACCTTGCCATTTTCTAGCTATGCTGGTTAAGCATGCTCGGTTTACCCGTTGCGTGTGCTGCTCCTGCCTTTCCTTAACAAATTCTAGTGAATTGTGCTATCTAATTTTACCATGCAATCTGTTGCTCTAGCGTATATGTTCTATATGTCATGCAGTGTGGTGCTTACTTATTAATAGTTTGGTTAATTAGTTGCCGTCTTCAGTTAACTATTTGGTTCAATTATGCAAATGTGGTGTTCAATTCTCCAGGCTGCAATTTTGTATTGTCTTCCATGTGAGAAATAAATCGAATTTATCTTTACAAAATACATGAGAAACGAATACAATTGCTATATTTCCAAGTTGTCAAGCATGCTTGGTTTGGTTAACTGTCTGATCTTCTAGTATGTTATACATTGTGCAATGTGGTGCTCAGTTAACGTTTGCTTCATTTGTTGTGGTGTTTAGTTAATTGTTTGGTTCAATTCTGCAATGCGATGTTCAATAGTTGTGGGTGCATTCTGTTATTGTATACAATGTGAGAAGTAAATCGAATTTGGCTGTACTAAATACATGAGAAACAAATACAATTGCTATATGTCCAAGTGTTAAGCATGCTTGGTTTGGTTAACTGTCTGATCTTCTATTAGGAGTATGTTATATTGTGCAATTTGGTGCTCAGTTAACATTTGGTTCATTTGTTGTGGTGTTTAGTTAACTGTTTGGTTCAATTCTGCAATTCGATGTTCAATTGTTGTGGGTGCATTCTGTTATTGTATACCATGTGAGGAATAAATTGAATTTGGCTGTACTAAATACATGAGTAACAAATACAATTGCTATATTTCCAAGTTGTTAAGCATGCTTGGTTTGGTTAACTGTTTGATCTTCTATTAGGAGTATGTTATATTGTGCAATGTGCTGCTCAGTTAATGTTTGGTTCATTTGTTGTGGTGTTTAGTTAACTGCTTGGTTCAATTCTGCAATGGGATGTCCAATTGTCGTGGGTGGAATTTTGTATTGTTGTGCATGTGAGGAATAAATCGAATTTGGCTGCATTTAATACATGAGAAACATATACAAGTGCTATATTTCCTAGTTCTTAATCATGTTTGGTTTGGATAAATGGGTTTTCCATGTGGCTTGAATTAATCTGATGAATCTGCAATGTGCTTATTTTTCATCAACATATTTTACTGATAGCTTGTGAACCCTCACTTAACCTGATGACTAACTACCTTATATGTGTTGCAGGGAAACAATGGGAAGCAATGAGGTTTACAATCGAGGTTAGCACGTGCATGGTCCTTTGTCTAATAGCACATTATTGTGCAATTGCATGAACCATTCTAATATTTAGGTTTTTAACAATTTGGTCTTGCACATGTAGGTCCTACTGTCAGAGGTTTTGACCCACTGTTCGACCCTTTTTGCATATGGGGAAATGAGTTGTCCATGAATATCAATCAAGTCAAGAAACTCAGAAAGATTGTTAGGATAAGGAAATTAGCCACAAAAAACAACAAGATCTTTGTCTGCACAATGAAGAAAACATCAGTTCACTACAAGATGGTACTAACTATTATACCTTGCTTTTTTTATTCCTTTGCCCCATTTCCAATATAGAGAAGATATTTATGCACATCCTTGTTTTCAGGCCTTTCCGAAGGAGTTCACTAATGATTACCTCTCAAACCACCTCTATGGTCAGGAGGCGAGGAAGGTTTTCATACAACACCCACAGTTCAATATTGAAGTGTTCCTGAAGTGGACGAAGGATGGACGGTCAATCATCCACAGGCATTGGCCTAAAGTTGCAAAGACGTTCAACATGAATGAAGGCTCAAAGATATGAAGCTAATTTTGAAAGGTTCTAGATGTTGCATGTGAAACTTCGTGTTGGTGCAGTTGTGTAATGGGGTAGCTGAGTGCTGAAGCTATATCATGTTGTACTCTGATGTATTTCAATTATGAAATCCTGCTTCCTTAATATGGAAATGAAATGTATTATGTGCTTAATATGAATGTCAATTATATTAATAAATGGATTATTAATAATAGCACAATTAGCCTGCTAATTGGGTTTTTCTATTGCAAACAGTTATTGAGAAAACACCGTGGGCGATGACCTCAGGCAATGCACACAGTTTCCAGGATAAACCGTGTTGGATCAATGAACAATCACACACGACATCCTCTTGAAAACTGTTTGCGTTAGGCCACCTTGCGCAAATGTTTACCACATAAAAACTGTGTGTGATGGACAGTCTTTGCCACACAGTTTCTTCTATGCACCGTGTGTGATACATTCAATAGTGTGAACGATAAAATTGTTAATATCTTGTGCAATGGCAACGCTATCACAAACGATTTAACGGGGAAAATTGTGTGTGATGTACTTGCGAACGGAAACGTTTTCCATGGAGTGACTGTGTGGGATGTATATACGAACAGAAATGTTTAGCGGGGACTGATTGTGTGGGATGTACTTACGACTGGAAATGATTTCGCCTGTATAATTGTACTTTTAGCACTACTGTATGTATAACCGTATTTGATCACTCGCCGATCGCACACGACCTCATTTTGCCGAGCATGTGTGCCAGGAGGGCATACCCCCGACAATTTCTGGGTCGTGTGGGAAGGACCCCCCTATCGCAGTCATTGACTAGGTGATGGTTCAGAACGCCGTCCCGGAAAGGGGTTAAAAACCATTTGTATAGCACCTCGCTGTACCAGAGCGTCTCCACCTCTCTATGTTTCCAATACGATAAAATTGCAAGCAACTGTTTATACTATGCATTGGCCTTTACTTAATGTGCATGAATTGTTCTTTTATGACATGTCGATGCATAGGAAGAGAGTTAGACTTCGTTGTTGCATGATATATGTTACTTTGTGCTCACTACTAAATCACAAATCATTGTTAATTAAAATTGGCTTTGATATACCTTGGGATCTGGGTGGATCCATTACTTGAGCACTATATGCCTAGCTTAATGGCTTTAAAGAAAGCGCTGCGAATGAGACAACCCAGAAGTTTTAGAGAGTCATTTATTTCTGTTGTGTCCTTTTATAAAGTTTAAAAACAAAAAATTAAAGTGGGGAACCTAAAACTTTTTCAAAAAGAAAAGTGAAAGTGAGAAAGACGAGCATTGTTAAAGTGGGAGCTAGCCTTGAACTTTGTTCATGCCCATGGAAACTTTGTGAACCTGGATTGCAGAAACTTTTCAACAAAATTAATTATCCCCTTGTACAAATCCATTGTATTATAAAAATAATGTGCCAAGATTTGCCTTTAGGATGATTAGATTGGTTGTTTGGTTTGTGAATTGGAAAAACAGAAACCTTGGTTGTAGCGCGTGAATTTACATTTTGTACTGGAATGTCAAAAGCTTATGAAACTTTTTGCACAATAATTCCATCCAAATTGTTTATTTTGTCCTAATTGTTCAGAATTTTTGGACGGAAATATGGTTGATGTTCAGATTGCTACAGACTGTCTTGTTTAAGACAGATTCTGTTTTTGATGCATTGATTTGCTCGTTTTGATGGAACTATTGATTTTATCTGTGGTATAAGCCATGGAGAATTTATAATACAGTAGCTACAATGCAAAAACAAAATATGAACGGGTTTGCAACAGTACTTAAAGTGGTGATTTGTTTTATTATACTAACGGATCTCACGAGGGTTTTGTTAAGTTTTATGTGGTTGAAGTTTTCAAGTTTTGGGTGAGATCACGATGGATGAAGGAATAGGGAGTGGCAAGATCCTAAGCTTGGGATGCCCGAGGCACCCCAAGGTAATATTCAAGGACTTCCAAGCAACTAATCTCGGGGATGCCCTGGAAGGCATCCCCTCTTTCTTCTAACGATCATCGGTAATTTTACTTGTAGCTATATTTTTACTCGTCACATCATATGCGTAAATATTGTAGTGTCGTGTGCTTTTTATTTTTCTTTTAAATGCACCATGCTGGTATGAGATAGTCCTTGGTTGATTTATAGAATCCTCTTTGCACTTCACTTACATCTTTTGAGTATGGCTTTATAGAATGCTTCATGTGCTCCATTTATATCATTTGACGTTTGGACTGCCTGTTTCTCTACACATAAAAAACCGCCATTTATAGAAGGCTCTTTTGCTTCACTTATATTTATTAGAGCGTGGGCATATCTTTTGTAGAAAGAATTGAACTCTTTTGCTTCACTTATATCTATTTAGAGAGTCATCAGGAATTGGTCATTCACATGGTTAGTCATAAAATCCTACATAAAACTTGTATATCACTGAATATGATATGTTTGATTCCTTGCAATAGTTTTGCAACATAAAGATGGTGATATTAGAGTCATGCTAGTGAGTAATTGTGGATTGGTAAGAATACTTGTGTTAAAGTTTGTGATTCCCGTAGCATGCACGTATGGTTAACCGTTATGTAACGAAGCGGGAGCATTATTTATTTATTGATTGTCATTCTTTGTGTGGAGGTCGGGATCGCGCGATGGTTAACTCCTACCAACCCTTCCCCTAGGAGCATGCGCGTAGTACTTTCTTTCGATAGCTAATAGACTTTTGCAATAAGTATGTGAGTTCTTTATGACTAATGTTCAGTCCATGGATTATACGCACTCTCACCCTTCCACCATTGCTGGCCTCTCTAGTACCGCACAACTTTCGCCGGTGCAATTAACCCACCATATACCTTCCTCAAAACAGCCACCATACCTACCTATTATGGCATTTCCATAGCCATTCCGAGATATATTGCCATGCAACTTCCACCGTTCCATTTATTTTGACACGCATCATCATTGTCATATTGCTTTGCATGATCGTAAGATAGCTAGCGTGATGTTTTCATGGCTTGTCCATTTTTTGATGTCATTGCTAAGCTAGATCATTGCACATCCCGGTACACCGCCAAAGGAATTCATATATTTCGGCATCCTGGGAACGGGAGTCCCCAGACTTGCCTGCCTGCGGCCCATGGCGTGGCTGAGCTAGCAGGCCCGTACGGCCCATCTTCATCAGCAAGACGTTCAAGACCCTCGCAAGGGGCCAAGCCTCGCGAGGCGGACGACTCAAGACCTCCTCAGGAGCGGCCTCGCCAGGAAAGTTCACGAGGAGCGGAGAGATCAAGGCAAGGCAAACCTCGCGAGGCTCTCGTGACGTGAGCCATGACGATCGACACCAGGCGGGCGCCAGCGCGCGCAGCGTCCTTGTTTCCTCTTTGGTGCTAAGGAGGCAAGCGCAGGCGCGGAGTACCGAGGCATCAAGCAAAGGTTCCATATCAGTGCACCAAGACCAGGACCCGAAGGACGGCAAGACGAAGGTCACCATGGAGCCCAAGGTGGCGTCACCACCAGAGTCTTTTGGTAGGTCAAGACCACTTTTGTGAGGATAAGCTGTACTAGCTATCCCCTTTCAAATTGGCCGTTGTTGGCTCCCTTCCCGCTCGATATTTGGGGAGAGGACCAGGGCCTATATAAGTAGAGCTAGCCACCACCGTAGAGGGCATCGGATCCTCACCCACACAAGTTCGCCAAGCACAAGAACTCCTCAACCTCCGGAGGCTGTTCTTCCCCTTGTACTGTTAATCATCAGCCCTAGAGGCAATCCACCACCACCACACCGGAGTAGGGTATTACACCACAATGGTGGCCCAAACCAGTATAAATCTTTTGTCTTTTTGTGTTGCGAGTTCGTCGAGTTCGTCCGCGAGATCTTAGAGAGCTAGGGCGTAGATCGGTAGGGAGGAAACCTTCGCGCGCACCCCAGTGTTCGAACCTTAAGGGTTTTGCCGGAACACGAGATCCGACATTTGGCGCGCCTGGTAGGGGTGCGTCGTAGCTTCTCTTCCGACGATCTGCACTCCGCCCGCATGGCAGGTGCCCCACCACCGACTCCGACGGCCAGCGTCGACGACGGGGCCAGGGGGCTCCGAGCCCTGGCCCCCGCCCTGCGGCGGGTGCGGTGGCCACCCAAGTTCAGGCCGGAGATGCCGTCGTGCTACGACGGCGCGGCGGACCCAACGGTTTTCCTGCTAGTGTACGAGGAGGCTGTCCTCGAGGCTGGGGGTGATGACAAGGTCATGGCCAACTGGCTCCCCATAGCCGTCGCCAGCGAGCCGCGCGCCTGGCTGCTCAACCTTCTTGGATCCACGGTGTAATCCTGGGAGGAGCTGCGCGACCTCTTCACTGCGTGCTACACGGCACCGGCTCACCACGCAGTCACGGCCCTGCTAGGTGGCTCCAAGGCGCCGCCTTCAGATCGCCACATCAAGCTGTTCCGCCGCCAGATTGGTGCCGCTTCCAAGTGCTCGGGGGCTCCGCCCGGCCGGGCCGCGCCTGAGGCCGACATCACCTTCAGCTCAGAAGATCACCTCATCACCACCACCGGCTCGGGCATCCTTCCGATGCTTCCGATGCTCACGCGCGACAACTACCGCACCAAGCTCGTCGACTTCGACATCGCCTGCATCGGCCTCCCGTGCAACGCCATCCTTGGGTACCCATCTCTGGCCCAATTCATGGCGGCAACTCATCCAACCTACAACCTCATGAAGATGCCTGGAAGCAAAGGTGTCCTCATCGTCAAGGGGGACACCAAGGAGGCCGTGACAGCACTCAAGCTTGCCTTCAAGACCGTTGCGGCAACGCAGCCCGTCGGCGACAGTGCCCCCGAGGCCAAGGAGGCCGCACCAACCAAGAAGAAGCAGATGTTCACCCAAGACAAGGCAAAAACCAAGCAGGTGCTGGTCGACGAGGACGGCTCCTCAGGAGCCACCTTCACATAGGTGCCGACCTCAACCCCAGCCAAGAGGAAGCATTGGTGAAGTTCTTGCGCTCGAACAAGGATATATTTGCATGGGAGCCCAATCAGCTGGTGGGGGTCCCGAGAGAGGTGATTCAACATTACTTAAGGGTATGCCCCAATGTGCGCCCTGTGAAGCAGCGAGCAAGGCGGCAGTCCACGGAGAAGCAGGCCTTCATCGTCTAAGAGACCCGCAAGTTGGAGGCGGCAAGTGCCATTCGCGAGGTTAGGTACCCCGAATGGCTGGCGAACCCCGTCGTGGTGCCAAAGAAAGGCGGAAAGGAGCGAATGTGCGTCGACTTCACCAACATCAACAAGGCTTGCCCTCAAGATCCGTTCCCTCTCCCGCGCATCGACCAGATCATCGACTCCACCGCCGAGTGCGACCTACTGTGCTTCCTGGATGCATTCTCAGGGTATCATCAAATCAAGATGGCGGTGGAAGATGTAGAGAAGATGGCCTTCCTGACCCCGTGTGGAGTGTATTGCTACACTTGCATGCCCTTCGGACTGCGCAACGCGGGTGCAACCATTCAGTGGCTGATGCACATCGCCTTCGGGCGGCAACTCGAGAGAAACACGGAGGCCTACGTCGATGACATTGTGGTGAAGTCTCGGGAGGCGAGAACCTTGATCCAAGACCTGGAGGAGACCTTTGAGAGCTTGCGCCAGGTAAACTTGCGGCTTAACCCGGAAAAGTGTGTATTGAGTGTCCCTTCCGGCAAGCTGCTGGGATTCCTCGTGTCCCACAGAGGGATCGAGGCGAACCCGGAGAAGATCAAGGCCATTGAGGACATGAGCCCACCGCAGACCCTCAAGGAAATGCAGAAGCTGGCTGGTCGGTGACCGTGTTGGGGCGCTTCATCTCCAAGCTCGGAGAGCGTGCCTTACCCTTCTTCAAGCTGATGAACAAGAAGGGCCCATTCGAGTGGACCCCGGAGGCTGACCGAGCCTTCCAAGACCTCAAGAGATACCTGACCAGCCCTCCGGTGATGGTGGCGCCACGGCCTCTCGAGCCTCTAATACTTTATCTTGCCGCCACCCCATACTCCGCCAGCGCGGCGCTAGTGGTGGTCTGAGAGGAGCATCAAGCTAGGAGCGCGCCGCACCAAGCTACGCCGCCAGCCGAGATGACGCAAGGTCAGGAGGACGCAGGAAGAGCCAAAGCGACAACAAAACAAGACCAAGCTCGGCAGGACAATGCCGTAGAGATTCCCGCAAGCGATCAGGCGCCAGGGGTCCCGCCACCTCAGGAGGCACCCCAACCTTCGCAAGACGCGAGCCTCGCCAGCACGCCTTCCCTCGTCGAGCACCCGGTGTACTTTGTCAGCACGGTGTTGCGGGACGCGAGGGCACGGTATCCCATGCCTTAGAAGCTCCTGCTCACGCTCCTGGTGGCCTTGCGCAAGTTGCGGCACTACTTCCAGGGCCACCCCATCAAAGTCGTCTCGGCCTACCTGTTGGAGAGGGTGCTCAGGAGCCCCAACTCTGCCGGGAGGGTCGCCGAGTGGAACATCGAGCTGCAGGCGACCCAGTTGGAGTTCAGCACCACCAGAGTCATCAAGGGAGCCGCGCTCGCTGATTTCGTGGCAGAATGGACGGATGCCCTGACGCTGGAAATAGGCGAGGACCGGTCCACCTCGCCAGGAAGTGAGGCGCCCGACGGATGGGTCATGTACTTTGATGGCGCCTTCGCGCACCAGGGCGCGGGGGCTGGAGCAGTACTCATCTCGCCCACGCAGGACAAGCTATACTACGCTGTGCAGCTCTGCTTTCAGTAGGGTGAGAAGGTCTCCAACAACATTTCAGAATACGAAGGCCTCATAGCTGGCCTGAAGGCCGCGGCAGCTCTAGGGGTGAAGCGCCTCACCGTCAGGGGCGACTCACAGCTCCTCATCAACTTCTCCAACAAAGTGTACGAGCCAAAGGACGAGCACATGGAGGCGTACCTCGCAGAAGTACGTAAGATGGAAAAGCAGTTCCTAGGCCTAGAGGTGCAGCATGTGCCCCGTGGCACCCACAAGGAAGCCGATGACATCGCTAGGAGAGCATCCAAGCGGCAGCCCCAGGAGCCCGGCGTCTTCGAGGAGCGGCTCTTCAAGCCGTCAGCCACGCCACCACTTTCAAGCACAGCACGGCCTCGGGAGGAGCTCCCGCAACCGCCTGCCACGGGAGCCCCAGCTTGTGGCCCGACCTTAGGAGCTCGCTTTCTCTTGGTGCTCGAGCCCCAAGAGGGATGTTGGACCAAGGAATTCAAGGAATATTTGATGCAAGGGGCACTACCGGAGAAGGAAGAGGACGCAGAGCGCGTGGCCCGGCAAGGCACGACATACTGTATCCAGGACGGTGAGTTGTAGAGAAAGCGACCGAATGATATTTCGCTGCACTGCATTTCCAGGGACCAGGGGAAGGAGTTGCTGATTGACATACACGGTGGGGACTGCGGACACCACTCGTCGTCACGGACTCTTGTCGGCAAGGTATTCCGCAGTAGGTTCTATTGGCCCACGGCGCTCAACGACGCAGCCGAGCTGGTGAAGTCCTGCGAAGCTTGCCAGTTCCACGCCAAGCAGATCCATCAGCCAGCTCAGGGCCTCCAGACTATACCGCTCACATGGCCATTCGCGGTCTGGCGGCTGGATATCTTGGGCCCTTTCCCTCGAGCGCCAGGGGGCTACCGCTACCTCTATGTCACCGTTGACAACTTCACCAAGTGGGCGAAAGTGGAAGCCATCCGCACCATCCCAGCCGGTTCTGCGGTCAAGTTCATCAAGGGCCTCGTGAGCCATTTCAGGGTCCCCAACCGCATCATCACCGACAACGGCTCGCAGTTCACCAGTAACCTCTTCAAAACATACTATGCTAACCTTGGAACGCAGATCTGCTACACTTCGGTGGCGCACCCCAGGAGCAATGGCCAGGCTGAACGCGCCAACGCGGAGGTCCTGAGAGGCCTCAAGACCAGGACCTTCAAGAAGAAGCTAGAGGCCTGTGGCAGGGGCTGGCACGACGAGCTCCAGTCCATGCTGTGGTCCATCCGCACCACCGCCACTAAGCCGACGGGTGAGACCCCATTCTTTCTTGTCTACGGAGCTGAAGCCGTCCTCCCTCACGAGGTCAAGCATCTCTCCGCACGGGTCCTGGTGTTTGATGAAATGCAGCAGGACGCCATGCGGAGGATGGACCTCGTACTGGGGTAGGAGCGTCGCCGCGAAGCTGCACTAAGGGCGGCGAGGTACCAGCAGGCGCTGCGACGATACCACTGCCGCAACATCCGCTCCAGGACGCTCGAGGCGGGCGACCTCGTCCTGAGGCGGGTCCTCTCCAGGGAAGGGTTGCACAAGCTCTCCCCCGTGTGGGAGGGCCTATTCTGGGTCGTCCATGTCTCTAGGCCTGGCGCCGTGCGCCTGGAGACACAAGACGGGGTGCCCATCCAGAACGCCTGGAGCATCCAGCACCTCCGGAAGTTCTACCCATGAAGCAAGGCCCAGTGCTTGTGAAGAAGGGCCCAGTGCCTGTGAAGAAGGCCCGGTGCCTGTGAAGAATCGCCGCCCGTGACACTCTCACGTAATAATGAGTGGGGCTGTACACGCCCCGGAGTCTCAGGAGTGCCGCCCTCGGGCCTCGGGGGCTCCCTCCCACGCCTAGTGGCAGCACTTAGCTCCGCGCTGGTGAGAAGACTTGAAGACTAGACTAGGTGCCGGACGCGGCTTTTCATTTGCTTTCCGTAGTTGGCTCGCCTTCTCTTAATCAAAATTTGCTTCTGGTGTTCCTTGCTGATCTGGTTCCATCGCCTTTTGTCACCTTTTCTGAATCCGGTTCGCTTGTGTTCTCTCTCTCTCGCATACCTCGCGAGGGGGCTAGGCAGGTGCCCTCGCGAGGGTTTCTTCCTCCTATGCTATTCCGTCCCTATCCCTTCGGTCTGCTTTCTCGCGAGGCACCCTCGTTCGAGCCTACAAGCTGGCGCACCTCTCCTAATCCGTGCCCCTCGGGTACCGCGATATGAAGCGCTGGGTCAAGGCTTGAGTGAAAAGTCTCCTAGCGGGCTTCCTAATGATTTTTTTGCAGTTTTTGAGCAACCATTAAGCCAAGACGGGCACGAGGAAACAAGTGCCTCGTGAAGAGGAGGCTGCACCAAACGCGCCAGGCTAAGTTATCTCCACACAAAATAATGACACAAACGCAGAAGTAACAAGCATAGCGTAATGATTGAGGAACCATAGTTCGATACACGCCCCTCTGGGCCCATACTAGTTTCATTGTGATGCAGGAAAGAAAAGAGGAACAAAACGAAAGAGGCGTTACAGCGAACCACGGAGGCAGGCCTCTAGCGACGTCCCGAGCCTAGCCGAAACCCTCCTTGCGCTTCACGGAGGCGCGGCGACGAGACGACCCGCCACCACCTTCGAAGCGAGCGCGACGGCATGGCGGCTGGTCGTAGCCGCCGCTGCTGGAGCTTTCGCCAAGAGAAGAGCCATCGTAGCTGGACGAGGCGCGACCGGCGGGCTCGCCCTCACCCTCGTCACGACCATCGCCGAGACCGAGCACCTCCTCGCTATCATTCGTCTTGGGGAAGCACCCGACATGGCGACCATCTTCCCCAAACACCCTCATGTAGAGGGTCGCATCGCCGTCGTACTTGAAGTGGAGGGTGCACCGCTTGCCCAGACCACGCGCGCGGGCGAACGTTTGCCAACGGCGGGCCAGGGCTATGTTGCCCACGGTGGAGACCTCAACCATGACCCAGGAGGCCCTGCTACAGCAGCCGTCCGCCTGTAGCCACAGCCCGCCGGGACCAGAGGCCGGCAACTCGTCGACAAAGAAGCGCGGAAGCTGGAGCCAGTTGCCGGCTGGATCCTCCGACCAGACAACGAACTCCGGCAGCACCTCTGCCGAATGGAAGCGCGACCGGGGAGGCTGCGCAACCACGACACGTCTCACCTCATCGATAGGGCTGCCGCAACCGGAGTGACCCCCGCCACGCGCAGCAGCGCCACCCCGGGAGTGGGGGCCACGGCAGGAGTCATGGTGTGCTTACGAGGACGACCGCGTCCCCGCTTGGGCGCCTGAGAACCGGGCCCCTCGCGAGGGGCCTTTCCCTTCTCCGCGGCAGAGAACCTCTTCGGCGGCGCCATTGGAGTCGGTGGTGGAGCAGAGGAGGAAGGAGCAGGCGGAACGGGAAGAAATGGGCGACGGGGGCTCCGTCCCCTCCCCCATTTATAGCAGGAGAAGGCCAACCAGCGCCCCCCACGATCACAGGTAATGATGGTTTTCCTTGCATGTCGCAGGGACTTGTCAATTCGGGCAGTTGCCAAGGCAGCGTGGGGAAGCGGAGACGCCCACGTCCAATCAACCGCCACGCGTCAAAAGAGGGCTACTGAAGCAGGCCCGTGAAGACCTGTTGTATGCCGAGTCACAATGGTAGAACGAGCGCCTTGTTTTATCCTGGATCAAGGAGGAGGCAAATGCGCTGAAAGAAAAAAATGCCCAGCAGGCTGAGGAGATTGATCAACTAAAGGCTCAGCTGGCTGCTGCCGAGGCAAAAAATCAGGAAGCAGATGAAGCCATGTCTAGTAAGTATTTCCCGCCTTTAAAAAATACCTGATGACTATTGTGGACTAATTTATTCTTCATATAGCTTTACTGACAAGTCAGCCTAAAGAGACCTCGAGCCCTTCGTCCGAGGATGCCCTGACGGACCTCATTGAGGTGCATGAGCGAGCTCGGAAGGCTATGAAATTTGTTTTTAAAGCTCTATGGGTCAAAGAATAAACTGTGCCCGAGGCTATGTCCGAGCTCGCCGAGCATCTCAAAGGGGCTCGATGCCGAATGCAGGACTGGAAGATATCGGCCTGTCGGAGGGAGCAAGGGAGGCATGGGCGATCGTCAAGAACCGCTACATTGGCGTAAAGACGGAGCACCTTGCTGAGGCGGGCCTAGTTGGTGCTGAGTGTAAGGAGGTGCCGACCTGTCTGGTCTATGACAATGTGATGCCCGCCGCGTGTCTCTCTCAGCGGGACTGTACTCTTGATTCCTTGATAGACGGGCTTGATAAAGTTTAAGATATGTGCAATGATTATATGTATCTATGTACTTTACGTCATTACAATCGCGTCTGTAATAAAAACTTTGTTAGCTAGCCTCCGTCTTCCCTCCTTGACCATTGGTCAAGGCGTTCTTCCTACTTTTGATCCGACGAAGCCGACTAGATAATTCAGACAACAAGGCAACCTAGCTATGGGGCTCAAAAAACAAAGTGAACCAGAGCGTATGTATTATTACGTTTAGGCGTAAGAAACATCTTCCAAGAAAAATAGTCCCTCTATTGGTTCCTTTTCTTGGGTGGTCATGTTTGACCATGACCGCCTGCTTGAACAGGATGGAACATATATCTGAGGTGAGCATGAAGCCCCCAGTGATTTTTGATATTTAAAGCAAACCACTTCCATAGGAGCCGACCAACTGTATTCTTTAGAACGCTAGCTTTTGGTTTCACCCGTCTGAGGTACTTATCCGGTTGACCCGGTAGCAACAATCATAGAGGTGCTCCCTTTACCCCCTAGTCAAACAATCGGGAACCTAGGGTGTAAGCAAAGGAGCCAGGCAACCCAGCTTGGCCAAAATTTAAGTCAAGTCGATGCATATGAAGGCATAAGGCGGTTAGATTGGAAGGATGCCTCGAGAGTGATTAAGATATATGTGGTATTGAAAAATCCCACAACATAGTATATGTCATACATATAACACGTGTCCGAAGGAATCAGTTCACTTCGGATTTACCGATCATAGCTAGCAAAAAGTTATAACAACTTAAGAATTTATAGCTATTAAATGCTAACGGGAAAATGACCAAAAGGCTAAGGTAGAGGTGACTGCAATTAAATGTAAAAGCGTCGAAGCAGGGCGGTGTTACAAGGGTTCGGCTGCAGCCTGTTATCTGCAGTTTCTTGGATACGATATGCACCTCCAGTGAGCACTTGGTCAATTGTGAACGGTCCGTCCCATTTTGGGAGAGTTTATGTTTCTGCTTTTCTGGATGAAACCTCATGACCAATTACCTTTATTGAATGATTTCCTCTAGACTTCCCTCCTTTTGTAGCGATATGCCTGTTGTTCGTAAAAAGTGGAGTGTGCCCGAGCCACATTCCGTTCCTCTTCAAGAGCATCAAGGTCGTCCTGCCAATCTAGCTTCACCGCCCTCTCTTCATACATACACACTCTAGGTGCATCGTGAATGAGGTCGCATGGTAAGACGGCCTTGGCTCCATAAACCATGAAGAAAGGTGTGTAACACGTGGACCGGTTGGGTGTAGTGCATAATCCCCATAATATGGAGTCGAGGTCCTCTACCCAATGGCAGTCAACCTCCTTTAAGGAGCAGACTAATCGTGGCTTGATACCACTTAAGATAAGTCCGTTGGTGCATTCGACATGTCCTTTGGTCTGGGGGTGGTACACAGAGGCATGAATGCCCATCTTTGCACACCACGCCTTGACCTCTTTGGCAGTGAAATTTGTGCCATTGTCCGCAGTTATACTATAGAGGACACCATAACGATGTACCACGCCAGAGATAAATTCTAGGACTTGCGTTGCCTCGACTGTTGTGACCGGCTTTGCTTCGATCAACTTTGTGAATTTATCTACCATGATGAGTAAGTATTTCTTTTTGTTCGAGACCCTTTTAAGAGGGACGGCCATGTCAAGACCCCAGACCGCAAAAGGCCAAGTAATCGAGATAGTCCGAAGAGCCGCGGGGGGGGGGGCATGTGACTTTGGTTGGCGAAAATCTGGCAACCAGGGCAACGTTAAACCAAAGTTTTTGCGTCCTCTTTGGCGGAAGGCCAATAAAGTCCAGCTTGGAAAGCTTTAGTAACCAAGGTCGAGCTGCGGCGTGATGGCCGCTCATGCTGGAGTGAATTTCTGCAAGGAGCTCGTGTCCTTCCTATTCGGTTATACACCTATGGAGGACACCCGTAACACTTTTTTATACAGCTCACCTTCATGGATGTGATAGGCCTTTGATCGGCAGATTATTCTCCATGCTTCGGTTTGGTCGTTGGGTAGCTCATTATGGAGCAAGTATCCGAGGATGGGCACGGTTCATGGTGTGATAACTACCATGACTTGGTGAGCCGAGGATGTTTCTTCAACAACCGAGCCTCCAATTATTCCCTCATCTTCCTCGGCTGCCGGAGAGTTGACCTTACTGGGGTGCGGGGGAGATGGTATGGAGTTATCATCTTGCCAGACCACGGACGGCTTAAAAAACGTTCTTAAAATGTGTTCTCTAGAACCAGATCCCACTTAGAGCCCATCCTTGCGAGGACATCAACCGCCTGATTGCTATCGCGTGGGATATGGTGGAATTCCATACCTTTGAAGCGGGCTGATATAGCCAGGACGATGTTCCAGTATGCTGTCATTTTCGGGTCCTTTGTGTCAAATTCACCATTCACTTGTGATATCGCAAGGTTAGAGTCACCTCGGACCTCAAGATGCTGGACACCCATGCATATGGCTATTACTAGTCTGTGTAGTAGAGCCTCGTACTCGGCTGCATTATTTGAGTCGGTATACATGATTTGCAACACATGCCGTATATTATCTCCAGTGGGTGAGGTGATGACTACCCCGTCTCCTAACCCGGCCAACATTTTGGAGCCATCAAAGTACATTGTCCAATGTGAATATGTACTGTACTCCCGAGAGAGTTTGGCCTCTGTCCCTTCAACCATGAAATCGGCCAGCACATGAGACTTAATAGCTTGGCGTGGGCGAAACATGATTTCAAAAGGGAGGCGTTTGATTGCCCACTTGGCGATACGCCTAGTTACATCTCCGTTGATAATGTCGCCTAGAGGGACTTCGGATGCCATGGTGATAGAACACTCCTGAAAGTAGTGCCATAGATTCCGAGATGCCATAAATGCTGTGTAGGCAATCTTCGACCTTGTTTTGCACGGGTTTAGTACCTCAGAAACATAATATACTGGCCTCTGCACCTGGAATCTGTGACCTTTGATGTCGCATTCGACTACGAGGACCGCGCTGATGACTTGGTTAGTTACCGAGATGTATATAGCAATGTGGGTTTGCCTACTCCGGGTGCTGCGAGTATAGGATTCGTACCAAGGATCCTTTTAATTTCTCTTACGGCATCGCCTGCCTCGCTGGTCCATTTGAAATTCTTCATTTGCTTCAGAAGTTTATATAGTGGAAAGGTATTTTCCCCTATCCGTGAGATGAATTGACTGAGGGTGGCCAGGTAGCCGACAAGTTTTTGAACGTGCTTGAGCTCGGTAGGTATTGCTAATGCAGCTAAGGCTCAAATTTTAGGTGGATTGGGGTTGATTCCTCTATGGCAAACAATGAATCCAAGCAGTTTGCCTGGTGGTACCCTGATGACGCACTTCTTTGGATTGAGCTTAATGTGGTATAACTGGAGACTGGTGAATATGTCACCAAGATCCTTGACCAGCTGCCGGACGCCCTTGGTTTTGACAACCACGCCATCCATGAAAGCCTCGGCTATTTTGCCGATATGTTTTCCAAACATGTCTGAATCAGACGTTGATATGTAGCACTGTCACTTTTCAATCCAAACGACATTGTATTAAAACAAAATGGCCCATAGCGCGTTATCAAGGCCGTTGCTTCCTGATCGGATTCCTTCATTTTGATTTGATGGTACCCTGAATATCCGTCTAGGAAGCATAAAGAGTCGTGTCCTGCCGTGGGGTCAATAATTTGGTCGATGCGCGGTGAGGGGAAAGGGTCTTCCGGTCAGGCTTTGTTAACATCTTTAAAATCAACACAAAGACGCCAAAATGTATTCTTCTTTGGGGCACCATGACCAAGTTAGCCAACCATTCAGGGTGTTTGATATCTCGAATGAACCCTGCTTCTAGTATTTGGCCAGTTCTTCACCCATTGCTTGACGCTTGTGCTCGAAAAATCGCTGAAGTGCCTGCTTGTCTAGTTTGAATCCTTTGACGAACTTCATACTGTGTTCACCTAAATTCTTTGGGATTCTTGGCATATCTGAGGGGTGCCTCGCAAAAATATCCCAGTTTTCCTAGAGAAACTTTCGTAGGGCTTTGTCGATCTCCAGATCCAGCTGGGCGCCAATGGACGTCGTTTTAGTTCGGTCTGTTGGGTGCACTTGAAATTTTACAATCTCATCTGCTGGCTTGAACGACGTCAACTTAGATCTCTTGTCCATAATGACATCATCCTTGTCAATCGTGGCATGGTTTCCATTAGCTCTTCAACTACAAAGGCATCTGCTAGTGACTCGAGGGCAAGTGAGGCCGTTTTATTCTTGTCCCTGAGTGCCCTGTCTGGGTTATTGGTGACAGTTATCACCCCGTTGGGACCTGGCATTTTAAGTTTCATGTATCCGTAATGGGGCATGGCGTGAAATTTCATGAATGCTTCTCGCCTGAGAAGGGCGTGGCAGCCGCTTTGAAAGGGTAGAACATGGAAGGTTAACTCCTCGTACCGATAGTTCTCGAGAGTGCCGAAGACAATGTCCAGGGTGACTTTTCCCTTGCATCGTGCTTCTCTTCCTGGGATAATGCCCTTGAAAGTTATGGAGCTATGCTGGATGTGGGTCGTGTCAAGTTGCATTTTTTCAGCGTGTCCTTGTAGATGAGGTTCAAGCTACTACCGCTGTCCATTAGCACCTTATGTAGCTGGCATCCGTCCACTATGGTGTCAAGGACCAGGGCGGCTGGGCCTCAGCTTAGGTCAATCGTCGGCTGACCGTGCTGCTCAAATGTGATCGACATGTCTATCCACGCGCCCGGAGGTGTGCGTATCTGGACATGGTCGAGTTCCCGTGGAGCCCGTTTCCTTTGATTACCCGTTCTGTATGTTTGGTAGATCATCCGGACCTCAGTTTCATCTGAGGAATTTGCAGAATGAATAATAGCGGACATATTTGCGAGGAGGACCTCGCCACCCTTTCACGACTCAACATGCTAGAAGGTTGTGTGTTGGGTCGGTGTTAAGCAAAACGAAGTGTATAGGGCATGAGTGGTCCAGCAGTCCGTCCAGGGCGGTTTGGGATCTTATCTTCTTTCTCTTTCGGGATGAATCTACTAACACAGGGCACCTAGATGGCTCCCCTTGTCATGTGAGGTCATAGTCTTTCAACTTTCCTGACTGGACTAGCCCCAAATTTTCATCTTGGGCCAACCAGGCATCTTGAATGGCGCAAAATTTTGACACAAGCTCTGAGAGCTCGGAGAAAGTTTGAACTTGGCGCCGAGCAAGAGCGTTTAATATGGCCTCATCGTCACAGTTGTGACGAAAGGCGGCCTGTATTTCCTTGTCGGGGCAATTGGCTATTTTGTTCTTGACGAACAATAATCTCGACTAGAATTGCCGGAATGTTCCCCCGGCTCGTTATTTACGTAGATTAAGTCCCAGACACCGGGAGGTCCTGAATTACTTGGTCAATACTCAACGTGGGGGTGGGTGGGATCGATAATTTCAATCCGACTAGGGGGGACTCCGAGGTACCCCCATGTTCTTTGTGGGGACATGCACGGAGAAGGAGGTATCTGGGCCCGGCTTAACATCTGAAACATCCGCCTCTTCTAATTGATTGATCTCTTGCTCGTCTTTAGCGGGGAGCTCAGATCCGAGGTTTCTTCGAATCGGGCCCCGTCGTCCAAGCTTATAAAGGGAGCGTGAAGCTTCGAATAGAGTTCCTGATCGGTCCCTACAACCTCGAAGGGGGACTGCAACTTGGGATCCAAAGGGCCATCAGACGACCCATTTGGTGAAAATTGTTGACACACAAGAGGTGCCGAGGGGACTCCGATTGCCAGTTGGCGAAGCCATGACTCCAAGGTGATCGCACAACAAGCTCTCAATGAAAGCACCAATGTTGGTGTCAAAACTGGCAGACCTCGGGTAGGGGGCCCTGAGCTGTGAGATCGGATCGATGGGTAACAGGAGACAAGGAACACAATGCTTACCTAGATTCAGGCCCTCGCAAGGAGATAAAACCCTACGTCCGACTCTTGCTTATATTATGGGTGCATTAAAGTACAGAGTTGATCTACCTCGAGATTGTAAGTTGTGGACTAAAACCCTAAGGCTAATGGTAATGATATAATCCCCCTATCTATGGACCAAAACCTCCGGCTTATATATGCACCGGGGGTTGCTAGGGTTGCACGTGGCTGATTGCCATCTAGGGGTTACATGCCAAACCTAACAAGTATTCTTAGAGTACACGCCAAGTCCTCAGTGAAGCCCGATCTGCCATAGGTTAGAAGCTTCCAGAGTCCTTCCTTATCAACTGGCTTTCAATCCGACCCATGGACTAAACCGGCTAGGCTGGGACCCCCTAGTCCAGGACACCATTAAAGGGGATTGTGGGGTTTATTGCAGAGCTTTGATTCTTGGTTAACCTGTACTATGACTACCAGTAATTTCTTTGAGGTAAGAGAGCGCACACGAGCCTAGTAGTCAGCACAACAATACACCACTATGGATCCTCTCCCGTTTCCATATGAGAAGGCCATCCATAGCACTCACACTTATCCTGCGCATTTTAGAGTATCCACTTCAAGTTGTCTATGAACCATATAAGTCTGCAAGTACTCCATATCCAGGGACGCGACTATTCGAATAGATCATCAACCCTGCAGAGGTATACTTCTTGTCAAGCTTCAAGCGAAGGCCTAGCGAGGGTGTCGTCCACAACCTGATTAACCACGCAAGACTCCAAATCCAGGTTTATCGCCTACTTGAGCTTGTATCCGCAAAGGAAGTTTGGCCAAAGTTTCTATCACGGCCCCAAATGATGTGAGCAGGGTTCCCAAGTCCACCCCGACGTATGGTACTATGTTCGGTACACCGTGCCACATGCCTAGCCATCCCAAGTCCACCTCATCAGGTAGTACCGCGGTTGGTATGGCCAATAGCACATCCTACAAACACAAGAAACTGGTGGCAACCCCTGGACATATATCAGGGCAATTAATTAGTCGAGAGGGGTCACATTTTAGGGCCCAATGTGTGGTAATAACTGTTCTTGGATAACATACGCATAACTCAGTTCTGAAGGATGGTCCCAATGAGACAACCCACAATGTACTCCTACATGGCCTCTCATCGCTAACTTTACGAAAATGTGTTCACACACTTAACTCCCAACAGTAGGACATGATCACAACCATTCCAATTCATCCCAGATGAATCAGACCCGACACAAATCTAAGCATAGCAAGCATGGCATGGATGAAGTTACAACATGGCTCATGCAACTCCTAGTCATGTTAGGAAGGTTTAGCTATTTACTGAGACAATGACAAGTCATGCGGAGGAATGGGTTCAACGACCAAAACATGTAACAGTTGAAACATTGTTATCCAAATGCAGTAAAAGAGAGCATGAGCGAGAGAGTGGGATTGTATCAGAATGTTCAAGGGGGCTTGCCTGCCTGGCACTTCTGAAGATAGTACTTCTCTTCATCAGTGTCAATGATCACTACATCAAAAACATCTTCTACCAAGAAGGAACAAACACCGACAAACAAAGGAACAACATTCAAGTCATGGCAATGATGCACATCCAAATGAATGATGTGACATGTTAAGGTAGTGAACTCACCTAATGCAATAGTTAGCCAAATTAATTAAAGTGGAGTTCAAACCTATATCAAATTCC
This sequence comes from Triticum aestivum, assembly GCF_018294505.1. Classification (NCBI taxonomy): domain Eukaryota; kingdom Viridiplantae; phylum Streptophyta; class Magnoliopsida; order Poales; family Poaceae; genus Triticum; species Triticum aestivum. The sequence goes on from NC_057799.1 coordinate 441,254,856, forward strand.
AACTCCAACTCTATTATCAAATTTTCCCTAATCATGATTTATCCTAAACAGTGATGTTAAGTTTTTCAAACATGCATGAACATGGCATAAACAGATTGTCTAGATTTTTTGATTATTTTTCATATATAATTTGTTTTCATCTAAGGTACAGTTGTTTTTCTATGAATTTTTGAAGTTCAGTTAATTTTCTGGAATTTATTAAACCATTTCCAATTTACTAAAAACCAGAAAAGCATTATGACGCCAGTACTTCATCAGCAGTCAACAAAGTCAAACCTGACCTATGACACATCTAATTAGTAGGGTTAATTAGTGTTAACTCCGACCCTAACTAAAAATCAACGGGGCCTGGGCCCACACATTAGTGACTAGGGGTGGTTAGCGGGGTCATTAGTGGCTAATTAAATGGGACACATCAGCCCGACCCGTGGTTACTCATCGGCGACCACATTCCACGATGATGTGCCGCCGGAGAGGCTCGGGTTCCACGTACAGGGGCGGTTTGGGGCGTGGTTAGCATGCTTTTTCTTTAGTATTGGTTGAGTGCAATTTTGAATCTCCAGCGGCCAGCATACAATCAGAGGAAGAAGAAGACTAGTATGATTTCCAATGTAATTTTATCTTTTGCTGGTCATTGTACGTCTAGTTGTCTATCCACTGTATTGAATTATGTTTTCCTCAGTATTAATATTTTTAATGCTAATGTTGATGTTCTTTGGTTTCATAGAGTAATTTTTGTTTGAGAAACCACAAACAACTTCCTGATTTTTTTGAGACAATCACGCAAAGCTTTATTAGCACATCATAAAATTTTCAGGAGCTTCCATGTTCGAGCCCCTAAGTTCATGATGTTTTTGCACCTAGTAAAGATTCTAGATCTTTTGGTTATTTCTCGAAGAATACGCCATAGTTGGCTGCACTTCCTTTCCTGATTTCATCAGTGACCACCTTGCAGTCTGACGCCACATGGATGTGATGCTCATAAAGATCATTAGCCAGTGTCGAAACCTCCCTCCCAGCCAATGCTTCCAAGGTAGTAGGGTCATCATATCCCATGAAGACCACTACCGATGCTCCCAAGAAAAGTCCCTGGCGATCTCTTCATAAGGCTCCCACAACACCAATAGGTTCATTCATAGTCAGCGCTGCATCAACCTTGATTTTGCAAAGTCCCTCTGGTTATGCTAGCCAATGATTAGGCCTTATAGGCCCTGATTTGATGAATGTGGCTTTTGGTTTCTCTAGGATCTGTAACTCTAACAAGAAAGAGTTTATGAAAATATGAGTTGAGAAAGGACTCTGAAATATCTCCTCATGAATACCCTTCCTTCTGGCATGCCAAACAACCCATAATGCAATTGACATGGTGGTGAATTCAACATTCGGCATATTCTTGAGCAAAGAAAAGAGGCAACCTTTTGCATGTCGATCCTGTTTGGGACAAATGTGTTTGATCACCGTCTCTAGAGCCAAATCCCACACACTTCTAGCCATAGAACAATCAAGTAGCATATCTCCATGTATCCTTAGCTCCACAAAGAGAGCAAATCGATGTTAGTGACATGTTTCAATGGGGAAGAAACTTTCTAGTAGGTATGGAATGCTTCACTAGATGCCATAGAAACATCTCGATTTTACTTGGGATGTGAATCTTCCAAAGGGAAGTCCAACCGTTACTATCATTACCATAGGTTGAGGACCACTCTCCCTTTTTTTGAAAGTTAGCAGGAGAACTAGTAAGATTCCATTTCAGAAGAAAAAGCCAATGGCAAAGTACAAGAGATGGGACAAGGTACCATGAAACAACCCAAAGGCAAGCAAAGAAGAGAAACAAAACAAAGGGTAGAAGAATGTCCTACACCCTCTAGGATAGATCTTTGTCTACTCACGAGACAAACTAGCAAGCTAGATATATAACAACCTGCACCGACGGTTCTTTCTTCTCGAAGATTCGATGGTCACACTCATGACAGATTTCCCATGAAAGAAGCAGGGTCAAGGACTTTGCGGCTGCATGATCAGACTTGGGAAGGTTAGAAGAGAGTGAAGAACACTAGTCAATAGTTGTAGCTGAAACCTGCCAAACTCCCGGTGATAGTGCTGCTGTACTTGCCAACAAAGTGACAGAAGTCCATAGCTCCTGCGGCCGAGGGCATTCCTTGAGAATGTGGTCATCCATCTTCAAATTATGCATGCACATGGTGCAAAAATAATTGTTCTCCCAGCTCCTTAGCAGAAGGATATTTTTCGTAAGAATTTTTTGTTGCACGGCCATCCACGAGAAGAGCTTGCATTTGAGGGGCTCGCACAAGCCACATCATATGAACAAATGGCGTGCTCACTTGTCCAACAAAAACATGTGGTTTACCGACCTTGCCGAGTACACACCATCCATCGAGAGCTTACGAAGAACTGAGTTCGGCGTCCCAGGTTGCAACACTAAGATCTCTATCCTGGAGGATAGTTTGAAAAGCTCAACAAGCATTTCATCTTTGAATCCATGGGAGAGATCCCACAGCCAAGCAGAGTTTTCCATTGCGCTAAAAACCGATCTTCTCTTATCAAAATTCCAAACAAGGCCGGGGTAATGTGTCACACGGGATGTACCTTCAAGCAAAAAAATCTCGTCCGTCTAGGATTGTCATCCATATCTGAGACAGGTGCGACCAAAGTTCAGCCTCAAGCAAAGAAACAATGGGATGGTAAGAAACTTTTAGAATTCTTGCACCAAGAGAGTCCGGTTGCCTCCATGACTGTTTGGACAGTAGTGCCAGATTAGATATCTTCAAGTCTCTAAACCCAAGACCACTCATATAGACTTCGGATGCGTTAAAACATCCCATGATATCCATGCATGTTTTCTCCGACCATTCAGACTTCCCTACCAGAACTATCGTATGAGGGAAGTAACATTCTCATAGAGGCCCCTTCGAAGCCTAAAGCAAGCCATAGAATAAAGAGGTATAGACAGAGAATTAGAGAGAGAAGAAGAGAACATGATAGGGCTTCTCTGTTATGAGGATTATATCTAGGTCTAGCTCTAATTAGATCAACTCCAATTTAGAACTAGAACTAAAGAACTAGAGGAGGCTCCAAAACTTGTGTTTCAGAAGTCAAAAATCCTCTAGTTATATAGGTTAAAGGGAGAGGGAGGGGTGGCCAGCATGGGGAAGGGTTTCCCCTTCTCTTGCACCGACCTAGGAGGTGGTGGAGTCCAACTCGACCTCCTAATTTGGCCTCCCCTTGGGGCGCCTCCACTAATGGGCCTTAGGGCCCATATACTCTCCCCTACTAGGCCTTTTCTTGTTTTCTTTAATCCATTGACTATGAATATATTCCAGGGCTAATCATATTAGATACCTTTATAATTTATATTTAAGTCCTCGGAAACAATTTCCACCTATATATAATTTTTCGGTATTACCCGACAATACGTGAAACTCTTCTGGTAACCCCGATACGCTTCCAGTTTCTCTCGACAATATTTTTATATTCTGGAAACTATTTCAAGAGTATTTTCTCATAACTCTCACTCCACAAACACTCAAAAGATCATGATTTCCTTAAGCTTGTGACCCAGTAGGTTCGGTAAAACATAGACATAAATGGAACTCCCTTTCCTTCAATGACCAATAGTGGAATCGTGGACATCCTTATTGATACCTATGAATACACAAATGATATTCGAGTGAACATTTGGTTATCATGTGCTATTACCTTTGCTTCGCCATACTTTAGAAAACCTGAGGTGAGATATATCAGTATCCTCTTGAGTCATTGTCATGCTCATTATGCCGGTCTCCTTGTTACCGGTTTTGTTCAACTTTCTCGTTGGCATGTTCTGGCATCCCGATGACCTAGTCACCTATGCTTTGCCAGACGATGATGGATGCTGTCATATCGAGAGGACACTAAGAATATCTCTCCATTGTTGGAGGAGAAAATCCCACTCTGGAGCTATCTAGCCCCTTGTCAAACTTTCTGATGAACCTGTAAGTGGTCATAATGGTCACCGTATTACAGATGACGTTTGAGCAACCCCAAAGTCCATCGTACGTTAAGAAGTGACTACAATACTCCATGGCCTAAGGAACTAAAGCATACGTTAACTATCCGTGTTATATCGATTGACTTGTGTAGATAGTATCTCAAAGTAGAACATACAAGTTGGGTCAATTCAATGTGATCATTCTTCTAACGTCATACTCTCAAAGTTGTTTTGGGACTATCGTTACACTTGACGATATCCCAAGGTCCAGAAAACATGGGCACAGAAAACACTTGAGCTAGTCCTAGAGGCGAGACTAGGAATCAAGTTTTACCGTTTACCATTCCACACGTGCTTATGAGTTTTCCACTACATCGCAAATTCCAGGATCATAGTAGTTATAGCATAGAATATAAACTCTTAGTTGTAAACGTAGAAATAAATAATACAACATTATGGCCTCTAGGGCAGATTTCCAACAAAACTCCCTTCACACTATCACATAAAGATTGTGGGCATCCCCTACTAAAAAATATGGTGGTTTCTCATTGATCACTGTAACATCCTGATTCTCGGAATGTTCTAAAAAAGTTTCTAAAAAGTCAGGCAAGAAAATTTCGTTTGTTTATCTGTTACTAAAAACTTAAACTAACTTTTCATTAACTAAGAGGATTTTAATTTGATTAAATGCCAACCTAAATTAAACTTTCAGTTTTGTTCTTTCCTTCAAGTTGGGTTCCGCTTTTCTCGCTTTAGTATATTAAATTATGCACGTGTGTATTTTTCTTTGGAGTTTTCGAAGTCATTCATTTTTGAGCCTCTCTTCATTTTCTACTTTTTCCATAAAAAAATTCATTTTATTTTCTCCCTCATGTTATAAGTCTCTCTCTTCTTGGGTACAGCCCAAATCTTTGTTTGTTCCTTCCAAACTGAATTGGCCTAACCCAATCTGCCTCCTCACTTCTCTATTTGTTTCCTCCGACCGAATGGGGGCAAGACCACCATTTTGTTTCCCTCTCTATTCCCACTTGGGCCTTGGCCCATTTCCATTAGGTGGCTGCTTCTTCTCCCCCATGAACACCCACCCACACACACACACACACACACGTATAGGAAGCAAAACAACCGCAACACTAGCGCCAGCGTTGCCCATTTATCTTACTTCGATCACATCTTTCACCTGGACTTGAATGCATGAATTATCCCCACATCACCACAACTTAATTGCCTTAATTATTTCTTAGTTTCATGCCCTCTCACGTACACATGTATCAGTACAGAGAAGAAGAAACCTATAGAGAGCAGACGACAACAGCCTGAGCGCTCCATCTCTTCTGCCTCCTCCCTTTAAGTCCCTCTCCGGCTCTCCCTTGGTTGTTTCCATAAACTGAAGGCATCTTCATATGCGCCTCTACCTCATCTTCCATTCCCACAGCAACTCATGCCTTCTCCCTTCCCCATTCTACCAAGAACCTTCCTCGAAGAAATGACCCGGGCCTCGTCAGCATCGGCCAATATAACACCCTATATGGACATAGGAACGAGGGAACCTTCAAACAACTACATATACATATTTTAGGTAATGCTGACGTGAACCTTTTCATTAGCATATGCTTTCTCTTCGTAACGAGGAACCGACAATCCCTGGGCTTCGAGCATTAAATCCAATATGGTTTCATGGGGAATCTTCATGATCGTACCAACGCCCTGCCAATTTCGACAATGAACAGAGACGCAAAAGAAAATCGTTAAGATAGGTTGCATGTACAACCATATAAAGTATGCCCAAGCAGGAAGAAAATGAAAAAACATTCGACAATCCACACGCTTAAACAAGAATGACAAAAACACAAAACTGACCTTAGGTAGCCTGGTAACGGAGGACTGAGACCTAGGAGATCCATCATTGATGCCTCCGTCATCAACCACCTGCATGCCCACAAAACATAACCCTAATCCTAAATACAACATGAAATTTATGCCTCTGAAATAACACACCATAAAGCACTAGTCTACAATGGTTCATGATCAACAAACGGGTACAGCAAAGAAAACCAAGAATGGGAAATTGCACAAACATACTCAAGCAACAAAAAATCACCGCAGGGAACACATGAACAACCGGTTCCTCGTCCATCAAGGAAAAACCTGATAAGTAAACTGCGTTGGTATTTCCCCGAAGAGGGGATGATGATGCAGCACAACAAAGGTAAGTATTTCCCCCAGTTACGAAACCAAGGTTATCAACCCAGTAGGAGAACCAAGCAACACTATGTAAACAACACTTGCACAGAAACAATAAATACTTGCAAACCAACACATAAGAGGGGTTGTTAATCCCTCAATGGTATTGGGATAGATAGGTTTTGAGAAATAGATCTAACAAAAATACAAAATAAAATAAATAAAGAAAAATTGCAGCAAGGTATTTTGGATTTAATATATTATAGGAAATAGATCCGGGGGCCATAGTTTTCACTAGAGGCTTCTCTCAAGAAAATAGCATACGATGGATAAATAAATTACTGTTGGGCAATTGATAGAAAAGCCGTGAAGAAGGCCGAGGGCTTCAGGAGCAAGTGGGTCCTGATGGACGCAAAGTGCTCCCACCCCCGGCTGGTGCTGCCGACAGAGATGCCTGTGTCCCAAGAGGGATGGCTTCGCGCGAAGCTCACCGACCCTCTAGCGATGCACGTGCTGGAGAGGATGACGGCCGACCTGAAGCCCGGCGACTCGAGGGCGGCAAAGTTGTCGGGGGCCATGATCGCCAAAGAATTCATGGCGCAGCGCGTGGCTCCCCTCCAAGTGCGCCCGGCCCCACTGTGGAAGCTTGGAGACGAAGGGGACGACCTCCGCTTGCGCCCGGAGCCCCTTTCTGATGAGGAATTGCGCTCGAATCTTCGCTCCTTGGTTGGGGACGACCAAGGGTACCTGCCTGATTGCTTTGCTCCCTTGTTCCACTGCCCAGACGGGGCAGAGGTCGCCGCTGCCATGCCCATCTTTGACGGGCGTAGGCTTGTGCCGCCTGCACCCTCGAGCGCCCCGGAGACGACGGCCCCGGTGGACGTGTCATCCGACGAGTCTCGCGAGGAGGGAGAGGAGGAAGAAGAGGAGGAGGAGGAGCACGACTCGGATGCGACCCGTGAAGGGGCGAGGGAGACCTCCCCCTTGCGCAAGGCCGACATCCTCCGCACCCTGCCTGACGATGATGACTGATACGTCTCCAACATATCTATATTTATGAACTATTCATGCTATTATATTATCCATCTTGGATGTTTAACGGGCTTTACTATGCACTTTTATATTATTTTTGGGACTAACCTATTAACCTAGAGCCTAGTGCCAGTTTCTCTTTTTTCCCTTGTTTCAGTGTTTCACAGAAAAGGAATATCAAACGGAGTCCAAACGGAATGAAACCTCCGGGAGAGTTATTTTTGGAACGGAAGCAATCCAGAAGACTTGGAGTGTACGTAAGGGAAGCAATGAGGAAGGCACGAGGCAGGGGGCGCCCACCCCCTAGGCACGCCCTCCACCCTCGTGGGCCCCTCGTGGCTCCCCTGACCGACTTCTTTTGCCTATATATATCCATATACCCTAAAAACATCGAGGAACATAATAGATCGGGAGTTCCGCCGCCGCCAGCCTCTGTAGCCACCAAAAAACAATCGGGACCCTGTTCCAGCACCTTGCCGGAGGGGGGAATCCCTCACTAGTGGCCATCTTCATCATCCCGGTGCTCTCCATGACGAGGAGGGAGGAGTTTACCCTCGGGGCTGAGGGTATGTACCAGTAGCTATGTGTTTGATCTCTCTCTCTCGTGTTCTTGAGGTGATACGATCTTGATGTATTCCGAGCTTTGCTATTATAGTTGGATCTTATGATGTTTCTCCCCCTCTACTCTCTTGTAATGGATTGAGTTTTCCCTTTGAAATTATCTTATCGGATTGAGTCTTTAAGGATTTGAGAACACTTGATGTATGTCTTGCCGTGCTTATCTGTGGTGAGAATGGGATATCACGCGATCCAATTGATGTATGTTTTGGTGATCAACTTGCGGGTTCCGCCCTTGAACCTATGCATAGGTGTTGGCACACGTTTTCGTCTTGACTCTCCGGTAGAAACTTTGGGGCACTCTTTGAAGTACTTTGTGTTGGTTTGAATAGATGAATCTGAGATTGTGTGATGCATATCATATAATCATACCCATGGATACTTGTGGTGACATTGGAGTATCTAGGTGACATTAGGGTTTTGGTTGATTTGTGTCTTAAGGTGTTATTCTAGTACGAACTCTTGAATTGATCGATCCGAAAGAATAACTTTGAGGTGGTTTCGTACCCTACAATAATCTCTTCATTTGTTCTCCGCTATTAGTGTCTTTGGAGTGACTCTTTGTTGCATGTTGAGGGATAGTTATGTGATCCAATTATGTTATTATTGTTGAGAGAACTTGCACTAGTGAAAGTATGAACCCTAGGCCTTGTTTCCTAGCATTGCAATACCGTTTGTGCTCACTTTTATCATTAGTTACCTTGCTGTTTTTATATTTTCAGATTACAAAAACCTATATCTACCATCCATATTGCACTTGTATCACCATCTCTTCACCGAACTAGTGCACCTATACAATTTACCATTGTATTGGCTGTGTTGGGGACACAAGAGACTCTTTGTTATTTGGTTGCAGGGTTGCTTGAGAGAGACCATCTTCATCCTACGCCTCCCACGGATTGATAAACCTTAGGTCATCCACTTGAGGGAAATTTGCTACTGTCCTACAAACCTCTGCACTTGGAGGGCCAACAACATGTACAAGAAGAAGGTTGTGTAGTAGACATCAAGCTCTTTTCTAGCGCCGTTGCTGGGGAGGCTAGGTAAGCGGCACTCACACCCCGTCAACTAAGCTCTTTTCTGGCGCCGTTGCCGGGGAGGTGAGTGCTTGAAGGTATATCTTTAGATCTTGCAATCGAATCTTTTAGTTTCTTGTTTTATCACTAGTTTATATTATAAAAGAAAACTACAAAAAATGGAATTAAGGGTGCCTCATATGCTTCATCTTTTTAATATCTTTCGTGAGAATGATGGGAAGGAAAAATGTGCTCAAGTGCTAGAAGAAGATGTCTATAAAATGTTTGGCACTAAATCTTTGAATGATGAGCATGATTGCAATGTTGTTAGTATGAATTCTTTGAATACCCATGATGCTAATGATATGCAAAGCCACAAGCTTTTTTTTTGAGGGAGAACGACAGTGGGAGAGGCTCCCACTGACTTTGTATTACTCACAAAGGAACAATTACATATGTGTTACAAAGGGTTTTGTGGCCCCCCGGCCATGCTAGCTATCCACGGTCTTAGTGGCCCAAGTTTACAATGTAATTAGACAGGAAAGGATGAAGATCCTTCCGGCAGTTATGTGTTAGGAGCTCCAAGAGATGCTTGAATCTAGCTAGCCATGCTCCATGGGAGTGCTGAATCCCTCTAAAGTGTTGTTTGTTTCTCTCCATCCAAAGACTCCAAGCAGCCAAGAGAAAGATATCCATGAAGAGAGGTTGTCTCCAATTACCCCTACCTCCATGCAGAAGAGCCAGTCTGTTGTCAGCTATCGGCCATGTCACTCCAACTACATCCCAGCAGTGTTGACTAAAGGGGCAATTGAAGAACAGATGTTCCACCATTTCCTCTGGAGGGTTTTGACAGAACATGCATGCATAGTTGCCCCCCACGACAACAAAATGTCTGCGTTTGAGCATATTCCTGGTATTCAGACGATCAACTAGGAGTAGCCACCCAAACATCTTGAATTTGATCGGGCTTTTAGCTTTCCAGAGCCATCCAAACGCCTCATCTGCCACAACCTGTTTGTAACAGTGATTATAGAACTTCTTGGACGAAAAACGCCCGAGCAAGCATTCCCAGACATCACAGTTATCGGCGGCCAGCCGATTTTGCGGCAACCCCTCCTGGATCTCTTTGATTTCTTCTCTCGCCTGGGTCGAGAGAGGTAGACTAAAAATCGTGGATGGGTCAGTTGTAGTCAGAACCTTAGCAATGGAGTCGTCCTCATTCAAACAAAATGAAAAGGCTCGTGGGTATATATCCATTAATGGGGAATCTTGAGTATTATCAAACCAAACATCTTTCCAGAACAGAGCACTAGAGCCATCCCCGGGGGTGACTTTAGTGATCCCTCGGAATATCCCACTGAGTTGCATCACATCTCTCCACCAGAAAGAACCCACCGCCTCAGATGCATGCGGTATCTTGTTTCTGTAGTAGGCATCCCAAACAAGCTCCACCCAGGGAACATCTTCATGATTATAGAATTTGAAAAGATATTTTAGGAGGAGGGCTGCATTCTGTGTTTTAAGATCAATAACACCAAGGCCTCCGCAGCATTTTGGGCGGCAGACAAGCTCCCAGGCCGCAAGAGAGTTATTTTTGACCCCGTCGTCAGAGTTTTTAGCCCAGAGGCAATGTCTACGCAGCTTGTCCAGATGTTCAATCACCTTTGGGTGTATCTTGATCGTGCACATTGCATATATCAGCATCGAAGTCACAACTGAATTGACCAAGGTCAGTTTAGCTCCGGATGACATCAGTGACAGCGCAGTGGATGTCTTCCGCTCAACTGCATGAACCAGCAGCATAAGATCAAGGACACTGGGCCTCGTCGTGCCCATTGGCAGGCCGAGGTATGTGAAGGGCATGGAACCAACAGAGCAACCAAAAACCCCAGCCAGTTCACAAGCACGTCGGTGATCAATGTTAATGGGTATGAGAGTTGATTTCTGAAAATTGATCTTCAGTCCAATGGAAGTAGCATAATCTTCTAGGATAGCTTTCATACGGGCAGCCTGCACGGGACATGCCTGCATAACTAAAATCGTGTCGTCAGCGTATTGGACAACCGGGAAATCACTCGCCCTGTCACGAGGGAGAGGAAGATCAAGCAGCCCTCGAGTAAAAGCATCGTTAACTGCTGCTTGGAGGAGGTCAGCCGCAAGGACAAAGATCAACGGTGAGAGAGGGTCCCCCTGGCGCACTCCACATTTACAGTTGAATTTTCGACCAGGGACTCCATTAAGGAGTACAGAAGAAACCCCCGAGCCAAAGATCGTGTTCATCCATCCAAGCCATTTGTCATCAAAACCTATGTGTTTCATAATTTCCATCATGGGGGCGTGCTCAATAGTGTCAAACGCCTTGGCAAAGTCTAGCTTGAGGAGGATGTTTTCCCTCGCTGAGGTATGGCATTGATGGATGTATTCAAACGACCACGCTAGGCAATCCTGAATAGTCCTCCCTTTGAGAAAACCGTACTGATTTCTGTGTATGATCTTGAGGATGACTTTCTGTAGACGATTTGCCAAGATCTTAGTGATGATTTTCAGACAACAATTCAGTAAAGTAATTGGTCTATAATCATTTGCAGTTTCTGGAGAAGAGTTCTTTGGGATCAATGTGATATACCCCTCACTAATACTGGTTATATCTAGCCCTCCGGCATGAAATGCATGACACAACTCATAGAAGTCCGACTTGATGATCGGCCAGCAGCTCTTAAGGAAGCAACCATTAAAACCATCAGGACCTGGAGCCCGATCACTCGGCATTTCCTTAATAACAGTGTCAATCTCTTCATTGGAAAAAGGTGCCGACAAGTGCTCCAGTCCCTCAATCCGACGGATGATTCTGGAAAGATCAAAGCGCATGTGAGTGGGTTTAGAGGAACCCAACCGTTCCTTATAGGTTTTGAACAACACCCCTTCCTTGCCAACATGGTCATGCATTTCCACATCGCCATCCCAAAGCATGGCGATAGAGTTATGTCTGTATCTCTGCGTGGCCAGAGATTGAAGCTTGGGGAAGCTATGTTTGATAAAGATGATATTTTTTGTCCCCCAAGCTTTGATGAGCAAATTTACTATGATGAAAGCATGCCTCCTATCTATGATGATTATTGTGATGACACGTATGCTTTAAAGAATAATGATAACCATGAAACTTGTCATCTTGATCTTAATTTTCATTCACATGATAGTTATTTTGTTGAGTTTGCTCCCACTATTATTCATGAGAAGAAATTTGCTTATGTGGAGAGTAGTAAAATTTCTATGCAAGTAGATCATGAAAAGAATGCTTTAGGTGCTGGTTATATTGTTGAATTTATTCATGAACCTACTGAAAATTATTATGAGGGAGGAACATATGCTTGTAGGAATTGCAATAATATCAAGTTTCCTCTCTATGTGCTTAAAATTTTGAAGTTATGCTTGTTTTGCCTTCCTATGCAAGTTGATTATTGTTCCCATAAGTTGTTTGCTCACAAAATCCCTATGCATAGGAAGTGGGTTAGACTTAAATGTGCTAGTCATATTCTTCATGATGCTCTCTTTATGTTTCAATTCTTATCTTTTATGTGAGCATCATTGAAATCATCATGCCTAGCTAGGGGCGTTAAACGTTAGCGCTTGTTGGGAGGCAACCCAATTTTATTTTAGTTTCTTGCTTTTTGGTTATGTTTAGGAATAAATAATCCACCTAGCTTCTGTTTAGATGTTGTTTTGTGTCTTAATTAGTGTTTGTGCCAAGTAGAACCTTTGGGAAGACTTGGGTGAAGTCTTTATTATCATGCTGTAAAAAACAGAAACTTTTGCGCTCACGAGATTAGCTTCAACGTTTTACTGGAGAGTGCTATTTCATTGATTCTTTTTGCAGATGATTACTAGACAAATTCCTCAGGTCCAACAATTTATTTAAGAATTTTTGGGGTTACAGAAGTATACGTTTGATACAGATTACTACAGACTGTTCTGTTTTTGACAGATTCTGTTTTCTATGTGTTGTTTGCTTATTTTGATGAATCTATGAGTAGTATCGGAGGGTATGAACCATAGATAAGTTGGAATACAGTAGATATTACACCAATATGAATTTAGAATGAGTTCATTGAAGTACCAAAAGTGGTGATTTATTTTCTTATACTAACGGAGCTTATGAGTTTTCTGTTGTGAAGTTTTGAAGTTTTGGGTAAAGATTCGATGGATCGTGGAATAAGGAGTGGCAAGAGCCTAAGCTTGGGGATGCCCAAGGCACCCCAAGGTAATATTCAAGGATAACCAAGAGCCTAATCTTGGGGATGCCCCGGAAGGCATCTCCTCTTTCATCTTCGTTCATCGGTAACTTTACTTGGAGCTATATTTTTATTCACCACATGATATGTGTTTTGCTTGGAGCGTCATGTCATTTTATTTTGTTTTGCTTGCTGTTTGAATAAAATATCAAGATCTGAAATTATTGAATGAGAGAGAGTCCTCACATAGCTAAACAATTATTTAACTACTTATTAATCTTCACTTATATCTTTTTGGAGTAGTTTGTCATTTACTCGTGTGCTTCACTTATATCCTATGAGTAAATGGTTGAATGAATTGAATATCATAAATCTGAAATTATATATGTTTCATATGCTTATCCCATGGGGAGTAATGACTTTACATATAAGAAGTAGAGGTGGTAAATTTATTGAAGGTTAGCAAACATTGTATTGGTCACTTGAACAATTCATGAAAGAATATTGAAGGAAGAGAGATTTCACATATAAATATACTATCTTGGACATCTTTTGTAATTGTGAGCACTCATTAAAATATGACATGCTAAAAGGTTGATGTTGGACAAGGAAGACAACGTAATGGGTTATGTTTTCTTATATTTGAAATAAAGTATATTGTCATGGATCGCCCAACACGTTGAGCTTGCCTTTCCCCCTCATGCTAGCCAAATTCTTTGCACCAAGTAGAGATACTACTTGTGCTTCCAAACATCCCTTAAACCAGTATTGCCATGAGAGTCCACCATACCTACCTATGGATTGAGTAAGATCCTTCAAGTAAGTTGTCATCGGTGCATGCAATAAAAATTGCTCTCTAAATATGTATGATCTTTTAGTGTGGAGAAAATAAGCTTTATACGATCTTGTGATATGGAAGAAATAAAAGCGACGGACTGCATAATAAAGGTCCCTATCACAAGTGGCAATATAAAGTGACGTTCCCTCGCATTAAGATTTTGTGCATCCAATTATAAAAGCATATGGCAACCTCTGCTTCCCTCTGCGAAGGGCCTATCTTTTATTATTGTCTCTTACCTTATGCAAGAGTCATGGTGACCTTCACCTTTCCTTTTTACATTTTATCCTTTGGCAAGCACCTTGTGTTGGAAAGATTCTGATACATATATCCAATTGGATGTAAGGCATCATGAACTATTATTGTTGACATTACCCTTGAGGTAAAAGGTTGGGAGGCGAATCTATAAGCCCCTATCTTTCTCTGTGTCTGATTAAAACTTTGAACCCATAAATATCGTGTGAGTGTTAGCAGTTGTGAAAGACTAAATGATAGTTGAGTATGTGGAGTTTGCTAAATCAAAGCTCTGACATAGACTCTTCCTGAAAATAAGATGAATTGTAATTGTTTGATGACTAATAACACGGTTTGTTAGTTTTCAAGAAGGTTTATGATCTGTACTTTAACATGTGAATAGTTTGTTACTTGATCATGAAAATTTTTATGAGATAAGCTACTGTTATGACATATAATGATGCTAGTAAAGGTGATTGAAATTATCATTGATCAAACACACTTCATAAATTCTTTCATTTATCATTTACCTACTCGAGGACGAGCAGGAATTAAGCTTGGGGATGCTGATGCGTCTCCAACGTATCTATAATTTATGAAGTATTCATGCTATTATATTATCCATCTTGGATGTTTAATGGGCTTTACTATGCACTTTTGTATTATTTTTGGGACTAACCTATTAACCCAGAGCCCAGTGCCAGTTTCTGTTTTTTCCCTTGTTTCAGTGTTTCGCAGAAAAGGAATAACAAACGGAGTCCAAACGGAATGAAACCTTCGGGAGAGTTATTTTTGGAACGGAAGCAATCCAGAAGACTTGGAGTGTACGTAAGGGAAGCAACGAGGAAGGCACGAGGCAGGGGGGCGCGCCCACCCCCCTGGGCGCGCCCTCCACCCTCGTGGGCCCCTCGTGGCTCCCCTGACCGACTTCTTTGGCATATATATCCATATAACCTAAAAACATCGAGGAACAGAATAGATCGGGAGTTCCGCCGCCGCAAGCCTCTGTAGCCACCAAAAACCAATCGGGACCCTGTTCCGGCACCCTGCCGGAGGGAGGATCCCTCACCGGTGTCCATCTTCATCATCCCTGCGCTCTCCATGACGAGGAGGGAGTAGTTCACCCTCGGGGCTGAGGGTATGGACCAGTAGCTATGTGTTTGATCTCTGTCTCTCCCTCGTGTTCTTGACGTGATACGATCTTGATGTATCGCGAGCTTTGCTATTATAGTTGGATCTTATGATGTTTCTCCCCCTCTACTCTCTTGTAATGGATTGAGTTTTCCCTTTGAAGTTATCTTATCGGATTGAGTCTTTAAGGATTTGAGAACACTTGATGTATCTCTTGCCGTGCTTATCTATGGTGACAATGGGATATCACGTGATCCAATTGATGTATGTTTTGGTGATCAACTTGCGGGTTCCGCCCATGAACCTATGCATAGGGGTTGGCACACGTTTTCGTCTTGACACTCCGGTAGAAAC
Organism: Triticum aestivum; assembly: GCF_018294505.1. NCBI lineage: Eukaryota > Viridiplantae > Streptophyta > Magnoliopsida > Poales > Poaceae > Triticum > Triticum aestivum. The sequence continues at coordinate 441,270,480 of NC_057799.1, forward strand.
TTTGGGGCACTCTTTGAAGTACTTTGTGTTGGTTTGAATAGATGAATCTGAGATTGTGTGATGCATATCGTATAATCATACCCATGGATACTTGTGGTGACATTGGGGTATCTAGGTGACATTAGGGTTTTGGTTGATTTGTGTCTTAAGGTGTTATTCTAGTACGGACTCTTGAATAGATCGATCCGAAAGAATAACTTTGAGGTGGTTTCGTACCCTACAATAATCTCTTTGTTTGTTCTCCGCTATTAGTGTCTTTGGAGTGACTCTTTGTTGCATGTTGAGGGATAGTTATGTGATCCAATTATGTTATTATTGTTGAGAGAACTTGCACTAGTGAAAGTATGAACCCTAGGCCTTGTTTCCTAGCATTGCAATACCGTTTGTGCTCACTTTTATCATTAGTTACCTTGCTGTTTTTATATTTTCAGATTACAAAAACCTATATCTACCATCCATATTGCACTTGTATCACCATCTCTTCACCGAACTAGTGCACCTATACAATTTACCATTGTATTGGGTGTGTTGGGGACACAAGAGGCTCTTTGTTATTTGGTTGCAGGGTTGCTTGAGAGAGACCATCTTCATCCTACGCCTCCCACGGATTGATAAACCTTAGGTCATCCACTTGAGGGAAATTTGCTACTGTCCTACAAACCTCTGCACTTGGAGGCCCAACAACGTCTACAAGAAGAAGGTTGTGTAGTAGACATCAATGACGAGGCCGATGTCCCCCTGGAAGGGAGGGAGCTGCGTGCGGCCGGTGGTTCCTCGAGGTTCAAGGCCAGTCCACGGAGAAGGTCACCGGTCGAGATTCCGACGAGAGGAAGGTCGGCGCTGGTCTCCCGAGACGACGCCCCTGTTCTGACGCTGCTTGAAGCTGCTTCCAACTTGCCTGCTGCCCCCTCTTCTGCGCCTGGAGCCCTTGTGCCCGCGCCTCAGGCTGTGAGGCTCTCAGGCTTCAAGCTCAAGAAGCAGAGGGACTATGCCGCGGTGGACCAGTAAGTATTCTTGTCTGCCTTGTTCCTGCTTCTGCTGCTGATTCTCGACGCTTTCTGTTGCTTGACTAGGCCGACGCCCGCGGCGAAGAGGAAGAACTAGGATATGGCGGTACTCCTCAGGACCAAATCGCCTGCAGCGGCCGCACCCTCCTCCGCGGGGAAGGGAAGTGGCGGTGCTTGCGATTCCCCGGTCCGATCGTCCTCATGAGACTTGGGGGAGCGTCCTGTGGAGGAGCCAGCCCCCATGGTCCCGCTGGCACCAAAGGCGCCGGCGTCCGGCTCGGCTGCTGAGGTCCCCAAAGCTCAGGATCCCTCAGCCTCCCAGGCCATCATGACGATGTTGCCCCTTCCTTCCTCCACCACTCTGCTGACTTCGGATCCTTTCGCTTCCCCCGACATCCTGGAGCGCGCTCTTTCTGCGATGACCCTGCTGTGTGAAGATCTTCAGAGCGCCGACCGCCGCCTGGTAGTCGGGCGCCTGGAGCTAGTCTCTGGCTGGCTTCACTCAAATGTGTTCATTCGGGCGGCGCTGAGCCAGGCGACGGCAACCTCCAAGAAGGACAAGCAGGCCGCGGCCACCCGTGAGGTGGCACTGAAAGATGCCGGGGCCGCCCAGGATCGCTGCCAGTCGCTGGAGGCCGAGCTGGAGACAATGCGCAATGAGCGTGCAGCCGAGACGCGGGACCGCAAGGCGGAGGAGGAGAAGATGAAGGCCCGAGAGGACACCGTCAGGGGTCGCGACGCCGAGCTGGAGCAGTTGGGGAAGCCGCAGGCTGCGGAGTGCAGCCGGCTGGAGAAGCTAAAGCGGAAGATGGAAGCAAAGAGAGCCGAGCTTGACGCCAAAGCTAAGGTCCTGGCCGAGGACTGCACGGCCTTCAATCTCCTCAAGGAGAGGTCCCGCATGGCGCTGCGGGCACTCTACGAGAAGGGCTTGGAGGAGCCGCTGGCTACCGACGACGAGGGCCCCACCCAGCTGCTTCCTAATCTGGTCGAGGCGCTTGAGGAAGTCGTGAGCGGCATCGGCCCCTTGGCAGAGGTAGAAGCCCGCATTCTTTCCTCAGCCGCGTTGATGCGCGTCTTCAGCCACCTCCATCTTCACGACCCTGCCGCCCACCTTGACGAGCTGCTGGAGCCTGTGGATGCCGAGCACTGCGCAGCTGCTACCGAAGCCGTGAAGGGTCAGGTGGAGGCCCTGCTGAAGAGGTTCCGCGCCTTCGATCCCGCACCCTCAACTGGCGGTGCTGCTCATCCTGCAACTCCGTCGGGTGGTGCAGGTGAGGGCAACGCCGCTATGGGAGATGCATCCCTTGTGGGCGACGACGGCGTCCGGGGATGACGAGATGACTTGCTGGCGGCTCCTTTCCTGTTTAGCTTCTGCAACATGCACCATGCCTCGTGGAGGCATTTAAACTTGCGTTTGGTATCGGGAGAACAATATGTCTTGTAATATTTGCATGAGATTTTGTGATTTCCTTCCTATTTGCTTTACGTTCTACATTGGCAGGGCCTGACCCCACGCATACCTCAACCGCCACTGGGCCGTCCGGATCACCAGGACGAGACCAAGGGGTGAGGGGCTACGTGGCCAGTTAGGCTCTTGAGTCATGATGCTCAGGAGTCCCCCTTGACGCACAAATAGCTTATAGAAAGGAGACACAGGAATATGTCTAGTGTTCTACGTCGGCAGGGCCCGACCCCACGCATACCTCAGCCGCCGTTGGGTCGTCCGGATCACCAGGACGAGACGAAGGGGTTAGGCGCTACGTGGCCAGTTAGGCTCCTGAGTCGCGATGCTCAGGAGTCCCCGATGACGCTCAAACGACCTTCATACATTTTTCCTCGCCGAGGCTCGGCTCGGGAGGGCGCGCAACGACCAGGCCCGAGGGACCTGGCAGGGTGGCGTACGCTTGGGCGTGACCCGAGCGTAGCCCCCGTGCTCATCCCCCTCGCGCGACTCTCCTGAGGGGAGGTGTTGCGATGAGGCCAGACACTGAGCTCAAGGGCTCCCTGAGGTTGATACAGCCACGGGGCCGCCCTCAGTTGTTTTTCACCAGTGCGGAGCATAGAGCTTCCGCACTTGAATCGGCATAACCGCTCCTCGGCCATGTCGACTGCCAGCGCGGAGCATGGTGCTTCCCCTGGTGCGTGGGTGAGGGCTCCCTCTGAGTGGAGCCCCCGGGGCGTGTACAACCCCGCCCTGACATGTGGCTTGCACGGTAGGGCTAGACAAGGTGTGTCTAGGCACTCGTGAGCCAGCGCGGGACTCATGAGGCCCTACCTCAAGGTGGGTTCCGCCTGATCTTGGTTCTTGTTGACTGCAGTGGTCCTGCGAGATGGTTAGGCAACCTGCGCTGAATGAATCTCCTGAGGTTATCGCATGAGAAGGCCAAGCACCAACGACCCCGAGGTGACATGGACGGGACTAGCCCGCCAGACAGAGCTCAGCCGTTGGATTTATCGACACTGTAGGGACGGACCCGAGCACAGACGCCGTGCCTAGCCCTCTTATGCGAAGGATCCTGAAGAAAGACGATCGGCGCGCGGCTCCCGTGGTGGGGGGTAATCAAGCAGGTAATAACCATAGATAGCTTATGCATGGAAAGCGAAATAGCTTAGGTAAATGCAAGAATGATACATGCCACTGGGTCGGACCCGAGCGGCCTGGGGATGATGCAGCCCGAGGGGCGCCCCAGCAGAGTAAGCTAAAGACGTAAAAGGATGCATGCCGCAGGGATAGGCCCACGCGGCCTGGGAATGATGCGGCCTGGGGGGCGCTCCCAGATAAATAAACTTGGAAAATGTCACCTGGTTCCGTTGTCGAAGGGATGTTGAGGTAGCTGAAGATGTGTGGTGAAGGGGTTGCTCCTCATGAGCCACCCGGGCCCTAAGCCTCGGGAGCCTCTGGGGGTCCAGGCGGTTCCTTGAGCACCGTCTCCTTCTCCGCCAGGACCGCGTGATGCCTGGCCTCCTGAGTCGCCAGGATGCTCCGCAGTTTGCGCTGGAAGGTGGCCACCATGCTCGGTAGGCCGAATGGCATGCGAACATAGCTGTGAGGTGGGCCCCTCGCAACGTCCCACGCGCGAAGGCCGGAAGCGATCCTGAGATGCGGCCCTGTTGTGCCCTGGGATATCGATGCAGACGCGTAGACCGCCATCCTTGCCTGGATGGGGAGCTGCGCTAGGTGGGCGGCGGTCGTCGCGCATGGCTCTTGCATCCTACAACCCCTGAGTGGTCTTGGCGATGAACTCCTGAGCGCCGGGCGCTCCTCGCCCAGCGCCCTCCTGAGGGAAATGTGCCGCGAAGCAAGCCTCCACGTGGTGCCTGAGCGCCTCCCTCGTGATGTTGGCTAGGTCTGAGGCCCTCCAGAAGAGAGCCCCCGAGCCCTGCCCGAGGAGGGCGTCGGGCGCGCCTTCCTATGCGAGGGAGGGAGGCGCCCCAGGTGCGGGCGCCGATCCTGATGTGACACCGCTAGAGGCGCCGCTCCCCTGAGGCCCTGTACGGAGTAGTTGCTTCTTCTTCTTGGGGGTGGCCTCAGGAGGGTACGCGCCCTTGCTGTCAGGGTCTTCGATTGCTGCGGCTTGGAAGGCGCGCTCGAGGGAGCACACTGCATCTCTTTCTTCGCAGGGGACTGTGATGATCCCGCCGCTTCCTGGCATCTTGAGGATGTTGTAGCCATGGTGGGTTACTGCCATGAACTTGGCCAGGGCCGAATATCCGAGGATGGCATTGTACGGCAGACGGATGTGAGCAACGTCAAAGTCGATCAGCTCTGTGCGGTAGTTGTCGCGCTATCCGAAGGTGACAGGGAGGCGGACCTGCCCTATTGGGGTGGTGGAGCCGTCAGTCACTCCTGAGAAGGGCTTGGTGGGCTGAAGCTGATCATATGGCACTTGGAGGCTGTCAAACGTCTCGACGGACAGGACATTGAGCCCTGCGCCGCCGTCAATGAGGGTCTTAGTGACTTGTATGTTGCTGATGACGGGTGAGCAGAGCATCGGGAGGGCACCAGGAGTGGCCGCGCACTTGAGCTGGTCCGCTGAGCTGAAAGTGATGGAGCACCTGGACCACCTGAGCGGGCGCGTGGCTTCAAGCCTAGGAAGGGCTGCTGAGGGAGTCCTGGACTCACTAGTAGAAAAAGGGTCAAATGTCAAGCACATTAGTGCCGGTTTGCTTTTGAGTCGGCACTAATGTGTGCATTAGTGCCGGTTCCAACGGCTAGCCAGCCGCTTTCATTAGTACCGATTCGTGGCCGACCTTTAGCACCGGTTCGTGCCACGGACCGGTACTAAAGTGAGTGGTGGCAGGATGTTGCCAGTCCGGGGCCCCTCCAGCACCTTTAGTACCGGTTCGTGGCACGAACCGGTGCTAAAGGTCGTCGTACATAAGCCCTTCGTCCACCCGAGCTCGCTCTGTTCTTCCCCCCTTTCCCCTCTCCTCTCTGTTCTTCCCCTCTTCCTCTCGAGCTCATCACACATTTTTCCCAAAATTTGTCAAGATTTGAAGGCCCCCATCCATTCAAATGATCACAAAGGTTAGCAACTTTGTCCTTTCATCTCTCATTGCTAGATTAGCTCTTGCAATGCTTTGTATAGTGATTAATTTATGAGTTTAGTAATTTGGTAGAAAATATATGTGCTAGTATTTGATTTGTATACAATTTGTGGTCAAAACTAACACTTAGTTTGCATATGTAGGTGTGGTTTACTTAGTGCCTTCTAAATCTCCGTCGTAACCACAGTCGATCGCCCGCACCGTTCCGTCGCCGGCACCACCTTGTGGTGAGCCTCTTGTTCATGAATGTTTTACATTACCAAATTGATGTTTGTGTGATTTGGATATATAGTTACTCGTATAATTATCTTACCCGTACGTTGTTTGTTATACATAGTGCCATGGTTTTGATATCCGTCCCCGTCGGCCCTCGTCCTTGTTATGATTCGGATGTGGTATATTCTCCTTTAAAACTAGTTATTGTATTTCGTGTTTATGACAAATTATGCCCATCAAGTTGACATAGATATTTTTGTCTAGGAGGTTTGTGAACCGGAAATTCCAACCGACCCTATTGTCGAGAGGTTAAATTTAGTTGAAAGAGAAAACGAGTATTTGAAAGAAAAATTGAAAAGAATTGAGGGGGAGAAGATGGAATTGGAGTTGCATGTTGCCGATGTCGTTGATGATCACAAGATCAAGATGGAGAAAATGCGCTTGAAGATTAGAAAGATTAGAAAATATGCCATTAATAGTGAGGCTTGGTATCATTATGCTGTTGGATGAATTGTTACCTTAGTTGCGATCTTGATCGCATTTGTTGTTGCATTTAAATTCTTTAGTTAGAGAGTTATTTGTTTGTTGCATTTAAGTCTTGTATGAACTTTATGTATGAACTTGTATTAATTTGGTCTATTCGGTGTTGTGTAATGAAGATGAGCCGACAATGGATGTACGATGACCGATGCTCTCCCGAGTTCGTTAATGGCGTGCAAACTTTTCTGCTTGCGGCTGAGGCAAACAAGCGGGCGAATGGTTTTGTGCCTTGACCATGTTTTGTCTGTAAGAATGATTACAATTACTCTACGTCAAGAACCATTCATGTCCACCTATTTAAGTCCGGTTTCATGCCCTACTATAATGTTTGGACCAAGCACGGAGAAAGAGGGGTTATGATGGAAGACGATGAAGAAGAAGAGGACGACGACAACTATCCTGGCCATGGGTTCCCTGAATACGATGATACAACAATGGGGGAAGAAGCTGAGCCGGCAATGTGGGAAGAAGCTGAAGAAGAGGCATCAGATGAGCCCGCTGATGATCTAGGTCGGGCCATTGCCGATGCAAAGAGAAACTGCGCAAGTGATTTGGAGAAGAAGAAGTTGCAGTGCATGTTAGAGGATCACAAGAAATTGTTGTACCCGAATTGCGAAGCTGACAAGAAAAAGTTGGGCACCACACTGGAATTGCTGCAATGGAAGGCAGAGAATGGTGTATCTGACAAGGGATTTGGAAAGTTGCTGGTAATGATAAAGAATATGCTTCCAAAGGATAACGAATTGCCCGAGAGTACGTACGAAGCAAAGAAGGCTGTCTGCCCTCTAGGGTTAGAGGTGCAGAAGATACATGCATGCCCTAATGACTGCATCCTCTACCGCGGTGAGTACGAGGATTTGAACGCTTGCCCGGTATGCGGTGCATTGCGCTATAAGATCAGGCGCGATGACCCTGGTGATGTCGAGGGCGAGCACTCCAGGAAGAAGATTCCTGCCAAGGTGATGTGGTATGCTCCTATAATACCACGGTTGAAATGTTTGTTCCAAAACAAAGAGCATGCCAAGGCGATGCGATGGCACAGAGAAGACCGTAAGAAAGACGGAAAGTTCAGAGTACCCGCTGACGGGTCGCAGTGGAGAAAAATTGAGAGAAAGTACGGGAAGGAGTTTGCCGATGACGCAAGGAACGTATGGTTTTGTCTAAGCGCAGATGGTATTAATCCTTTTGGGGAGCAGAGCAGCAACCATAGCACCTGGCCTGTGACTCTATGTTTGTATAACCTTCCTCCTTGTTTGTGCATGAAGCGGAACTTCATTATGATGCCAGTGCTCATCCAAGGCCCTAAGCAACCCGACAACGACATTGATGTGTACCTAAGGCCATTAGTTGAAGAACTCTTACGGCTGTGGAATGGAACAGGTGTACGTGCGTGGGATGAGCACATGGGGGAAGAATTTGACCTAAAGGCCTTGCTGTTCGTGACCATCACTGATTGGCCTGCTCTCAGTAACCTTTCAGGACAGACAAACAAAGGATACCGCGCATGCACGCACTGTTTGGATGATACCGACAGTATATATTTGGACAATTGTAGGAAGAATCTGTACCTGGGACATCGTCGATTTCTTCCGAGCAGGCATCCCGTAAGAAAGAAAAGCAAGCATTTCAAAGGTGAGGCGGATCACCGGACGAAGCCTCGCCACCGTACTAGTGCTAATGTACATGATATAGTCAAGGATTTGAAGGTAGTCTTTGGAAAGGGTCCTGGCGGACAACCTGTTCCGAATGACGCTGACGGACGCGCACCCATGTGGAAGAAGATATCTATATTTTGGGACCTACCCTATTGGAAAGATCTAGAGGTCCGCTCTGCAATCGACGTGATGCACGTGACGAAGAATCTTTGCGTGACCCTCCTTGGCTTCTTGGGCGTGTATGGGAAGACAAAAGATACACCTAAGGCACGGGAGGACCAGCAACGTATGCATGGAAAAGACGGCATACATCAGGGTCATGCCAGCTATGCTCTTACCAAAGAAGAGAAGGAAATCTTCTTTGAATGCATGCTCAGTATTAAGGTACTGTCTGGCTTCTCGTCTAATATAAAGGGAATAATAAACATGGCAGAGAAAAAGTTCCAGAACCTAAAGTCTCATGACTGCCACGTGATTATGATGCAACTGCTTCCGGTTGCTTTGAGGGGGCTTCTACCGGATAACATTCGATTAGCCATTCTGAAGCTATGTGCATTCCTCAATGCAATCTCTCAGAAGGTAACCGATCCAGAAATCATACCAAGGTTAGAGAATGATTTGGTGCAATGTCTTGTCAGTTTCGAGTTGGTGTTCCCACCATCCTTCTTCAACATCATGACGCACGTCCTAGTTCACCTATGCGAAGAGATTAGCGTTTTGGGTCCTGTATTTCTACACAATATGGTCCCCTTTGAGAGGTTCATGGGAGTCTTAAAGAAATATGTTCATAACCGTGCTAGGCCAGAAGGAAGCATCTCCAAGGGCCATGAAAATGAGGAGGTCATTGAGTTTTGTATTGACTTTATTCCTGACCTTAAGCCGATTGGTGTTCCTGAATCGCGGCATAAGGGCAGACTGGATGGAAAAGGCACGCTAGGAGGGAATCAAAAAATATGTATGGACGGACATTCTCTCACTGAAGCACATACACAGTTATACAGAATTCCGCCTTGGTGGCTCCGTATATGGACGAACACAAGAATTTTCTACGCTCCAAACACCCGGAGCGGTCTGATGACTGGATTACACGTGAACAAAGCAGGAGTTTCACCGGCTGGTTGCAGACACGTACCATGGATGACGCCTCTATTGAAGATGACATGTACTCGCTGTCCCAGTTACCATCTACGAATATAATGACTTTCAAAGGGTACGAGATAAATGGTAATACATTTTACACGATCGCCCAAGATAAGAAGAGCACCAACCAAAACAGTGGTGTCCGCTTTGATGCAACAACCAAGACAGGAAAGGAAACATATTATGGTTACATAGAGGAGATATGGAAACTTGACTATGGACGTGATTTGAAGGTCCCTTTGTTTCGGTGCAAATGGGTCAATATGACACGATATGGGCTAACGGAAGACCCGCAGTATGGAATGACAACAGTAGATCTCAACAATCTTGCGTATGCAGATGAACCATTCGTCATAGCTAATGATGTGGCACAGGTTTTCTATGTGAAGGATATGTCTACCAAGCCGAGAAAAAGAAAAGATAAGGAAGCGAATGCATCATACGATGAGCCAAAGCGCCACATAATTCTTTCTGGGAAGAGAAACATCGTGGGAGTGGATGACAAGACAGACATGTCAGTAGATTATGAAAAGTTTGATGAAATTGCTCCATTCACAGTGAATATTGACCCGAGCATCCAGTTAAATGATGAAGATTTTCCATGGCTACGGCGCAAAGGGACATACGCGAAGAAAAAGTTTCACACCCAAAGATCTGGGATGTGATCGGCTTCACTATCATCAATTTCTTTTGTGTTTCACACCCAGGAGAGAATCTCTGTAATAGTTAGGGTAGTTATGTGTTTGGCATTTGAAACGCGAAGAAATTTTATGTGCAAACAAATTCTTTCATGCATTTACTATTTTTCAGCTAAATGACCCTGAAATTGAAAAGCATTTCAAATGAACTCAGAAAAGGTTGAAAGTTGGCATGGTATCATAATTTCACCCACATAGCATGAGCAAAAAAGTAGAGAGGGTTACCGCAAAAACTGGATGCACTTCGTGTATAAAATGGACAATCTCTTTCGAAGTATTAGGGTTTCGGACGAAAACTCATCCGTTACAAAGGGATTTCATTTTTTAAATAACCTAAGCATTACCAAATTGAATATAATGATAAAACACACTAATATTAAACATAAGAAAAAAGAATCACTGAAAATCTATTTTCAAAGTTAAGTTATTCACAAACTAGTGATTCACACAAATTTCAAATAATTCAAAATGTAAACTATTCAAATTTGTAAACTACCGGCACTAACAGAATCTTGTAATTTTTTGTACCTAAAGCAAAAATATTCCCAAAGAAACTCTAAATACAGCAAAAAACAACTCAAAAATAAATAAACCAAAAATAAATAAAGAAATAAAGAAAAAAAAGCCCACCTACTGGGCCAGAGCGGCCTCCATACGACTAGAAACCCAACCTGTAGTTGGGCCAGGATGCAGGCCCGCAAGCCCAGTAGGCCCACAGGCAGAGTAGGAGAGGTAGGCCCAGAAGGCCTGCTATTGAGAGGAGCTCAATGAAGTGCCCGCGTCGGGGCTTATAAACTGGTACTGGCGCTCCTCAACTAGCGAGGTGGGACTAAATTTCTGCGCCCCTCGCCTGGCAGCGCACACCCTTTAGTACCGGGTGGTGGCTCCAACCGGTACTAAAGGGGGTCTTTACTACCGGTTGGTGCCACCACCCGGTACCAAAGGGGTGCGCTTCCCGCCGCTTGGGCTGGCCAAATTTGACCTTTAGTACCGGTTGGTGGCTCCAACCGGTACTAAAGGCCCATCCTATATAAGCAGCACTTAGAAATTTCGTCAGTTTTCATCTGCTTCTTCTCCTCTGCCACGTCGCCCGCCGCCCCCGTTGCTGCCCCCGTCGACGCCCCCGTCACCACCCCTCGTCGACGCCCCCGTCGCCGCCTCGTCCCCATCGTCACCGCCCCGGCCGTCCCCGTCCCCGACCCCATCGTCGCCATCCGCGTCATCGCCGCCCGTCGTCGTCCCCGTCGCCGCCCCCCGTCGCCTCGCCTCGCCGGTGAGAGCCTGCCCCGGCCGCCATGTCCACACACACACACACATTGTTAATTAGTTGTAAAATTGTTAGTAATTTTTATGTTTTTAGTTATAGAAATATTTATAGAAATGTTAGAATTTTCTTTATTTTTTAGTTATAGAAATATTATTAGAAATGTTAGAAATTTTTCTGTTTTTTAGTTATAGAAATATTAGAAATGTTATAGAAATATTAGTTATATATATAGAAATTTTAGAATTAGTTTTAGTTAGATGAATTAGATTAATGTCAAATTGTTAGAATTTTCATATAGAATTTTAGTTATCACAATCCAATCATTTAAAAAATGTTACTTTTTGCGGGCATATAGTATTTGTTCTCGACGATGCCCGGCCCGCATCCTCGCCGTCGACCCGTTCGCGACGACGTCCGGCTGACCCACGTCCGTCCGCCGGGCTGGCACTGGGATGTGCTACCTGGAGGGGCGCGCTGCTTGGTGAGGAACCCAGCCTCAGGTCCTGTCGTCGATCCTGATCTCCTTTGGTGGCGTTCGCGTGGGCCACATTCGGTGCAGAGGGAGCCGGCCCCGCCAGAGGTGGTGCGTCGTCGTATCAGGGAGGAGGACGAGCACGTCCATCGCTACATGGCTGCTATGGACGTCAGGTTCTCCAATACCTGGCAGGTTCTTTGGGCAGAAGACCGGAGATATGATCCTATGATGGTTCCTTGTCTTTGGGTGTCCACCGCCCGCGCCCCAGGAACCGCGAGTGGCCTAGATTCTTCTATAGTATTCGATCTTTATTAGCTACCTAGCCAGTGATGTATTCGAGATTATATATTATTCGAGACGATGTATTCAAGATTATATATTATTCGAGACAATGTATTTGAGATTATATATTATTCGAGATGATGTATTCGAGATTATATATTATTCGAGACGATGCATATTATGTACTATATGATTCAGTTTTCCTTATTGATTGCATCCATGCATTGTAATTTGAATACTTAATTGTTTTATATTTCTTCTGTATTAGTTAAATAAAAGCTATGGCGGAAAATACCGGCAGAGAGGGAGAAGAGGCCCTGTTCGAGATCATACGCAGCCCTAGCAGGCCAGATGATCTGAATGAAGCAAATGACGGCTCCCAATATCTGAACAATACCGGGGAGGGTGATGATAAGATATTCGATCTCGACGACCGAGCTGATGAAGTCATGAACTATGATTATGATTATGATGACGCAGACAATGATTATGATGACGAATACAATGTGGATCTTGAAATAACAAAGACTACCGGCGAGGTATATTTATATAAGCAGGCATCTAGTGATCATCACATGTTTTTTTATTTGAAGATATATTAACGAATCGATCTTTCTTCTTTCAGCCCTCCGGATCGAGCAAATCTGCTTCTACAGACAGCAGGACAAAGCGCGGCCCGAGCAAAAAGTTGAAGGAGGGTGTAAAGTACAACATCGATTCCATCAAAGCTAGTGGCGAACCCCTCACGCCTAAGAACATTGCGAGCAAGTTCGTTCGTCAGTGCGGAGTTCTTGTGAAGGACCAACTCCCGATCTCCATTCAAGAATGGCAACAGCCAAAAACTAAACGCCCAGATGTTACTTGGGTCGACGACAGAGCAAAACAAAAGCTTTGGGAATCTCTGATGGAACATTTCACCCTACCAGATTATTTCACTGATGCAGACGTGCAGAAGGTCAAGGACGCTGCTCTTAAGAAGATGGCAATTGCATTCAACACCCACAAGAAAACTGTATGGGCCAACTACCTCGCTGCAGAAAGGAAGACTCCAGAATTCAAGGGAACACTGGAGATGCAAAGAGAACACTGGCCCGCTTTCGTGAAATTCAAGGAATCAGAATTATCTAAGGAACGGTCGAGAAAAAACAAGGCCAATGCCGCAAAAAAGACGCTGTTCCATAGGCTGGGTCTAGGTGGCTACGCGGTGGCAATGCCTAAGTGGGATAAGTCTGAGCAAGAGATGGAGGATGCAGGGGTCACTCCAGTTACTAGGAGCTGGCCCCCGAGGTGCAGAAGTTGGTTCTATGTGCATGGGGGGCGTTGGACCCGAAGACAGGCCTGGTTTCAAAGAAGGCAAGTCTAAACGGAGCAGAACAAACGTTACTTGATGCAATGGAAGATGCTCGAAAGGGGGTGTTCACGCCCAACAGAGAGAACGACGAGCTTACGCGCGCCCTGGGAAATCCTGAACACCCGGGAAGAACACGAGGCAAGGGCGTTATTCCCTGGTATGAGGGATTTTCGGAATGGAACGATGACTACAGGACCCATGCAAGAAAGAAGATGGAGGAGGAGGAGTAGAGGAAGCAGGACGTGGAACGCCTTCAAGGCCTAGAAGCAAGGCACGCGGACTTGGCACTCAAATTCTAGCAGCAGCAGCAGCAGCAGCAGCAGATCGACTCACTTAGCCAGGAAAGGGGGTCTCAGCAGTGGCAACAGCAAGCGGATGATCATCCAGCATTGGATAGCACCGTCCCATCCATGCTGAGAAGCAGCGTTGGTTCCGCCCCGGGCGACGCACTGCTGGATACATACCCTGTGGATGACATCATAGAGAACACTAACTGTGAGCTACACTACAAAATGAAGAACATATCCATGAAGGTGGCGAACCCCGTGCTTTTACATTTACCCCCGGAGCAACCTTCCATTGCGCCCCGATTCCAGAGGGCTATGCTCGTGTCTTGGTTGATGAGGTGGTGGGCCCATATTCGGGGCTAGAGCTTGACATTCCTGGAGGTGACGACGAGCAAACACTGGGAGAGGCCATAGATCGTTTCGTCCTATGGAAAATGGATTGCATCATCTTTCGAAGTCCACCGACACCGCGTCTGCCGACTCCTCCTCGAAGTCCGCCACCGTGTCAGCAGACTCCCGCTCCTCCAAGTCCACCATCGTGTCAGGCCACACCTCCTGCTTCAAGTCCGGCACAGCATCAGGCCACACCTCCTGCTTCAAGTCCGACACCGTGTCAGGCCACACCTCCTGCTTCAAGTCCGGCACAGCGTCAGGCCACTCCTCCTGCTCCAACTAAGCCACGTCAGCCGTCTCCGCCGCCTAAGCAATCGCAGAAGAGACACGCCGCAGCTATGGTGCGTAGCGGTACGAGTCGAGGTAGTACAAAAAGTACAGGCGGAGACAAGCGATATAAATATGGTCCAAGCAGCCTCGCTCCTCTTCCTCAGAGGCCTTACGACATGACCGAGGAGCAAAACGATGCAATAGTGCGGGCCGAAGCGGACGCTCCTTTTCGACCGAAACCGGCAATGCCACCGAGGGAGAAAGTGCCTGAGGAAAAGATTGACCACTTCATTCGTATGTCTAGACCACCAGCTCCCAAGCCTGTTGACTCAGACTATGAGCGCCAAATCAAGAAGGCACATCGAGCATGACTACAAAAAGAAGCGAGCTCGAGCTCGAGCCAACAAGCAGCTGTCAAAAAATGCGGGAAAACCGTTCCCCAGCTGGGAGAACAGGCGGCGCAATCGAACCCCCCCGGTTGTTGTGCCAACAACACATGAGAGTACGCGCGCCCAATATTATTGTGGGCAAACCGTTTACGTTCCCGAGCTGGGAGATGTGGTAATAACCGAGGAGCATATAATGCAGGCTGAAATGCTCAAGATCACTGTTGGACAACTCCTCGAGATCGAGCCCATGCCTCCGCTTAGAGAGGAGGAAATAAAACGGAAATATGTCCGGGGCCAACCTTTGGTCGAGCCCGAGGAGGTCAAGAACCTCCCAACGAGAATGTATGAATTGCATGATTAGTACATGAAAATTACCAAGATTTCCAATCAAGAGTCCCTCATGGTGCAAGTCGAGGAAGATCATTACTTCCATAAGAAAGCTCTGGCCATTGAGTATTCAGAACTATTTCAGTTATTCAATCAAGATGCACTCGACAAATCTGTCGTCAGTTGCTATTGTCTGTAAGTGATTTCTTTCTGTAATTTAAGTCTCAAGCTAGCTCTAGTGCTCATTGATTGATCATTAATTACCTGTAATTATATATCCTCACTATATATTCTTTTCTATGGTATTATGCAGGATGAAGATGTATGAAATGAAAAAAGCTGGACGCTATGGCATTGGGTTCATTGACCCAAATACCGTTAATGAATACACATGGAAATTGGAATGGTGTAGACAAGATGTAGAGAAATGCATGCTAGAGTTCTTGAAGCGCCTCAATAGCAATGAAGATATACTACTTCCATACAACTTCGAGTGAGTCACACTGTCTTGTACTACAAATTCTGTTTTTGCTTACTAGCTAGATGTTAATAAGTGTATAGGGTTTAGGGTTATAGTTGATTAGTGTTATGCACATGCCCGCTTAATTTATACATGCAAACGTATGCGCATGCAGCTTCCACTGGATCTTGTTAGACATTAAAGTTGACGAAGGAAAAGTTGAAGTACTGGACTCACTACTTAAAAAAATAGTGACTACTGCATCGTGAAGGGGATTGTCGACAGGTTATTTCAATCATTATTAACTATATCTCGGCCTATTTAGTTCGTCATTTCCTAATATGAACTATTTTTAATAACCCCTTTATTAATTTTCTTTTCCGGCGGGCAGGGCTTGGGCAAAGTACATCAAGGTGACTCCAGGAAAATGGCAACAAAAGCTATGTTGGTATCGACCCAAGGTAAGTAATTAAGTAGTACTAGCTAGCTAGCTACCATCTCTTTAATTCTTGTTTCAATACCATTAATTAATTAACATGCTTGATTTATTATTATCTGATTAAATTCTATTGTCGTAAAGGCCCTGAAGCAGGCGCCGGGGACTGAAGTGTGTGCATACTACGTTTGCGAGAACATTCGCATGATGGCGTCCGAAAGGAGCAGATCTGATAGACAGGACTGGTACGTTTGCCAGAACAATATTCACAAATCTTACATGATTGTCGATATCTAGTCACACAACTAATACACATGCATATTGATCTCCTTCTTAACAGTTCAAAGAGGTGCGGGACAAGCTCCTATCAGAGGAGCGCATACGAGCACTTCAAGAGGAAATAGCAGGATTTTTGCTCGACCAGGTCATAGATCCCAAAGGAGAATACTATTACCCGCTACCGCCCCCATGAACCACTTGTCATCGTGCTCCGAAGGCACCAAGGCAACATGTAGGAAAAATTGTATATATATATACATGTGTATGTGTGAATAATTAATGGTGGTTGTGAGACATTCGATTATTTATATATGATCAGTTCTATGAGAAAATCTATTTATATATATGCATAACGTGTACAATATGTAGTATCGTAAAATACCAGCAAACAAAAAAGAATTAAATGGAAAACACAACATTAATGGAAAAAAAATTAAAACCAAAACCCCCCAAAACATTTAGTACCGATTGGTGCTACCAACCGGTACTAATGGTCTACCAGCACCCGGGCCTCGCTCATGCCACGTGGTGGCACTTTAGCGCCGGTTCGTGCCGAACCGGTACTAAAGGGGGGCGGGGCCTTTAGTCTCCACTCCATAGTGCCGGTTGCAGAACCGGCACTAAAGGCCCTTACGAACCGGTGATAAAGGCCTGTTCTGCACTAGTGACTAAGGGGTCCTCGGGCGTCCGGCCTGTTATCTATGGGCCGGACTGGTGGGCTGTGAAGACATGAAGGCCGAAGACTGTACCCGTGTCTGGATTGGCCTCTCCTTGGCGTGGAAGGCAAGCTTGGCGACCGACTATGAAGATTCCTTCTTATGTAGCCGACTCTATGTAACCCTAGATCCCCCCGGTCTCTATATAAACCGGAGGGGTTAGTCCGGAAAGGATATACTCATTACCATAGTCATACAGGCTAGGCTTCTAGGGTTTATGTCAGGACCCCGATTCCAGGTCACATTGATCTAGCCGGTAACACCTCATATCACGTTGCGGCCTCACACACGGTATTCCCACGGGTGTCGCCTTACCATGGCCCGGGACCGTTTGCACCTTTTGGCTCACGTATATGATAGTGTCGCTAGCATCCATATGACAGATAACCCGGGCCAACATGACTAGTCATGAACCCAAAGTGGCACTAACTTACGGGGACATGCATACATGAATCAACATCGAGCATGTCGGTCAGCAGCGTGCAAATCCCGGCTGTAGCACTGGGCTAACAGGACTCCGGTGAACCGGGCTATAGCAGGCTAGGCAGGACTCCGGATGTCACCGCGTGACATTTCCCCGAAGGGACAGACACATGAACGAAGTGAATCACATGCCGGTCAGTCAAGTGTTCCGGAGCAGTAGTGCTGGGCTAGCAGGACTCCGGTGAACCGGGCTGTAGCGGACTACTATGGCTCATGGAAGCACAAGACTACATTTCCCCATAAGAGAGGCTACCAAGGATAAACAACTAGGTTGCCCGATCCCACACATGCCAAGCATTTCAATCATACACACAATATGATCGATATGTGTAAATACAACATGGCATCACAACAAAATCCTATGACTCAAAGTATTTATTCATTAGGCTCCGAGGAGCGAGATATTACAAACATGGGTCTCATGACCCAACATTCAGAGCATACAAGTCAAAGCACATGCAGAAGCTTAACATGTCTGAGTACAGACATCTACAAATGAAAAAGGCTGAGAAGCCTGACTATCTACCAGATCCTGCCGAGGGCACAAGATCGTAGCTGAGGTATCAAGCTAAACCTCGAAGTCCACACGGAACTACTAGCGAGACTGACGTCTCTCTGCAAAACATAAAATAGGCAAACGTGAGTACAAATGTACCCAGCAAGAGTTACATCAGAACTATCTACATATGCATCGGTATCAATAAAGGGGGTGGTGGAGTTTAACTGCAGCAAGCCAGCTTTGACTCAGTGGCTAACCTGAACGATGTGAGCAGGGTTTCCAAGCCCACCAACCGGGTGCCACTTGGTACACCATGCCACTGTGCCTAGTCTGTCCCAAACCCACCTGTACCGGGTGGCACTTGGTAGACTACTAACACTACCTACAAACACCAGAAACTAGTTGCAACTCCTGGACAGAGATCAAGTTGATTAATAAGTCGAGAGAGCTTGGAGCGCCTGGAGCCCAATGTGTGGTAGTAACTGTTCATGGATCACAAACACAGAACTCAGCTCTTCAGGACGGCTTCAATGAGACAACCCACCATGTACTCCTACATGGCCTCTCACCGATACCTTTACCAAATCATGTTCACACACTTAGCTCTCAACGGTAGGACATGTTCACCACATTCCAATTCATCCCCGATGAATCGGACCTGACTCAACTCTAAGTAGTAGCAGGCAAGACAACAAGCATGAATGAGTAGGCACATCAGGGATCAAACAACTCCTACTCATGCTAGTGGGTTTCATCTATTTACTGTGGCAAGGACAGGTCATGCAGAGGAAAGGGGTTCAACTACCGCAACAGGTAACAGATGAATCGTTGTTGTCCTAATGCTGTAAAAGAGAGCAGGAGCGAGAGAGTGGGATTGTATCAGAATGAACAAGGAGGTTTTGCTTGCCTGGCACTTCTGAAAATAATATTGAGTCTTCATCAGTGTTAACAATCACAACGTCGGAGCAGCATCTACCGAGAGGGGACAATTACCGGCAAACAAGGAAGAGCACAATCAATGCAATGCACAATATGATGCATGATCATGACATGACAATATGTTGTGATTTGAGCTAATGCAACTAGTAACAGAAAGGTTTGGGTTGATTTGAACTCAAGGTTCAAATTCAAATTCAAACTATGAATTCAAATAGTGCATTATCATGTTTTGGACTAAAGAGTGAGGTTAAGTTGTTCAAACATGCATGAAAATGCCATATTCAGATTCCTTGGGTTTTTTTTGATCATTTTTCATATATAATTTATTTCATTTGGAGCTATAGATTAATTTCTATGATTTTCAAAGTTTTGGATATTTTCTGAATTAAACAAATCATTTAAGATTTATTTAAATTCCAGAAAAGGATTACTGCGTTAGCCTGACATCATCATGACGTCAGCAGGTCAACGGGGCATGGACCAGGTCAAACCTGACCAGTGGGACCCACTGTTCAGTGATCCTCTGACATGTAGTGTCACAGACAGGTGGGTCCGGTCAACGGCCACGTCAGCGAGGTCAACGCCGACGCGTGGGGCCACTGTGTTTAGATTAAACTTAAACTATTTTTGTTAGCTGTTTAGGAAGTGGGGCCCGCATGTCAGCGAGCCAGGGGGTTAGTTAGTGGGTCATTAGCCACTAATGACGTTGCCACGTCAGCACGCCGGAGTTGAACGCCGGCGAGCACGCGAACGCGGCTGCGACGCTGGGGAACGCGCTACGGGCGGCGGCTGGACGCGCGAAGACTACCAGAGGGTAGCCCGCACTCTCCCGCATCCAGAGGAGCAGGTGGGTGGCTGCAGGGGCGCCGGAGCTCGCCGGAAGGGAGCTCGCGGCGGTGGCCGGAGCACGGTTCCGTGCGGGTTCGTGTTGTGGTGCACGGCAGGACATGGGGGTGGTTGTGTTCGTCTCCTGGAGACGTCTTGAGCGCGTTGGCGGGCTCTGACGTGAGCGGCAGCAACTGTGGCCGCGGCGGTACCATGGCCGGCGGTGGTGAGCTTTCGGCTCCGGTGAAACGGCGGGAGGTCGAATTAGAGCATGGGAGTAGGGGAAACAGAACAGGCACTCACGGCGATCTCGAGGGCGTGGTCGGAGAGCTCGGGGGAGGTCTGGTGCGGCCGGGACGACGATGGCGATCTCAGGTGGCCGACGATGAAGACAACGGTGAGGACGACGATACGGGGCTTCCGGCATCGCGTGCGTCGGCATAGAGGACGAGGGCGTCAAGGCGGAGCCCATGGGCACGTCAGAGGGGCAAGGGTGGCTCTAGGCGCGGCAGCGGCAAGCGGCGGCGGCGATGGCGCTCAGGTGAGCTCGTGGATGGGACTAGAGGGCAGGGGAGAGAGCAGAAAGTGAGGGGATAGGCAGAGGGGGCGGCGGGGCGTCTCCAGACGCGTCGGGGGCGCCTCGGTGGCAAGCAGGAGGTGGCCGCGTTCGGCTGCGCGCTCGCCACGCCCCTGCTTCTCCTTCTGGCAGAAGGTTGAAGAAGCAGGCAGCGCTGGCTGGGCTGGGCCAGCCAACTGGGCCGCCAGGTGGCCTGGCTAGGTGGGCTGCCAGGTAAGTGGCCCAGGTGAGTCCTTCTCTCTCTCTCTCTCTCTTTTCTAATTCTGTTTCTGTTTTCTATTTATTTTGATCTGTTTTGAATTAGTAAAAATACTAACTCATTTTGTAAAATCCTGACAAAAATTGTGGGCACTATTTGAATTATTTCCAACAGCCCCCAATTGTTTTCAGAAGTATTGAAGCATTTAAAATATTTATAGGCATTAAATGCTCCAATTCAAATACAATATGATTTAACTCAAAATCCATAAATGGCCAAGAAATATGCTCATCATTTTTGGCAGAGGTTTTCACCTTTATGAGAAATCATGAACATTTTCCATGACATTTTGGGTTCTTTGCACCAGATTTTATTTAAACCTATTTGAATTCTTTCTGGTGCTAGGGTTTGATCAATCCCCATTTCAGCTTTACATAAAATTTAAACATGATGCAACACACAAGTGCTAGCCTAGTGCAAGGTAAAGCTAGGGATGTGACAACTCACCCCCACTAAACAAGAATCTCGTCCCGAGATTCAAGACGTGAGGTAAGAAGACAAAGGGGACACAAGGCTAATACGATCTTCATGAACCTATTGCATTTTTGAAGATGTTGATTCGTTGCATCATATTGATCTTGACGTCTTTGCCTTCGAGATCCTTGTCCAACACGATGATGACAGAAAGAAACTCTATAGAAATCGATCTCCTTAAAGATCAAGCAACTCACGGAATGAGACGTTGAACATGTCTTGAGCTGAGGGGCAAAGCACACCTTAAAAAGGACGGAAGAAACAATTGACGAGGGTTTCAAAGTAGCGAGAAAAAATTGCCATGGTTCCATAATAGGACACCTCGGGGAAGGTGACTCGTAGAATTATTCCCTTAAGTGGCAAAAAGAATTACTTTTGATACAGAGATCATTGAAACTCTCTATACCAGCCTAAGGAAAATCACAATTGATCATTTGAATGAATTTGAAAGAATGGCATACTCAGTTTGGGAGAGGAAACTAGAGTTATAGGAAAACTCGGCAACGGAAGGCACATTCCAATTGATACCGAGGATATAACCCAATGACTGAGCGTGCTCTCAAGAACTTGAGCATTTCCGTATTCATCAAGGTTTTACCAACATCCGTGCCAAGGATCCTGGCAACACATCATACTACCATGATAAACGGTGATGGAGGATGCAGATGCAAAGGAGGCCATCACTTTCTCAGATTTTTCCTTAGCAATGCCAAAGAAGCAGATCTGGATGATCGACCGAGAGACATTTAGCACTCCGCTTCTAATGTTCTCCTTGATGTACTAGGTACCATGGTCAATGCTTAAAAGCATCAACATGGCCATCAAGCAAAGGTCGGACTTCAGGAGCACAAAAATCCATAAGGAACAACTTGTGGAATAAGTCATACCAAATCCTCATGGAGAAGATGGTCGAATTGCTCGTTCAAGATACTACAATAATAGATCTTCCGGCTAGGTGTGTCGGCCAGAACATCAACCTCGTCGGGACCTACATCATAGATCTTGGAAATGTTCCAGCCATCATATCTGCCTGAGATTCAGATCTGGCTGGTAACAGGATTTTTCAGACAACATGTCTAGAAAAGAAAGGTTGCAACACAAGTCGACGAGATAACGTTGCGAGACTCTCAGGAGATGAACTACGATAGCAAGCTCCAAAACATGAGCTGGTTCTGCTACACACATGTGAACATGTTGTCCAAGACAAGCATGACCACAGAGTAGTCTTACAATAAAACACTACCAAAGTTCAGGTGAGGAACCATCATCGAGGATATCAAAGTCCTTACACAAGTCCGGATTAGCTCTTAGGCAGGAACTTCTTCTCCTTGAAAAAATCAATCAGTGGCTTGGTGTGCTAGGGAATACATATCGAGTGGAGGTAATTAATCTACCAAACCATAGAATACTTCGCACGTATGCATGACTGATTTGGGATGATTCCAGAGGAAACAAAACAAACCTTTCCCAAATTCATGGCGGCAACTTACACCTAATGCACGTGAACTTGGAGAAAGTCACTTCTTTCACCAAAACATATACTTCATGAACGGGAGATGAAGAAATGCTTACAAAAGTTTCCAACACTAACTTAGATGTTTAACATGAATCATGGACAAGATGAAATGTTGATGATGAGTTCAACAACAATCATCGAGATTTCCATGAAGATGGAATTCCACAACTATGTGAACAAGGTTATAGCATTGGTCAGAGCCAAAAGATATAATGGTGTATGCTTGAGGAAACAATCACGAGTAAGACAACATGAGGAATATCGTTGGTTCTGATTTGATTTGAGGATAGCCCATACTCGAATCAAAGATTGGATAAGATGATAGGTCCTTAACTGATCACGAGGGTCAATCGATGAAAATACCATCTTTCTTCAACACACATACAAAATATCCCCTAAAATGAACTAAGTCGGATAAAGCTTTTATCTTCCAACTCTCCAAGTTATTGTTTAGCTTAGCCAACTAGCTCGGGGTATCCAACACAGATCCTTGGAGAAAGGGTGGTTTACAAGAAAACCAACATGTTCACGAACTCAACATAGCGGTCAGATGACAACCTCGTGATACTTCCGAGAAGATATTCGGAAATTCATGAACCACCGATCTATTACTAAGCTCGAGAACAATCTTCCTTTTCAGGGCAAGACGATATGATCAAATGAGCGAGGGATTGGCACAATCCTAACTCATTGATCAAAGTGTGCACCAGAAATATGGACTAGGTAGCACGATCTATCTTAGAATGATGATTCAAACCAACACGCTAAGAATGAGATTATTATCCATTAACTACCAAGCAACGAGGTTGCTAGGAGTATTGACTTCGCACATCACAGTACACTTGTCGGCATTCCGGTTACAATAACACGGGAACCGAGGAATGAACAATGATGGCAAGAAGTATTACTGCATCAATAATTCATAAGAGGTGGTGCAATTCTCATGACACTCTTGACATAAAGATGGTAACACTCCAAGGTAGAGCAGAACAAAAGCTGGTTTAGCATTTTGATCTGCGGATTACAACCACTTTGACCCAATCCTAGATATGGATGAGGTGCTTGAGTTTGTTTCTCCTAGTCATTCCGGAATATAATGGCTTGACGGACCACAAGAATAATAGGCATCGATAACATGAATGCACAACTACTCTTGACCAACAATTGACAGACAAAGGTCAGATAACAACCAAAAAAGGCACAACTCAAAGGAACATATGTCTTTCTGAGTTGTGGATGCATAGATTAGTATGTCGAGTAAAGCTCAACATTTCTTCCGGATAACCCATGCAGAAAGGTAGAACTGGCAGAATCACAATGTAGAATGGAGAACCCATTAAGAGCACTCTGGTTGTGATCTTTTGGTTCAAAAGAACTTCTGCCATAAGCAGTTCATGGTATTTCGAAGGAGGAAATACCACGGACCTCGAGGACTATCACAAAGGTTACTAACATCCTAAAGGAACGAGCAAACACTACTAACACTAGGTAAGTAGAGTGAATCTTGGCCTCAAGAACCCAGAAATAGAATGCCTACTAACTAAATGGCACCACGGGATGCTTTCGAGAATAATGGCCAGAATCATCACACTTGGGATACAAAACATTGCTAGATTACTGGGTGGTTCTCTAAGACACCTAGGGTCATAATAATAGCTTCAACATATATATCGAGGCAATGGAGTACCTCAACACACTGGTTAGTGTGATTAATCTGGCCCAAATGGACATCAGGAACATGGAGGAATGATTGCAAGTGCATCAGACTATCTAGAAACCTGGGATGAGTCAGACAGCATAACGGCTATAAATGCTCAAAAATATTTGAGACATCCTGCAAAATAGTGGCATGACCACTCAACATCACAATATCAAGGTTCTGAGGCCAGCTATGAACATAAGGAAGTAATAGAAACTGAACTGAGACTTGATTCCCTCAATCCTAAGAGTCTATGGATTAGTAACACGTGATCCTGATAGAAAGAAGAGAGGCCTAGTTCTTAATCCCCGTAGAAGAGAAGAGGATGACTCAGATCAGAAGGACATAAGGTATAAGGAGTAAAAAGAGCCTTACGTTCCCTCCCACAATCAATAACCTTATATAAATAAAGAATTTCTAGACACAACTTCAACCAGTTTGGCTTGGTAATCCTACAGGCAGTCAGGCTCTGATACCAAAGCTGTCAGGATCCCGATTCCAAGTCACATCGATCTAGCCGGTAACACCTCATATCACTTTGCGGCCTCATGCACGGTATTCCCACGGGTGTTGCCTTACCATGGCCCGGGACTGTTTGCGCCTTTTGGCTCACGTATATGATAGTGTCGCTAGCATCCATATGACAGAGAACCCGGGTCGACATGACTAGTCGTGAACCCAAAGTGGCACTAACTTACGGGGACAGGTATATATGAATCAACATCGAGCATGTCGATCAGCAGCGTGCGAATCCGCGCTATAGCACTGGGCTAACAGGACTCCGGTGAACCAGGCTGTAGCAGGCTAGGTAGGACTCCGGACGTCGTCGCGTGACATTTCCCCGAAGGGACAGACACAGGAACGAAGTGAATCACATGCCGGTCAGTCAAGTGTTCCAGAGAAGTAGTGCTGGGCTAGCAGGCCTTCGGTGAACTGGGCTGTAGCAGACTACTATGGCTCATGGAAGCACAAGACTACATTTCCCCATAAGAGAGGCTACCAAGGATAAACAACTAGGTTGTCGGATCCCACACATACCAAGCATTTCAATCATACACACAATATGCTCGATATGTGTAAATACAACATCGCATCACAACAAAACTCTATGACTCAAAGTATTTATTCATTAGGCTCCGAGGAGCGAGATATTACAAACATGGGTCTCATGACCCAACATTCAGAGCATACAAGTCAAAGCATATGCGGAAGCTTAACATGTCTGAGTACAGACATCTACAAATTAAAAAGGCTGAGAAGCCTGACTATGTACCATATGCTGCCGAGGGCACAAGATCGTAGCTGAGTTATCAAGCTAAACCTCGACGTCCACACGGAACTACTAGCCAGACTGATGCCTCTCTGCAAAACATAAAATAGGCAAATGTGAGTGTCGTGGAATTGTCACGGCAGATGTCCTTGTGTCAGGACTTAGTCGTGAGGCCAACGCATCTATGTGGTAGCTTGAGAGGGGTTGAGCGGAATCGAGAAACGCAACACAAGACAAGGATTTAGACTGCTTCGGGCCACGGCAAACATCATCCGGTAACAACCCTACATGCTGTTTGAGGCTAAGTCTCATTATGATCACGGGAGAGTCGCCGGGAACCGGCTCTCGGTGTCTAGCCCTATCGATTGTTTCTTGTCCCTCTTTGGGGTGCCCTGCCCCTCCTTATATAAGTTAGAGGGGCGGGTTACATGTGGAGTCCTAGTAGGAGTAGGACTATTCTATCTTCTCTTACAAGTTAATTACAAGTCCGGGTCTTGCTTCCTCGTAAAGGAAATATTCGTCATCCCTTTCTTCTTAAGCCGGCCCATCATAAACGTGAGCCGGCCTTCTGGGCCTTGGGCCTTGTCTTCTATCTGACCCGCCATTGAGGTTATTAGTAAGTCACCAAATACTCGCCGGGTCTCTGTGAGACGCCAAGTTCGGCCGGGTCATACCGCATGGTATATCCCCGACATTAGCCCCCAGTTTAATTTGGATTTATCCATGTTAAACTGATCCTGCAATATAAACACAAGAACAAATTTGACAGGTTGTGCTCCGGGTTAAATATTCTTGTAAACCGGCACCTGATCATCCTTGAGTCCTTGACATTTTCTCCTGGAATATCCGGGTCAATCGGCCAGCTTCAGAGTCAATTTATTCACATTAGTCTCTTGTAGAGAAATATTGTAAAAAATAACCCACTTGAATCGGCTTCCAGAACGCCGGCTTAAAACATATTGGTCTTTCAAATACTCATCTGACTTTCAGTCGGCTTGAAGAGGTAAAACTTTCCGGTTTATCGTAACCAAAATTGTCGGCTTGTAAATATTGATAGCATCGGGTCATAACTATTGCCGACACCGGGTCATGATTATTGATGTCGCCGGGTTGTAGACACAGGGTCATAATGATTGGTGACGCCGGGTCAATCTGGTTTGCTCAAAACAAAGAATTTAAAAATATTTCTCCCTTATATCCATATTACCTGTAGCCCCCAAGGGCCGGTTTAATCAGCATGAATAAGCCGGGACTTATCACCATGGCTTTAAATAAAATCCAGTTGTGTAGCCCCCATGAATCGGCTATAGTCATAGTAGTGTAGCCGGGTCATCCTAGAATTGTCTTGAATTGTTGCCAGGAGCAATTGGTAGCCCCCAAGGGCCGGCTCATTTAGAATGTGATGAGTCGGGTCTTCAATGAAGTGAGCAAAAAATGACTTTGCATTAGCCCCCAAGTGCCATGGTGCCTGCTGGCAGTGACATGGGACTTGCATATTTGATGTAATCTCAACTTGAATAATGTAGCCCCCAAGTGCCGGGTTGTAAGCCTGCAGCGACTCGGGACTATTCCTTTCATTGTAGAATCAATCATATCCATTGATAAAATAATAGCCATTGCGCCAAAGCGACTTTGAAAACCTATAATATTAGTTACTGATAACCATAAAAATCCAGCCATGCTGACTATTAAACATTTGAATAACCCGGTTTGAAACCTCAGTCATTCAATGTCATAGTGAAAATCCAGCCAAGTTTGGCTATTTAAAGATTCAAATACCTTATCTGTTGACAAGTAAATCCAGAGTTTAAATACCCGGCGACTCTTGGCTGATGGCAATTTATTATGCCTCCATTGTAAGCCGGAAAGTTTATAACCCGGCGGCTTATAGCCTTTGAGAAAACCAAGAATTGACAACCCTTTTGAGACACCAATTTCAATCTTTGATGATGGGCTTGAACTTAATCATTTATGTAAGTCATAGCCCTGTAAATCCTGCACAGAGTTTAAACAACATATGCCTTGGCGACTTAACGTTAAAAGCCAGGACGGGTAACCACCCAAATGTAGTCTTATCCTGCACACAAGTAGATCACAAAATCCCTTGGCGGTTTACCGCAGGGCGGGTCATAATATCTTACATATAACCACTGTGATATTGAATTTGTACTGCCGGTTTACATGACCTGTGCAGTAAGGGTGATAACCCAATCCTTAGAAGCCAATGCTTCCACATAGATGATGATTGTCATAAGCTGGCGATTTACCATTGAAAATCAAGCCGGGTTAAATAACAACCACTCATATACACTTTAGATATGAAAAAGAGCTTCAAATAAAATCCAAAAATTGTTTGCAAAAAGAGACTTCAAAATTTTTGAGGCTTCTGATTCGAATACGATCAGAAAACCGTCCCAAAGGGGTTAAGCTAAGATTCGAATACGATCATATAGCCCCCAGTGGCCTTGGCGTTGCCGATCAAGAAGGTACCGACAGCTATGTTCTCCTTGGTTCGAATACGACCTATGTTTGAACAGGAAGCCCCCAAATGACCTTGAGAGTTGTTTAACGACGCTGATTCGAATACGATCCACGTCGGTTCCCAAAGGGGGTTGAGCTATGGTTCAAATATGACCAAGAAACTCCTCTATGAGCTCAGCAGTGTGCCGATCAAAAGGGTATCGACAGCTATGTTCTCTTTGGTTTGAATACGACCTATGTTTGAACAGGAAGCCCCCTAGTGATCATGAGAATATTTAACGACTCTGATTTGAATACGATCAGGGTCACACCAAAAGGGTTAAGCTAAATTCGAATACGATCAGCTCTCAATGGTCATTAAAGCAGGGTACCTATATTGGAGTTGTGCTTTGTAACAGACTCTCTTTGGCCCCTTTAATTTTTCCTGAGACCTCGAACTTTTGCGAGAGATAACCTCGTTTTGAACCGGAAATTTGTAAACCGGATATTAAGAGCTTCAAAGCTTTATAAGATATAAATTTACCTTGAGCCGGACGTTTGAACCGGATTTGAGAGCTTTGAAACTTTGCGGGAGAAAGATATCTCTTGAACCGGATTTTAAACCGGAATCTTTATTTGAACCGGCAATTTTCTGACAGCTTTTAAAGTTTCATCAATATGGTAGCAGCCTCCGAAACCGGGTTATCATTCCCTCCAATGACCCGGGGTTCTCGAGTCATGTCACTGTAGCCCCCGAGTCTTAAGACGACTCAAGGAGTTGGCCTAAGATTCTCCGTAGTTGACCGTGATATAGACCGGTTTGAGTCCTGCATGGGAGAACTTGCAAGCCAAAGTAATTGCTCTTTTAAAGAAAATAATATGCCATATAAAATATACTGGATGGATTTCACCTGATATGCCAGGCTAGTGATTATCCACCGCGGAGTTGTAAGCCAGCGTGGACGCTGGTGCATGATGATGCTAACATACACTCCATATGCACAGTATGGCACCACCTTTATAATGAATCTTTGTCCTGATTTGTTCAGATGACGGATGATCCGCGTCTGTGAATGACTTCTGATAACTTCAATGGTGTTCTAGTCACTCTCTTCGTTAGAGGCAAGGCGGCATTGACGGTACCGTAGCGAAGGTGGAGGCTTTCAAGCGCTGGAACCGGGCGGCTTAAAATGGATCCTCCGGGTCATGTTGACTTTGCCTTTGTTTACATCCCACAGATAATTGAAGCTGTATGTGCAACGCCCTTGTGATTGAAGTGGCACCTAGGCTGCGCGTGCACGCATTGTTTCCTGGCGACGTCGAGCCCTCAGTCTCCTAACCGATAGATCTTGTTGTCAGGACATTTGCTATATTATCTCCAAACACTAGCACCCAGAGCGGCTGGTTTTGGTCTTCACTGAAGCCAAATAAATAATTAATCTTGTACACGCTTTGGCTATTGATGCGAGAGCCAATACAGTCCTTGGTGATGTGAGTACATGCTTTCCTTTGCTGATCTCCTAGCCTCCGCATCTTTTTTGAAACCCACTTGAGACCAGCATTCGAGCAACTCACCCGTGCTTTGCATGTAGCACTAGTAAATATACGTCGTTGTCCAGGAACTTGTTGCAAATACAGCGGCCTTGTTTTTCTTAACAAACAAGTATGCGGCGGCTGACAGAGCGAGGCCTGCTTGGCGCGGCCAGCAGTGACGATCTTGTAGAAGAAGCAAGGCGTCTTGAGGTGGAGACGGCGCCGCGAGACCCGGGCGACGGCGACTTGAGGCGCGAGCGACGGAAACGGAGACCACAACCGCAGCCCGGCCAAAACAAAAAACCCGTTGATAATTGGGCGACTGGCAGTGGCAAAAATGCGTCGACGGAGCAGCTCCAAGGCGGGGCCGTTCTCCCGCAGCAGAGCACATCGATGAACGAGGCCCTGGTCAAGCTCGAAAGAGCCCGGGCACGCAGGCACGGCGCCGGGTAGCAGGTCGGAGGGAGGCCAGGCGGCTCACGGCGCAGGGGCGGCTTTGGCGGCTGCTCACAAGGAAGCCCAGAAGTGCGGAGCGGTTCACCAGCAGCGGTTCAATGCCGATCGGTACATAGGTGCAAGTGGGTCGGCGACAGCCGGTCCGGCACAGGCGACTCAATACGCAGCAGTAGGGACAGCGGCTCAGAGGCAGTTGGTGGCCCAAGGCGCATTGTAACCCGCCGCGAAAGAGGCGCAAGGGTGGCTCGATGAAGCTGTAGTGGCTCCGCGCGTCGCGGCGGAGGTGGCCCGCGGCGACTTAGCTCTCTTGGTGAGGGCGGCTCACGGCGGCGCAAAGCCACGGCGCCTGAGGCGGAGGAGCAGCAAAGACAACAGCAACAAGAGACGGGCGTAGCGGCATTCGAACGACGGCTCTGGGCAAGCGGCGCCTTGCCCTTGCTGCGTTTAAAGCGGAGCTTGGAGAGGCGGATGGACGGCTCAAACACAGTCGGTGGAAGCCGGCGAGGCGGCGCGCG
This sequence comes from Triticum aestivum, assembly GCF_018294505.1. Classification (NCBI taxonomy): domain Eukaryota; kingdom Viridiplantae; phylum Streptophyta; class Magnoliopsida; order Poales; family Poaceae; genus Triticum; species Triticum aestivum. The sequence continues at coordinate 441,300,721 of NC_057799.1, forward strand.
AGATTGACTCAGTGGTTCCATGGCAGCCAATGAATTGCGGGAGAGGTGAGGTGAGGCGGAACCAGGCGGGTCTCGGTGCAGACGAGGCCATCACGTGGCAACTATAACTCGGACGGCCGCAGGGGCGGCGGTGAGGCCGGGTCGATTTGATCCGGTGGCGGTTCAACACCGGGACAGCGGCTCCACGGAGGGGGAGGCAACTCAGGCGTGGGAGACCCGGCAGGGCGCAGCGGTGAGGCGGAGGCGATTCAGGACCGGCCGGCTCAGGGCGCTGGAGGTCGAGCGCGGGGGCGACTCGTGGTAACCGACGAAGTGGCAAGGCCGCGCACAAGGCGGAGGCGCGAGGCCACATCGGCTCGGAGCAGGCGAACCGGCGGGCGACCAAGCCACGCGTGAGCCGGAGGAGGCCGCAGTAGAGGCGGAACGTACGCGGTTTAGCGAATCCGAGGCAGAGTCGGCACGGCCTAGCGAGTCGGAGTGGAGTTGGAACGGAGCGGTGCAGGCGGCCAGCTCGGCAGCCTGTGATGAAGGAAAGACGCGGCGGCCTAAGATAGCAGAGGACTATGCGGGTCGACGAGGCATAAGAGGCAGGAGCGGACCCGTGGCGACGGGGCGGCTCAATGACAGCCGTGGCTCACAGGGCTCGACGGCCAGCGGTTTGAAGTTGTATTTTGATGGCAGAGGCAATCCGCGAGACAGATCATGGCGTCCGCCGGTTACTTGGTGCGGCTGCAGCTGAGGAAAAACGTCTTGGAGAGGCCGCGACGGCTATTTCTTGGCGACAGAGGAAACGATGCGGCAAATCGGACAGAGTCAGGATGCGGCAGAGGCGGACCGGGCAATTTGATCCTTCGATGGCGATTCAGATTGACAGCAGGTCAACGGAGGTGACTTGAAAGAGAGGCGACGTCGGCTCTCCCGCTGCTTGAAACTTTTTGAAACGGCAGAGGCGGAACGTAAGCGCGGCGGCGGCTCAACGCGAGGGCTACGCCAGGTAACTCCTCAACGACGAAGGGCGGCGACGCGGCGAGCTATGGTGACGCCGGGATGATCCGAGGGCCGCTCGGAGGCACTTGCGAACTGTGGCCGAATTCTTTTCCAAGTCGTAAAATTTTGACCAATCTATCTCCGGGTCTTGGCTTGATCCTTTGATCTCGGCGACTCAAAAATCCAGCAAATAAGTCCCAAACAGTGGCGTAACCCTAACTCCTCTTGATCTCAATTTTTGTATATACCATTGTTGAAAACTCCTTTGATCTTGACTGATGAATTTGTAGTGTGACGTGAGTCTTTCCAAACCGATTACTTTTCATCCGGAAGATTGCGAACTCTCGATCCCAGAAGAGATCCCTCCAAGAACTCTACACCACCGTGCGCATGCCCCACGGTGGGCGCCAACTGTCGTGGAATTGTCATGGCAGATGTCCTTGTGTCAGGACTTAGTCGTGAGGCCAACGCATCTATGTGGTAGCTTGAGAGGGGTTGAGCGGAATCGAGAAACGCAACACAAGACAAGGATTTAGACAGCTTCGGGCCCCGGGAAACATCATCCGGTAACAACCCTACATGCTGTTTGAGGCTAAGTCTCATTATGATCACGGGAGAGTCGCCGGGAACCGGCTCTCGGTGTCTAGCCCTATCGATTGTTTCTTGTCCCTCTTTGGGGTGCCCTGCCCCTCCTTATATAAGTTAGAGGGGCGGGTTACATGTGGAGTCCTAGTAGGACCAGGACTATTCTATCTTCTCTTACAAGTTAATTACAAGTCCGGGTCTTGCTTCCTCGTAAAGGAAATATTCGTCATCCCTTTCTTCTTAAGCCGGCCCATCATAAACGTGAGTCGGCCTTCTGGGCCTTGGGCCTTGTCTTCTATCTGACCCGCCATTGAGGTTATCAGTAAGTCACCAAATACTCGCCGGGTCTCTGTGAGCCGCCAAGTTCGGCCGGGTCATACCACATGGTATATCCCCGACAGTGAGTACAAATGTACCCAGCAAGACTTACATCAGAACTATCTACATATGCATCGGTATCAATAAAGGGGGTGGTGGAGTTTAACTGCAGCAAGCCAGCTTTGACTCAGTGGCTAAACTGAACTATGACTGCAAGTAACTCTTTTGAGGTGGCACACACGAGTCCACATATTCACGATACCAATACACCACTATGGATCCGCTCCCGTCTCCCTACGAAAACGCCATCCATAGCACTCATGCTTATCTTGCGCATTTTAGAGTATCCACTTTCACTTGTCTATGAACTGTACAGGCAACCCAGAAGTCCTTTTCCGCGGACAAGACTATTCGAATAGATGAAGTTAACCCTGCAGGGGTGTACTTCTTCACACACGCTCTCGCCACTTACCACCATGAGCACGTCGTGTATCTCGGCAACCTTCAAGCGGAAGCCAGGCGAGGGAGTCGGCCATGACCTGACTAACCACACAAGTCTCTCGTCCAGGTTTATCGCCTATTCGGGTTGCATCCGCAAGGAGATCCGGTCGGGGTGTCGCTCACGGCCCCAAACGATGTGAGCAGGGTTCCCAAGCCCACCAACCGGGTGCCACTTGGTACACCGTGCTACTGTGCCTAGTCTGTCCCAAGCCCACCTGTACCGGGTGCCACTTGGTAGACTACTAACACTACCTACAAACACCAGAAACTAGTTGCAACTCCTGGACAGAGATCAAGTTGATTAATAAGTCGAGAGAGCTTGGAGCGCCTGGAGCCCAATGTGTGGTAGTAACTGTTCATGGATCACAAACACAGAACTCAGCTCCTGAGGACGGCTTCAATTAGACAACCCACCATGTACTCCTACATGGCCTCTCACCGATACCTTTACCAAATCGTGTTCACACACTTAGCTCTCAACGGTAGGACATGTTCACCACATTCCAATTCATCCCCGATGAATCAGACCTAACTCAACTCTAAGTAGTAGCAGGCAAGACAACAAGTATGAATGAGTAGGCACATCAGGGCTCAAACAACTCCTACTCATGCTAGTAGGTTTCATCTATTCACTGTGGCAATGACAGGTCATGTAGAGGAAAGGGGTTCAACTACCACAACAGGTAAGAGATGAATCGTTGTTGTCCTAATGCAGTAAAAGAGAGCAGGAGCAAGAGAGTGGGATTGTATCGGAATGAACAAGGGGTTTTTCCTTGCTTGGCACTTCTAAAGATAACATTGATTCTTCATCAGTGTTAACGATCACAGCGTTGGAGCAGCGTCTATCGAGAGGGGACAATTACCGGCAAACAAGGAAGAGCACAATCAATGCAATGCACAATATGATGCATGATCATGACAATATGTTGTGATTTGAGCTAATGCAACTAGTAACAGAAAGGTTTGGGTTGATTTGAACTCAAGGTTCAAATTCAAATTCAAACTATGAATTCAAATAATGCATTATCATGTTTTGGACTAAACAGTGAGGTTAAGTTGTTCAAACATCAAAATGCCATATTCAGATTCCTTGTGTTTTTCTGATCATTTTTCATATATAATTTATTTCATTTGGAGCCATAGATTAATTTCTATGATTTTTCAAAGTTTTGGATATTTTCTGAATTAAACAAATCATTTAAGATTTATTTAAATTCCAGAAAGGGATTACTGCGTTAGCCTGACATCATCATGACGTCAGCAGGTCAACGCGGCATGGTCCAGGTCAAACCTGACCAGTGGGACCCACTGGTCAGTGACCCTGTGACATTTAGTGTCACAGACAGGAGGGTCCGGTCAACAGCCACGTCCGCGAGGTCAACGCCGACGCATGGGGCCACTGTGTTTAGATTAAACTTAAACTATTTTTGTTAGCTAGTTAGTTAGGCAGTGGGGCCCGCATGTCAGCGAGCCAGGGGGTTAGTTAGTGGGTCATTAGCCACTAATGACGTTGCCACGTCAACACGCCGGAGATGAACGCCGGCAAGCACGCGAACGCAACGGCGACGCCCGGGAACGCGCTACGGGTGGCGGCTGGACGCGCAAAGACTACCAGAGGGTAGCCCGCACTCTCCCGCATCCAGAGGAGCAGGTGGGTTGCTGCGGGGGCGCCGGAGTTCGCCGGAACGGAGCTCGCGGCGGTGGCCGGAGCACGGTTCCGTGCGGGTTCGCGTTGTGGTGCACGGCAGGACGTGGGGGTGGTTGTGTTCGTCTCCAGGAGATGTGTTGAGCACGTTGGCGGGCTCTGATGCGAGCGGCAGCAACTGTGGCCGCGGCGGTGCCATGGCCGGCAGTGGTGAGCTTTCGGCTCCGGTGAAACGGCGGCTAGAGGTCGAATTAGAGCACGGGAGTAGGGGAAACGGAACAGGCGCTCACGGCCATCTCGAGGGCGTGGTCGGAGAGCTCGGGGGAGGTCTGGTGCGGCCGGGACGACGACGGCGATCTCAGGTGGCCGACGATGAAGACAGCAGCGAGGACGATGATACGGGGCTTCCGGCATCGCGTGCGTCGGCGTAGAGGACGATGGCGTCAAGGCGGAGCCCATGGGCACGTCAGAGGGGCGAGGGGTGGCTCTAGGCGCGGCAGCGGCAAGCGGCGGCGGCGATGGCGCTCGGGTGAGCTCGGGGATAGGACTAGAGGGCGAGGGAGAGAGCGGAAAATGAGGGGAGAGGCAGAGGGGGCTGCGGGGCGTCTCCAGACGCGTCGGGGGCGCCTCGGTGGTAAGCAGGAGGTGGCCGCGTTCAGCTGCGCGCTCGCCACGCACCTGCTTCTCATTCTGGCAGAAGGTTGAAGAAAGCACGCAGCGCTGGCTGGGCTGGGCCAGCCAACTGGGCCGCCAGGTGGCATGGCCAGGTGGGCTGCCAGGTAAGTGGCCCATGTGAGTCCTTCTCTCTGTCTCTTTTCTAATTCTGTTTCTGTTTTCTATTTATTTTGATCTGTTTTGAATTAGTAAAAATACTAACTCATTTTGTAAAATCCTGACAAAAATTGTGGGCACTATTTGAATTATTTCCAACAGCCCCCAATTGTTTTCAGAAGTATTGAAGCATTTAAAATATTTATAGGCATTAAATGCTCCAATTCAAATACAATAGGATTTAACTCAAAAATCCATAAATGGCCAAGAAATATGCTCATCATTTTTGGCAGAGGTTTTCACCTTTATCAGAAATCATGAACATTTTCCATGACATTTTGGATTCTTTGCACCAGATTTTGTTTAAACCTATTTGAATTCTTTCTGGTGCTAGGGTTTGATCAATCCCCATTTCAGCTTTACATAAAATTTAAACATGATGCAACACACAATTGCTAGCCTAGTGCAAGGTAAAGCTAGGGACGTGACTGTTTAGCCATTACGATCTCGTGGTAGGTTAACTCTTGTAACACTCATATTCATCAAGATCCATCAAGCAGGAAGTAGGGTATTACCTCCATTGAGAGGGACCGAACCTGTGTAAACATCGTGTCCCCCGTCTCCTGCAACTATCGACCTTAGACGCACAGTTCGGGACCCCCTACCCGAGATCCGCTGGTTTTGACACCGACATTGGTGCTTTCATTGAGAGTTCCACTGTCCCGTCGACGAAAAGTTCGATGGCCCCCTTAATCGACGATAGTGATGCCGTCCAAGGAGAAACCTTCCTCCCCGGACAGATCTTCGTGTTAGGCGGCTTCGTACTGCGGGCCAACTCGGCCATCTGGAGCAGATCGATAGCTACGCCCCTGGCCATCAGGTCGGATTCGGAAGCTCGAACTACATCGCAGACATCCACGGAGACCTGATCTTCGACGGATTCGAGACCGCGACGATCACTCCCCCTCGTTCCGATGAACATGACTTAAATCTGTCATCAGATCACATCCAGGAGATGGTTCCTGTTGCTGCAACGGCCTTAGAACTGGAGCAGATCATGCCATTCGAGGCCACAGAGTCCGCAGTGTTGGAGCCACACACAGACTCGACACCCTGCAATACTTGCGTCAACGGAACTCCAGACTCGTCTCTGGCTATAAGTTCCGGACCATGTACGCCTGCGGACACCGAGCTGGATCGGTTATCGATTTTTGAATTCAGCGCCGCAGACATCTTCCAGCACTCACCTTTGGGTGATGTGCTAACCTCTTTAAAGAATTTGTCCTTGGAGAACGACTCACAGCCGAACTATGTTCGGTTCGAGCTAGAGGCTGATGATGGGGAATTTTGCTTCCCACCCGCCACCCACTTCATAGCCACCGTCGATGACTTAACTGACGTGGTTGATTATGGCTCCGAAGACATCGACGGTATGGACGACGATGCCGACAAGGAGCAAGGCCAAGACCCACCATTCACTGGACGTTGGACGGCCACCTCTTCGTATGATGTGTACATGGTTGACACACCTAAAAAGGCTAGCGACGATGACAAAGAAGATCCAGTTGCAAATAAACCTTCTGAGACACAGTCCTATTGCCGGCGCCCTAAACGCCGTTCTAAACCTCGTCGCTCAAAAGATGGCAACATTAGCACCGGAGAAAATAGTACTCTGGGCGATGCCGAAAACAATGAAGACCCTATTGGAGCAGCATTCGAACAGGAGGAACAAGACACCGGGCAAGTTAACCTTGATAAACAGGCCATGCCCAATGACCCGGATGACGATAGTTATCGTCTAGTCTCCGAGGATGAGGAGAGCCTCGGCATCGAGGATTTCATCATGCCTGAGTCACCCCTCGAGCAGGAGCACTTCAAGCGCTAGCTCATAGCTACTGCAAGAAGCCTGAAGAAAAAGCAGCAGCGGCTCCAAGCCCATCAAGACCTACTCATTGACAGATGGACCGATGTCCTGGCAGCCGAAGAATACGGCCTCAAGCGCCCAGCCAAGAGTTACCCGAAGCGCAGACTGCTACCTCAGTTCGATGAGGAGGCACCAGATCCCGTACCTCCCTCGTGCAATGCGGAACGACCACCACGTGGTCGGGATAGTGCGGCGGACCGACCACCCCGCGGTCGGGATAAAACGGCAACTCATGCCGAACAATAGCCCGCCCCACCGCCTCATAAAAATAGAGATAGAACAGCTCGGGACCATACATACGACCTTCGGCAGGACCTGGATAGTAGAGCAGGACACACCAAATCAATCTACGGATTGCGAGGACGCTTCCCGACTCGGGATGACGGCTACCTATTCGGACGTGACAAACCCAGTCACACCCAGACCGATAACCGCAGACGGACTTCAGCGGAGGTGCGCCGTGACGCGGCCCGATATAGAGGCGCCGCACACCCCCTCTGCTTCACAGATGAAGTACTGGATCACGAATTCCCCGAGGGGTTCAAGCCCGTCAATATCGAATCATACGACGGAACAACCGATCCCGGAGTATGGATCGAGGATTTTATTCTACACATTCATATGGCCCGAGGAGATGACCTCCACGCCATCAAATACCTCCCACTAAAATTAAAAGGGCCAGCTAGACACCGGTTAAATAGCCTGCCCGAAAATTCCATCGGTAGTTGGGAGAACTTGGAAGAAGCTTTTCTTGACAACTTCCATGGTACTTATGTCCGGCCACCAGACATTGATGACTTAAGCCACATAGTTCAACAACCTGGAGAATCAGCTAGAAAATTCTGGACTAGGTTCCTAACCAAAAAGAACCAGATCGTCGACTGTCCAGATGCCGAAGCCCTAGCGGCCTTCAAACACAGCATCCGCGACGAATGGCTTGCCCACCACCTCGGTCAAGAAAAACCGAAATCCATGGTAGCCCTCAGGGCGCTTATGACCCGCTTTTGCGCGGGTGAGGACAGCTGGCTGGCTCGTAGCAAAAACACAACCAATGAGGCAGGCCCCTCCGAGGCCAAGAACAACACCGGTAAGCTCCGGCGCAATAGACACAAACGCCGAAGCAATGGCGATAATACCAATGACACTACAATTAACGCCAGATTCAGCGGCTCCAAGTCCGGCCAGCGGAAGAAGCCCTACAAACGGGACAATGAGGGACCATCCAGCTTGGATTGCATACTTGGCCGTCCGTTCCAGATACATGGCACCCCAGACAAACAAGCCAATCATACCAACAGAGATTGTTGGGGTTTTAAATAGGCTGGCAAGTTAAATGCCGAGAACAAGGAAAAGGGATCACAAAGCAAGGACGAGGACGAAGAGCCCCGGCAGCCGAACACTGGGGGGAAGAAGAAATTTCCCCCTCAAGTCAAAACGGTGAACATGATATACGCGACACAAATCCCCGAAAAGGAGCGCAAGTGAGCACTCAGGGATGTCTACGCGGTAGAGCCAGTCGCCCCAAAATTCAATCCGTGGTCGTCTTTCCCGATCACCTTCGATCGTCGAGATCACCCAACTAGTATCCTCCATGGTGGTTCGGCCGCACTGGTCCTCGACCCAATCATCGACGGATTTCACCTAACACGAGTCCTAATGGACGGTGGTAGCAGCCTCAACCTGCTCTATCAGGATACAGTGCGCAATATGGGCACTAATCCCTCACGAATCAAGCCCACAAAGACTACCTTTAAAGGAGTCATACTAGGCGTAGAGGCCCGCTGTATGGGCTCAATCACGCTGGAAATGGTCTTCAGTTCTCCGGACAACTTCCGAAGCGAAGAGTTAATCTTTGATATCGTCCCCTTCCGCAGCGGCTACCACGCACTGCTTGGACGAACTGCGTTTGCTAGATTCAACGCAGTGCCACACTATGCTTATCTCAAGCTCAAGATGCCCGGTCCACGTGGCGTCATAACAGTCGTTGGAAATACTGAACGCTCCCTCCGAACAGAGGAGCACACAGCCGCCCTAGCAGTAGAAGTACAGAGCGGCCTTCTCAAGCAGAACCGTAATCCGGCTGCCGAGCCCCTGGACATCACTAAGAGAACCCGGACCACACTGCAACAGGACGGTTCGGCTCGTTAAGAGCTCGACTAGCAATTCGGCCTCCGTCCCGGTCCTGATGAGGTAGCCGCATCCGCACCACGTGTACATAATTACGCACTCAAAATCCCATGGGCACCGACGGAGGCACAACTAGCTTGTAGTTCGGCTACACCGATCCCGAACTCACTGGTATCTTTACTATTTCCTTTTTTTCTTTTTCCCTTTTTTTCAGGTATCTTTTATACATGCCTCCTCCGATGGCCTGACTACCGGTCCTGTCAAAGGACAAGTACACCAGATTGGCGCAGAGCACAGGTGTAACACCCCGCATGTAACTTGCCATATTTGTAACTCCGACTCTTGCCATTTTCGGCTATGTGATATGTTTTTCCCTCCGTTGTCGGGTTTTTGTCTTTTGTTTTGTATTTTGTCATGTCATGCATTTTCATATCATGTCATCATGTGCATTGCATTCGCATACGTGTTCGTCTCATGCATCCGAGCATTTTCCCCGTTGTCCGTTTTCCAATCCGGCGCTCCTATCTCCTCCGGTGCACCCCTCTTGTTTCCTTTCGTGTGCGTGTGTCAAACTTTCTCGGAATGGACCGAGGCTTGTCCAGTGGTCTTAATATACCACCCGGAGACTACCGGTCAAGTTTCGTTCCATTCGGAGGTCGTTTGGTACTCCAACGGTTAACCGGGCATCCGCAAAGTCCATTTGAGTGTCCAGCATAAACCCCCTCCAAAACCAGCCCAAAGGCCACCAAACTCTCTTCCATGCTCTAGGTCGTTCGAACACAATCATGTGGGCGAAAACCGCACCTCATTTGGAGTCTCCTAGCTCCCTCTAGCTATATAAGTGCATCCCCTCCCGTATACATCCGCAGTCCAACCCTAAAATTCTCCTCCGCGCGCCGCCGGAGAAAACTGCCACCGACGGACACGTCCGCCCGCCGCGCCCCGTCCAACCCGCGGCTGCCACGTGGCGAGCCCGTCGCCGCCGCCGCCGGAGCCCGCGAGGCCCCCGCGGCCCGCCGCCGTCGCCTCCCGGCCGTTCGCCTCCGCCCGCGGATTGCCCGCGCCGCCGCCTGAGGGCCGCGCCGCCCGCCGCCGGCGTGCCCCCGTGCCCGCCGCCGTTGCCGCCCGTCGCCGCCGCCGCGGCGCCCGTCCCCGCCGCCGCGCGCCCGCCGCCGGTCACCGCAGCCCCCGCCGGCGACCCTCTCCTTCGACCGCCTCCGGCCCCCTCGCCCCTCGCCTCGCCGGCCCCTGCCTCGCCTCCAGTCGAGCCCGAGCTCGGGAGCTCGATCCAGATCCGTGAGCCCATTGACTTCTCGCCCCTCTTTATTTTTCCAAGTCTTGGATAATTATCAGCAAGTGCCTATGTTCGAGATGCGATAACTTTGTGCATGTAGCTCCGATTCGCGCGTATAATATGTCAAATTGTTCGCCTCGTGATGCTCTTCATTTTGTTCAATTGCACCATGTTCATTAGTGGTCATCTTGATGCCCAAATCTTCGTTGGAAGAGGGCTAGTTGCTGTTATTCTCTGGTTCTTATCAGAACTTGGAGATTTGTCATTTTTGTATCGTTTATTCTGTGCATCTTTTGAGCATGAGCTCTACATGTGTTTTGAAGTATGCCATGCCATCTTTCCAGTGGTGTAGTCCATGTATTTTTGTGATCTCTGTGGTGACTAGCACAAGCATGCAAAGTAGGCCCCGTAATATTTCTGATTTCAGGGACTTAGTGATTTCTCCAAGTCCTAGTCTGTTGTAATTTTGTTGCCATGGAACTTGATTCTACAGAGAGATCCATGCATTTTTTTGGAGATGTTCAGTAAGGATGTTTTGTAGCTATAGTTGTAATTGATCCATTCCTGCAATTGTTTGCAATTTTAGAGTACCATAGCATGACTCAATCTTGCTCTACTTTTGCTATAAAATATTTCTGGCAGATTCTTAACATGATGTGCATTTTTGCCAAGCTTATTGTAGTTGATCCATACATGCTATGCAATTGTTCTTGCCATGGATAGCTTCATAAACATGCCATCTTGCTGTAGGTATGCTTGGTTTGTCATGCATTGCTCTGTAGTGAGTGCATCAAGCTCACAAAGAGGCCTGCATCAAGTGTGAAACCTGATAACGAAACTTGCTATGTTTACATGCTTGCCATCATATCTTCTGGTCCTTTTTGGCTTATGGTCACTAAGGGACTTTTGTCATGTGCATATAGTAGAATACTACCATGTCTTGTTTTGCTATGTTAAGTTTCTGTAGCATGTTGATTTCGTGCTCTGAACATTGCTACCTGATGATGATTTCTGCCATGTCCAGTTTTCCACCAAGTCTGTGGACCTGTAATCTTTTGCACTTTTTCCACGCTTGTTTGAGCTTGATATGTTGTGAACTAGCCGTAGCTCAGAGTTCTCTTTTGTCAAGGATCTCCTGTAGATTATTGCCACGTGCTTTGTTGCTATGTTGGGGTGTTGTAGCATTGTTACTTGTTGTATTTTAAGTGCTATCTTGCTGTTTATCGCAGATTAGTGTCATTCTTGTTTTGCTTGCCATTTGCAAACCGTGCATCCGATTCCGGTGATCTTTATATCGATTTTGACCGAAATCATCTCATCTTTCCAGTGGCATGCTTGGTTTGCCAAGTTACTGCCATGTTCATCATTTTCCTTCCGGAGCACGCATACGCATCGCATATCATATCTTGCATATCACACTTGTCTTGCATCATGTTGCTTGTGCATTTCTCGTTGTTGATTGTGGTTCCGTTTGTTTGTGTTCTTGTCTTGGGTAGAGCCGGGAGACGAGTTCGTGAACGAGGAACCTGTCGAGTACGCTTACGAGGATCAAGCTTTCGACAACTCTGAGAACCTTGCAGGCAAGATGACCACCCCTCGAAATCACTTCTATCTTTGCGATGCTAGTTGTTCGCTCTATTGCCATGCTCGCTACCTATCACTTGCTATATCATGTCTCCTATTTTTAGCCATGTCAGCCTCTAACCATCCTCTCCTAGCAAACCGTTGTTTGGCTATGTTACCGCTTTTGCTCAGCCCCTCTTATAGCGTTGCTAGTTGCAGGTGAAGTTGAAGTTTGTTCCATGTCGGAACATGGACATATTGGGATATCACAATATCTCTTATTTAATTAATGCATCGATATATTTTGGTAAAGGGTGGAAGGCTCGGCCTTATGCCTGGTGTTTTGTTCCACTCTTGCCGCCCTAGTTACTGTTATACCGGAATTATGTTCCTTGAGTTTGCGTTCCTTACGCGGTCGGGTGATTTATGGGACCCCCTTGACAGTTCGCCTTGAATAAAACTCCTCCAGCAAGGCCCAACCTTGGTTTTACCATTTGCGACCTATACCTTTTTTCCCCGGGTTTTCTAGAGCCCGAGGGTCATCTTTATTTTAAACCCCCGGGCCAGTGCTCCTCTGAGTATTGGTCCAAACTGTCAGTCGCCGGTGGCCACCAGGGGCAACTCTGGACTGGCCTATCGGAAGCTTGGACAATCCGGTGTGCCCTGAGAACGAGATATGTGCAGCTCCTATCAGGATTTGTCGGCACATTCGGGAGGCTTTGCTGGTCTTGTTTTACCATTGTCGAGATGTCTTGTAAACCGGGATTCCGAGACTGATCGGGTTTTCCGGGAGAAGGTTTATCCTTCGTTGACCGTGAGAGCTTATGATGGGCTAAGTTGGGACACCCCTGCAGGGTTTTATCTTTCGAAAGCCGTGCCCGCGGTTATGGGGCAGATGGGAATTTGTTAATGTCCGGTTGTAGATAACTTGTCACTTGACCCAATTAAAATACACCAAGTGCGTGTGTAGCCGTGATGGTCTCTTCTCGGCGGAGTCTGGGAAGTGAACACGGTCTGTGTTATGTATGACGTAAGTAGGTGTTCAGGACCTCTTCTTGGCCATTGCTAGATGACGTCCGTTCCATTGCTTCTCTTCTCGCTCTCATTTGCGTAAGTTAGCCACCATATATGTTTTTGCCGCTGCAGCTCCACCTCTTTGCACCTCTTGTCCTATAAGCTTAAATAGTCATGATCTCGCGGGTGTGAGATTGCTGAGTCCCCGTGACTCACAGATACTTCCAACACCAGTTGCAAGTGCCGACGATGCCAGTGCAGATGATGGCGTCGATCTCAAGTGGGAGTTCGACGAGGAACGTGGTCGTTACTATGTGTCTTTTCCTGATGATCAGTAGTGGAGCCCAGTTGGGACGATCGGGGATCTAGCATTTGGGGTTGTCTTATTTTCATCTGGATTTTGGCCGTAGCCGGTCTATATGATTGTATTTTGGATGATGTATGATGATATTTATGTATTGTGTGAAGTGGCGATTGTAAGCCAACTCTTTATCCCATTCTTGTTCATTACATGGGATTGTGTGAAGATGACCCTTCTTGCGACAAAACCACTATGCGGTTATGCCTCTAAGTCGTGCCCCGACACGTGGGAGATATAGCCGCATCGTGGGCGTTACAAGTTGGTAATCAGAGCCATCCCCGACTTAGGAGCCCCCCTGCTTGATCGAATCGCTGGCGTTGTTGAGTCTAGAATAAAAATGTTTTGAGTCTTAGGATTATATATATCGGAGAGTAGGATTCTTTTTACTCCTCAGTCCCTTCGTCGCTCTGGTGAGGTCTCCTGACGTAGAAGTTTTGACTATTCTCTCCTCAAATTTCACTAATTTTTTTTTAGGATCACGCGGGTATCTTGGAATCATTCCGATCGATTTGTGACGAGAACATTGTTCTTGGTGCCTCCTGTCATTTAGGGGTTGTGGCAGTGTCCCGGGGAGTTGTGCTCCGAGGTGTTGTCGTCAAAATTTTATCGTTGCAGTTCTGGAATACCTGAGTTTCGCCGACATCGAAATCTCTTTTATGCAGTTGTTGGTGAGATCACCTCGACGCCACCCAGTACTGGGGCGGGAGTTCGGGAGTATTGCCATAACTTGTATAACGGATGTTTTTCGAAGGTTGAGGTAAACGATTTCCGAAGGTTTCTTGGTTATGTGTTGACGGATGGATACAGCTGGATCTAGGGATTGCTAGTTTGGGTGATATATTTTGTGTCCCCTGTATCCCCTACACCAGATTGCATAACCAGAAAGTTTCGGGAGTTCAAAAGTGGGAATTCAAGTAGCCTTAGGATTTCTTTCTGACAGACGCATGATATGAGATTGGGGTTCGACGTCTAGTGGTCCTCCTGTATACGGTTGATTTTACAGTGGTCTCGTTGTGTCTTAAAGAGTCCATGGCTTGCCGACTCGGGGACGCTTCGTATGTCATGTGCACAGCCTTGTACATGATGGTGCTGTACGATTGAGCCCGTGTGGGCCCCACCACGAAAACTTCGGACGAAATATCTATCATATGTTTGTTCCGGCTTATTCTGCAAGCCAATACTTTGTTTTATTTTGTATTGGGGTATTCAAGTTTCTTCGAATTCATTTGTCCATTCCATATCTTTTCCAAGTGGCTTCTCAGCTTATGGAAGTGTGATGTTTTACTACGGAATTCATTCATTCATCTTCGTGCGAATGCTTATTGTGAAGACTATATGTTGCAATTTCTATCCGTTGATTCTACTTATCTTTTATCTATCAAGATGCTAACGGATGTCACCCTCTTCAGGATGGCTCCGCCAACGCGTCAGAATCCGGATCGCAATGAAGGGAGTCAAGCGAACCCTCCGCCACCACCTCCACCTCCGGAGGCATGGCAAGCAATCATGGCAGCCACCAACACCAATGCTCAGATGATTCTGCAACTCTTGCAAGAACGTACTCAAAGGCAAGGCAATCAAGGCAATCAAGGTCAAGGCAACAATCAGTTTCACTTTGCCACTCTCAACCAGTTTCTCGCAAATCAGCCCAAGTCTTTCAGCAACTGTGCCGAGGCCACGGATGCCGATGATTGGCTCGTGGACATCAACAAGCATTTTGAATGTAGCAATGTCAGGCCTGAGGACTTTGTCAAGTTCGCTTCTGTCCAGCTCAAGGACCAAGCTGCTGATTGGTTTCAGCAATACAAAGATTCCAGAGTAGGTCGTGTGATTACTTGGACTGACTTCTATCGGGACTTCAAAGCGCACCACATTCCACAAAGTGTTGTTGAGAGCAAGCGTGAGGAGTTCCGCAATCTCAAGCAAGGAAACATGTCTGTGTATCAATACAACATTCAGTTTCAGAAACTTGCTCGCTTTGCTAAACAAGACGTTCCTGATGAGAAGAGCATGATCTATCACTTCAGACGTGGCCTTAAAGAGGATCTGCAGTTAGCTCTCGTTCTTGTTGAGCCTACTCAGTTTGATCAATTCTACAATATGGCACTGAAGCAAGAGGCTGCTCAGCTCAAGTGTGAGGCTTCTAAGAAGAGAGTCAGGGATGTAGTTCAGTCTTCTTCTTCCTCACTTGTGACAGCTAAGCAACAGAAGTTCTGGTTGCCTCCTCCTCCTCCGTTTCGTCAGCCTTACCAGTAGAAGAACAAAGGTGGCCATGGTTCTTCAAACTCTTCCAACTCTGGCTATTAGAACAAGTCTCAGAATCAAGCTCCAAAGTCCAATGCTCCGTATCACCGTCCACTCTCAGAGGTGACTTGCAACAAATGTCAGCAGAAAGGTCACTATGCTAACAAGTGCTTCAACCAGAGGCGTCTTCCTCCTCCTCCTCCTGTCAGATCTTCCAGCAATGCAGTGGTCAAGCATAATCCAAAGTTTGCTAAGGTGAATATGATGAATGCAGCTCAAGCGGAGGAATCTTTGATGTGATAATGGGTAATCTTCCTGTTACCGATATTCCCGCAGAAGTTCTTTTTGATACTGGTGCATCTCTTTCTTTCATATCAAGACCTTTTGCATCCAAGCATGAATTGCATTTCCAAGGATTGCCTAGGCCGTTAGCAGTTGTCTCTCCGGGCAAATGCATGAATGCAAGTTCCATGGTTCCGAATGTTACCATCAAGATAGGCGACTACAAATTTCAGTCTTGTCCAATTGTTCTTGGTGACTCGGATATTGATCTAATTCTCGGGATGGACTGGCTTTCTAAGCACAAGGCTCAACTTGACTGTGCTGCCAGGGAAATTCAATTGACACACTCGTCTGAGGATGTGATTATTTTTGCCGCTCGTGATGAAACCATTCGGTTTTTCTCTCTCAATGAGAAGGGCGAATTGGATGCCATCTCTCAAATTCCAGTCGTTTGCGAGTATCAAGATGTCTTTCCAGAAGAGCTTCCGGGTATGCCTCCGCACCGGCCAGTTGAGTTCGTTATCGAACTAGAGCCTGGACTGTACCCGTTTGCAAGCGTCCATACAAGCTTGGACCTAACGAGCTGAAGGAATTGAAGAAGCAGCTCGATGAACAAGAACGTCTGGGTTTGATCAGACCGAGTTCTTCTCCATGGGGTTGTGGTGTTCTTTTTGTCAAGAAGAAGGATGGCACGGACCGACTTTGTGTCGACTACCGTCCATTGAACAAGAAGACAATCAAGAACAAGTATCCACTTCCCAACATCAATGAGCTATTTGAGCAACTCAAAGGTGCTAAAGTATTCTCGAAGCTTGACCTTCGTATGGGTTATCATCAGATTCGCATTCGTGAAGAAGATATTCCCAAGTTCTTATGAATATACTGTCGTGTCTTTCGGCCTTGTCAATGCTCCTCCGGTGTTCTCTCGGATGATGAATTTCATCTTCAACCCCTATACCAATGAATTCGTTCTGGTGTATCTCGATGATATCTTGGTCTTCTCCAAGAACAAGCAGGATCATGCCAAACATTTGCGATTGGTGCTCGACAAGCTCAGAGAGTATCAATTCTATGCGAAGTTCTCCAAATGTGAGTTTTGGCTCGATGAAGTTCTTTTCCTTGGTCACATCATCTCTGCCAAAGGCATCGCTGTTAACCCCGAGAAGGTGTCCGCAGTTCTGGATTGGGAACCTCCTCAAAATGTCAAGCAGCTCCGCAGTTTTCTGGGTCTTGCAAGCTATTGCCGGAGATTCGTTGAGAATTTCTCCAAGATTGCAAAGCCTCTTTCTAACCTCCTACAGAAGCACGTGAAATATGTCTGGTCTCCTGAGTGTGACGTTGCTTTCAACACTCTCAAACAGAAACTAGTCACAGCTCATGTCTTGACTCCTCCTGATGAATCCAAGCCATATGAAGTCTTCTGTGATGCTTCTCTCCAAGGTCTCGGTGCTGTGTTAATGCAAGAGAAGAAATGTGACGCCCCCGATTTGACCGTACACTAATCATGCACGCAAATGTGTACGATCACGATCAGGGACTCACAGGAAGATATCACAACACAACTCTACAACATAAATAAGTCATACAAGCATTATAATACAAGCCAGGGGCCTCGAGGGCTCGAATACAATTGCTCGATCATAGACGAGTCAGCGGAAGCAACAATATCTGAGTACAGACATAACAAGTTTGCCTTAAGAAGGCTAGCACAAAAGTAGCAACGATCGAAAAGGCAAGGCCTCCTGCCTGGGGCCTCCTAACTACTCCTGGTCGTCGTCAGCGGCCTGCACGTAGTAGTAGGCACCTCCAGTGTCGTAGGTGTCGTCGTCGACGGTGGCGTCTGGCTCCTGGACTCCAACATCTGGTTGCGACAACCAGATAGAAAGGAAAAAGGGGGAAAAGAGGGAGAGAAGCAACCGTGAGTACTCATCCAAAGTACTCGCAAGCAAGGAGCTATACTACAAATGCATGGGTATATGTGTAAAGGGGCATATCAGTGGACTGAACTGCAGAATGCCAGAATAAGAGGGGGATAGCTAGTCCTGTCGAAGACTACGCTTCTGGACATCTCCATCTTGCAGCATGTAGAAGAGAATAGATTGAAGTCCTCCAAGTAGCATCGCATAGCATAATCCTACCCGGCAATCCCCTCCTCGTCGCCCTGTTAGAGAGCGATCACCGGGTTGTATCTGGCACTTGGAAGGGTGTAATTTATTCAGTATCTAGTTCTAGTTGTCATAAGCTCAAGGTACAACTCCGGGTCGTCCTTTTACCGAGGGACAAGGCTATTCGAATAGATAAACTTCCCTGCAGGGGTGCACCACATAACCCAACACGCTCGATCCCATTTGGCCGGACACACTTTTCTGGGTCATGCCCGGCCTCGTAAGATCAACACGTCGCAGCCCCACCTAGGCTCAACAGAGAGGTCAGCACGCCGGTCTAAACCTATGCGCGCAGGGGTCTGGGCCCATCGCCCTATGCACACCTGCACGTTGCGTACGCGGCCGGAAGCAGACCTAGCCCCCTTAATACAAGCGCGAGCTTACGGTCCAATGCGGCGCGCGCCACTCAGTTGCTGAAGGCAAAAGAGCTTCGGCTGATACCACGACGTCGGGATACCCATAACTACTCCCACGTAGATGGTTAGTGCGTATAGACCAAATGGCCAGACTCAGATCAAATACCCAGAACTCGTTAAGCGTGTTGTTTATCCGCGAACGCCGACCAGGGCCAGGCCCACCTCTCTCCTGGGTGGTCTCAACCTGCCCTGTCGCTCCGCCACAACGTAACAGTCGGGGGCCGTCAGGAACCCAGGCCCACCTCTACCGGGCTGGAGCCACCTGTCCTTTCAGCCCCCTCATCAGAATCACCTGCGGGTACTCAACGAGCCGACCCGACTTTAGTCACCACATGTGTCATGTATAAATGTATATAGCATATACCCGTGATCACCTCCCAAAGTGATCACGGCCCAGTAGTATAGCATGGCAGACGGACAAGAGTGTAGGGCCACTGATGGAACACTAGCATCCTATACTAAGCAGTAGGATAGCAGGTAAGGGTAACTGCTGTAGCAACAATGACAGGCTATGCAACAGAATAGGATTAATCGAAAGCAGTAACATGCTACACTACTCTAATGCAAGTAGTAGAGAGTAGAGTAGGCGATATCTGGTGATCAAGGGGGGGCTTGCCTGGTTGCCCTGGCAAGTAGGAGGGGTCGTCGACTCCGTAGTCGAACTGGGCAGCAGCAGTGTCGGTCTCGTAGTCTACCGGAGAGAAGAGGGGGAAGAAACAGTAAATACAATGAAAACATAAGCACGACGATGCGTGACATGACAATGAGCGGTGCTAGGGGTGTCCTAACGCGACAGTAGGTGGTACCGGTGAAGGGGGGGAACATCCGGGAGGTATTCCCGATGTTTCGCGTTTTTGGACAGACGGGCCAGAGGGGGAAAGTTGCTAGTTCGATAGGTTAGGGAGGTGTGGTGGACGAACGGACTGCGTATTTGGATTCTTCTCGTCGTTCTGAGCAACTTTCATATAGAAAACATTTTCATCCGAGTTACGGTTTAAAAGATATGAATTTTCAAAGTTCATTTGAATTTCTGGAATTATTTATATTAAGCAAAAATGAATTATGACGTCAGCATGAGGCAATGCTGACGTCAGCAGGTCAACAGGTCAGCTGACCAGTCAAACCAGACAGGTGGGTCCAGTGGGACCCACATGTGAGCCTCTGTTAGTCTAATATTTATTTAAACTAAACTAACAGTCTAATTAGAGGGGTGGGCCCCATATGTCAGTGAGAGATTAGTTAATCTAATTATTTTTATTTATAAAACACTTTTCTTTTTTCTTTTCTTCTTTTTTTTTAATTTTTGCGGCGGGGCCCGCATGTCAGTGGCACTGGGCTGCCCAGTCAGCAGTTGACTAGGTCAACCCAGTCAACTGGGACCCGTGGGGGCCACTGGCAGTGAGCCAGGGGTGGGGCCCGGCCGGCCACGTCGGCAGGGCACCGGAGAGGGGCTCCTGCGAGCTCCAATGCTGCGGCGCGGCGCGGGTGAGCTTCGGGTTTCGCCCACAGGGCATCCCCGGGGCTGTGGTTTGGCCCATTCGAACGGCCAGTCCACACCGCGTCGAATGGAGGTGGTGGCGTGGCTGGGGACGGCCGGTAACGTCGCCGGCGGCGAGGCAGGTGGTGGTGGGTTTCCGGTGAGCGGCGAACAGGGGGCTACGGGGCACGGCGAGAGCAGCAGACGCGCGCGTTGGGCCACTAGGAACCCCAGGAGCACGATGCGGCGCTCGGCCGCAGGTGAAGGCGACCATGGCCACGGCGCCGAGCTCGTCGGCGGCGAGGTTCTTCGGGCGAGCTACGGGAACGGGGCTACGGGCGTCGGAAAGCTCGGGAGAGAGAGGGGAAAGAAGCGCAGGCTCATAGTGCTCCTGCAGATGTGCTCAAGCCTGCTCGAGGAGGGCTCGGTGCGGCGGAATCGACGGCGAAGCTCGTCGGAGAAGAGGAGGAAGACGGCAACATAGGGGATGATGCAGAGGCGCTCCTGCTCGGGTGATTCGTCGGGGAGGAAGAGGAGGTCGAGGCGGTCCTTCTTGGCGCGGAGGAGAGGCGAGGCGGTGTCGGGGACCGCGTGTGTTACGCCAGCATGGCCACGGCAGCGCTCGGATGCGGTGGGGAATGGGAGAGGCGGCGAGGGCAAGCAGCAGCTCGTGGGGAAGGGGGGGAAAAGATCTCTCTGAGGAGGCAGGGGGGCCGTCGCTGGCGTCCTTATCCCCTCGGCGATGTGGCGGCGTGGGGCGGCGAGCAGGTCCGGCGGGGACGGCGAGGGGCGTGCGCCCTCGGTCGGTTGAACAGACGAGGAGGGGGGAAGACGACAAGGGGAGGGGGGAGGTGCTGGGCCGCTGGACCGATTCGGCCGGCTGGGCCAGTGGGCCAAGGCCCTTGGGGAGCCGGGGGGGTTTTCTTTCCTTTTGCTTTCTTTTTACCTTTTATTTATTTTTCTTTTCTGTTTTATTTCTAGTTTCTCTTTTATTTTGTTTTAGCAAAATACCAAAATGGCACCTAATTTGTTGTTACCAATTATGTCACAACCACAAAAAGTTTCATCCCAAAATAATATAGTTTAATATTTTACAAAATACAAAAGGCATTTAATTAATGGTTTTAGCTACTGATTTAATTAGTTTGGTGCATTTAAACATTTTATAAAGACTTGGTTCCTCCACCAATATTACATATGATTTATTTGTCACTTTTAGAACATTTTAGTTTTGACATTTGAAAAGTTTTATTGTTTGCTTGAATTTGAATTTGAACTAACCCGAGGTTAACTAAAGTGATCATGGTGACATGGCATCGTTAGCAGAGTTTTACTGTAGCTTGATTATCAAGGTGTCACAAGAAAGTTGTGGCTTATACCTCTCGACAGTTGAAGCCCAACGAGAAGAACTACCCCACTCACGATCTTGAGTTGGCGGCAGTTGTCCATGCTTTGATTACGTGGAGACATCTCTTGTTGGGAAGACAAGTGGACATTTTCACTGATCACAAGAGTCTCAAGTATATCTTCACTCAGCTCAACCTCAACCTCAGGCAGACTCGATGGGTCGAAATGATTCAAGAGTACAATCCGAGTATTGAATATACTCCAGGCAAAGCAAATGTCATTGCAGATGCTTTAAGAAGGAAAGCTTATTGCAACAGCTTAATTCTCAAGCCTTTCCAACCAGATCTTTGTGAAGCTTTCCGCAAGCTGAATCTCCAAGTTGTTCCTCAAGGCGTTCTTGCCAACCTCATAGTATCTCCTACTTTAGAAGATCAAATTCGTGAGGCACAACTCCTTGATGCCATGGTGAAGAAGGTGAAACGTGGTATAGATAAGGGTGTTTCCAAATACAAGTGCTATCGCATTGATGACAGAGACACTTTGTTCTTCGAGGACCGGATTGTGGTTCCGAAAGGTGATCTAAGGAAAGTCATAATGAATGAGGCGCACAATTCTCTCCTTTCCATTCATCCTGGAAGTACGAAGATGTATCATGACCTCAAGCAGTCGTATTGGTGGACTCGAATGAAGCGAGAAATTTCTCAATTCGTGAACGAATGTGATGTCTGTCGAAGAGTGAAAGCAGAACACCAACGACCAGCTGGTCTCCTCCAACCTCTTGCTATCCCAGAATGGAAGTTTGATCATATCGAAATGGACTTCGTGACTGGATTTCCCAAGTCCAAGCGCGGAAATGATGCTATCTTCGTTGTCATCGACAAGCTCTCTAAAGTGGCTCATTTCCTTCCTATCAAAGAATCCATCACAGCAGCTCAGCTGGCAGAGCTCTACACCTCCAGAATTGTCTCTTTGCACGGCATTCCACAATTGATTTCTTCAGATCGTGGAAGCATCTTCACCTCTAAGTTCTGGGACTCCTTCCAGAAGGCCATGGGCACAAACATTCGCTTCAGCACAGCTTTCCATCCTCAAACTAGTGGCCAAGTCGAGCGAGTCAATCAAATTCTTGAAGATATGCTCAGGGCTTGTGTCATTTCCTTTGGCATGAAATGGGAAGATTGTCTTCCTTATGCTGAATTCTCCTACAACAACAGCTTCCAAGCGAGTTCGGGTAAGGCCCCATTCGAGATTCTATATGGCAGAAAGTGTCGTACTCCTCTCAATTGGTCAGAGACTGGTAAACGCCAACTTCTTGGCAATGACTTAATCACTGAAGCTGAAGAAATGTGTAAAGTCATCCGTGATAATCTCAAAGCCGCGCAATCGCGTCAGAAGAGTTACTATGATAATAAGCATCGTGATTTGGCTTTCGAGATCGGAGACCATGTCTACCTCCGCGTCTCTCCAATGAAAGGCACTCGTCGCTTCGGTATCAAAGGGAAGCTTGCCCCTAGATACGTGGGTCCTTTCAAGATCATTGGCAAAAGAGGCGACCTCGCCTATCAACTTGAGCTTCCTTCCAACTTCGCGAACGTGCACGATATGTTCCACGTGTCACAGCTCCGCAAGTGCTTCAAGATGCCTGAGCGCACTATCGACTTCGAAGAGATTGACCTCCAAGAAGATTTGTCTTATCATGAGCACCCAGTTGCTATTCTTGAAGAAACGGAGCGCAAGACTCGCAACAAGTCTATCAAATTCCTGAAAGTGAAGTGGTTGCACCATTCCGACCGGGAAGCCAGCTGGGAACGCGAGGACCATCTCCGTTCCGAATATCCGGAGTTCTTTCAGTCCTAGATCTCGGGACGAGATCCTCTCGTAGTGGTGGAGTGTTGTAACACCCCGCATGTAACTTGCCATATTTGTAACTCCGACTCTTGCCATTTCCGGCTATGTGATATGTTTTTCCCTCCGTTGTCGGGTTTTTGTCTTTCGTTTTGTATTTTGTCATGTCATGCATTTTCATATCATGTCATCATGTGCATTGCATTCGCATACGTGTTCGTCTCATGCATCCGAGCATTTTCCCCGTTGTCCGTTTTCCAATCCGGCGCTCCTATCTCCTCCGGTGCACCCCTCTTGTTTCCTTTCGTGTGCGTGTGTCAAACTTTCTCGGAATGGACCGAGGCTTGTCCAGTGGTCTTAATATACCACACGGAGACTACCGGTCAAGTTTCGTTCCATTCGGAGGTCGTTTGGTACTCCAACGGTTAACCAGGCATCCGCAAGGTCCATTTGAGTGTCCAGCATAAACCCCCTCCAAAACCAGCCCAAAGCCCACCAAACTCTCTTCCATGCTCTAGGTCATTCGAACACGATCATGTGGGCGAAAACCGCACCTCATTTGGAGTCTCCTAGCTCCCTCTAGCTATATAAGTGCATCCCCTCCCGTATACATTCGCAGTCCAACCCTAAAATTCTCCTCCGCGCGCCGCCGGAGAAAACTGCCACCGACGGACACGTCCGGCCCGCCGCGCCCCGTCCAACCCGCGGCTGCCACGTGGCGAGCCCGTCGCCGCCGCCGCCGGAGCCCGCGAGGCCCGGGCGAGGCCCCCTGCGGCCCGCCGCCGTTCGCCTCCGCCGCGGATCCCCCGCGCCGCCGCCTGAGGGCCGCGCCGCCCGCCGCCGGCGTGCCCCCGTGCCCGCCGCCGTTGCCGCCCGTCGCCGCCGCCGCGGCGCCCGTCCCCGCCGCCGCGCGCCCGCCGCCTGTCACCGCCGCCCCCGCCGGCGACCCTCTCCTCCGGCCGCCTCCGCCCCCTCGCCCCTCGCCTCGCCGGCCCCTGCCTCGCCTCCGGTCGAGCCCGAGCTCGGGAGCTCGATCCAGATCCGTGAGCCCATTGACTTCTCGCCCCTCTTTATTTTTCCAAGTCTTGGATAATTATCAGCAAGTGCCTATGTTCGAGATGCGATAACTTTGTGCATGTAGCTCCGATTCGCACGTATAATATGTCAAATTGTTCGCCTCGTGATGCTCTTCATTTTGTTCAATTGCACCATGTTCATTAGAGGTCATCTTGATGCCCAAATCTTCGTTGGAAGAGGGCTAGTTGCTGTTATTCTCTGGTTCTTATCAGAACTTGGAGATTTGTCATTTTTGTATCATTTATTCTGTGCATCTTATGAGCATGAGCTCTACATGTGTTTTGAAGTATGCCATGCCATCTTTCCAGTGGTGTAGTCCATGTATTTTTGTGATCTCTGTGGTGACTAGCACAAGCATGCAAAGTAGGCCCCGTAATATTTTTGATTTCAGGGACTTAGTGATTTCTCCAAGTCCTAGTCTGTTGTAATTTTGTTGCCATGGAAACTTGATGCTACAGAGAGATCCATGCATTTTTTTGGAGATTTTCAGTAAGGATGTTTTGTAGCTATAGTTGTAATTGATCCATTCCTGCAATTGTTTGCAATTTTAGAGTACCATAGCATGACTCAATCTTGCTCTACTTTTCCTATAAAATATTTCTGGCAGATTCTTAACATGATATGCATTTTTGCCAAGCTTATTGTAGTTGATCCATACATGCTATGCAATTGTTCTTGCCATGGATAGCTTCATAAACATGCCATCTTGCTGTAGGTATGCTTGGTTTGTCATGCATTGCTCTGTAGTGAGTGCATCAAGCTCACAAAGAGGCCTGCATCAAGTCTGAAACCTGATAACGAAACTTGCTATGTTTACATGCTTGCCATCATATCTTCTGGTCCTTTTTGGTTTATGGTCACTAAGGGACTTTTGTCATGTGCATATAGTAGAATACTACCATGTCTTGTTTTGCTATGTTAAGTTTCTGTAGCATGTTGATTTCGTGCTCTGAACATTGCTACCTGATGATGATTTCTGCCATGTCCAGTTTTCCACCAAGTCTGTGGACCTGTAATCTCTTGCACTTTTGCCATATTTGTTTGAGCTTGATATATTGTGAACTAGCCGTAGCTCAGGGTTCATCTTTTGTCAAGGATCTCCTGTAGATTATTGCCACGTGCTTTGTTGCTATGTTGGGGTGCTGTAGCATTTTACTTGTTGTATTTTAAGTGCTATCTTGCTGTTTATCGCAGATTAGTGTCATTCTTGTTTTGCTTGCCATTTGCAAACCGTGCATCCGATTCCGGTGATCCTTATATCGATTTCGACCGAAATCATCTCATCTTTCCAGTGGCATGCTTGGTTGGCCAAGTTACTGCCATTTTCATCATTTTCCTTCCGGAGCACGCATACGCATCGCATATCATATCTTGCATATCATACATGTTTTGCATCATGTTGCTTGTGCATTTCTCGTTGTTGATTGTGGTTCCGTTGTTTGTGTTCTTGTCTTGGGTAGAGCCGGGAGACGAGTTCGTGAACGAGGAACCTGTCGAGTACGCTTACGAGGATCAAGCTTTCGACAACTCTGAGAATCTTGCAGGCAAGATGACCACCCCTCGAAATCACTTCTATCTTTGCTATGCTAGTTGTTCGCTCTTTTGCCATGCTCGCTACCTATCACTTGCTATATCATGTCTCCTATTTTTAGCCATGTCAGCCTCTAACCATCCTCTCCTAGCAAACCGTTGTTTGGCTATGTTACCGCTTTTGCTCAGCCCCTCTTATAGCGTTGCTAGTTGCAGGTGAAGTTGAAGTTTGTTCCATGTCGGAACATGGATATGTTGGGATATCACAATATCCCTTATTTAATTAATGCATCTATATATTTTGGTAAAGGGTGGAAGGCTCGGCCTTTATGCCTGGTGTTTTGTTCCACTCTTGCCACCCTAGTTACTGTTATACCGGGATTATGTTCCTTGAGTTTGCGTTCCTTACGCGGTCGGGTGATTTATGGGACCCCCTTGACAGTTCGCCTTGTATAAAACTCCTCCAGCAAGGCCCAACCTTGGTTTTACCATTTGCGACCTATACCTTTTTCCCCCGGGTTTTCTAGAGCCCGAGGGTCATCTTTATTTTAAACCCCCGGGCCAGTGCTCCTCTGAGTATTGGTCCAAACTGTCAGTCGCCGGTGGCCACCAGGGGCAACTCTGGGCTGGCCTATCGGAAGCTTGGACAATCCGGTGTGCCCTGAGAACGAGATATGTGCAGCTCCTATCGGGATTTGTCGGCACATTCGGGAGGCTTTGCTGGTCTTGTTTTACCATTGTCGAGATGTCTTGTAAACCGGGATTCCGAGACTGATCGGGCCTTTCCGGGAGAAGGTTTATCCTTCGTTGACCGTGAGAGCTTATGATGGGCTAAGTTGGGACACCCCTGCAGGGTATTATCTTTCGAAAGCCGTGCCCGCGGTTATGAGGCAGATGGGAATTTGTTAATGTCCGGTTGTAGATAACTTGTCACTTGACCCAATTAAAATACACCAAGTGCGTGTGTAGCCGTGATGGTCTCTTCTCGGCGGAGTCCGGGAAGTGAACACGGTCTGTGTTATGTATGACGTAAGTAGGTGTTCAGGACCTCTTCTTGGTCATTGCTAGATGACGTCCGTTCCATTGCTTCTCTTCTCGCTCTCATTTGCGCAAGTTAGCCACCATATATGCTTTTTGCCG
This sequence comes from Triticum aestivum, assembly GCF_018294505.1. Lineage (NCBI taxonomy): Eukaryota > Viridiplantae > Streptophyta > Magnoliopsida > Poales > Poaceae > Triticum > Triticum aestivum. The sequence goes on from NC_057799.1 coordinate 441,327,334, forward strand.
CTGCAGCTCCACCTCTTTGCACCTATTGTCCTATAAGCTTAAATAGTCTTGATCTCGCAGGTGTGAGATTGTTTTGTCCCCGTGACTCACAGATACTTCCAACACCAGTTGCAGGTGCCGACGATGCCAGTGCAGATGATGGCGTCGATCTCAAGTGGGAGTTCGACGAGGAACGTGGTCGTTACTATGTGTCTTTTCCTGATGATCAGTAGTGGAGCCCAGTTGGGACGATCGGGGATCTAGCATTTGGGGTTGTCTTATTTTCATCTGGATTTTGGCCGTAGCCGGTCTATATGATTGTATTTTGGATGATGTATGATGATATTTATGTATTTTGTGAAGTGGCGATTGTAAGCCAACTCTTTATCCCATTCTTGTTCATTACATGGGATTGTGTGAAGATGACCCTTCTTGCGACAAAACCACTATGCGGTTATGCCTCTAAGTCGTGCCCCGACACGTGGGAGATATAGCCGCATCGTGGGCGTTACAATAGGCATACAGGGGAAGCCCTAGAGGACAATCCAACGACTACTCTACATGTCTTTCAGTACCCAAATGCAGCCCTCCTCTAGTTCTGGCATGTTAAATAGCCGGTTGCCTATCGCATTATTTGTATAAATGCGCCTTGACGCATTAACCCAACCATAATGGAAACAGTTTACGGCCCAAGTCAAGGGGCCCCAGATACTACCTCTGCTCTTTTTCTGTTTTCCGTTGCTATTAATTAGTTATATCCTCGCACCCGTGCACTTTGGTACGTTTCATACTCGCTAGGGGCTCCCTATCGCCCCATAATGCGGCAACAAAGTCCGAACACTTCTTATAGATAAGTTCGGCACCCCGAATTTAGCGTTATATGCATTGGCTCCGAATCATGTCTTTGGTCAATAGTTGGGTTGCCCGGCTCCTGTGCTTGCTACCCTACATTCCGCTACATCGGCTAGGGTAGTAAAGGGAGAACTACTGCAATTGTGCTCTGGTCTAAACCGGATGAGCACCTCAGTAGAGAAAGCCGAAAACTGACTGTCATGATGCGGCGAGAGCCGGTGAGCTGTTCGGAGGTGACAAATCGTTGGAGATTTTTTCCGCATTTCGCGAAGGATCGGTACTTCCTGATCAGAGGCTGACAGCACTCTGGTTCGTATACCAGGGGCTGCGCCTATGTTTTATTATAAAACTCCTATGGCTAAGTGAGCGCGTTTAAGCTGCATAGTCTGATTGCCTGGTTCGTTGCGCTAAACAACTCCTTCAAGGACCATATAATTGGATCAAGATTGTTTAGATTCCATCCCGAACACCTCCGTACTACATACATGAGGGCAGAACCCGACGACTGGTCAACCGTCAGATTCCATACAACACGGCCGCACAGGAGGAAACAATAAAAACATAACAAACATTATATTACTAACCGGATTTGTTTTGATCATACAAGGCAAAGACGAAAACCGAATGCCTTCATTCAAAAATAATGTCCTGCCCGCACTCCCTGCCGCAAGTCGAGACCCCTCCAGGACATCCGCAAAATATCGCTCGGGTGTGCGGTGCTCCTTGCCCTCCGACGGCCCCTTGGCCACCTCGACGGCGTCCATCTTCGCCCACCACATCTTGCAACGAGCGATGGCCATGCGGGCACCTTCGATGCAGACTGATCGCTTGACGATGTCTAGCTGCGGACAAGCCTCCATCACCCGCTTCACAAGGCCAAAATAACTCCTAGGTATAGCTTCGGCTGGCCAAAGCCGGATTATTAAATCCTTCATGGCCAGTTCGGCCACCCTGTGCAGCTCGACCAACTGTTTCAGTTGATCGGCAAAGGGCACCGGATGTTCTGGCACATCATACTGCGACCAGAACAGCTTCTCCGTGGAATTCCCTTCCCCGGCTCGGAAGAACTCTGCAGCATCGGACACGCTGCGTGGTAGATCCGCAAAGGCCCCTGGGAAACTCCGAACCCTGGTTAGTAAAAGGTACTTCTTCTCCGCATACTTGCTTTGCATGTTAAAAGCCTTACCCGTTGTGATCTTCTTGGCCTCCTGGACCTCCTGGAGAGCGCCCCGGGCTTCATTCTGGGCGGCCTTCGCGCTCTGGCGAGCTATGGTAAGTTCGGTCTCTCGAACCGACGCTTCGCGCTCCAAAGCCTCACACTTCTTCACCGCATCCTGGAGCTCCTGCTGGATCTCGCCGACCCGGGCCTTCAGCTTCCTACGGGCGACTTGCTACTGGACAACCTTCCCTTCGGCTTCGGTCAAGGCATTTTTCAGGGCCTCGACCTCGGTCGCCGCCCCTACACGTATTATGACACTCCGGTCAATACTCACCACTTACTCTTCTCGAATACACAGCAAGTCGTTACTCACCTTGCTTCTCGTGGAGCTGAATCTTCACCTCGCCGAGCTTGTTCTCGGTCCGCTCCAACCTCTGCTTCAGTTCAGAGACTTCGACAGCATGCGAGGTCGCGGCCAACAGCGACGCCTGTTCAATCACATAATTAATCTCCTACAAAGGGTTGATCCCCTGTCGGGCCTTTCTTTCCGAACATCGGACAGTGTCTCAGGGGCTACTGTCAGGACGGGGTGTTCTCTTTCTACGTGACTTACCTCGAAACCTATCAACAAGTTGTGGCAGGCCTCGTTTAGTTCGCCCTTGACGGATTGAACCTTCTCGATCACCATACCCATGAGGATACGGTGCTCATCCACAATGGAGGCGCCTCGTAGTGCCTCCATCAGGTTATCTGGTGCCCCTGGTTGGACAGGGGCCATTGGTGGAATTAGCGCACCCCCTCCTTCGAAGGAAGGCGCGCAGTATCGGTCCCCAGAATCGTATTCGGTTGAGGGCCGAACTGAATACGTCCCTCTTTGCCAATCTCCATGGGGATCTGCTCCCCCATGTGTCCGCCAGCGGAGGTCTCGCCTTGCGGCGCCTCCTGGACAGCGTCCTGTGCCCCTGCCCGGCTCGGAGCGGTCCTCCGGGACAACACTTCGGTGTCGTCCTTGGCCTCAGGGGAATAAGCGGGCGGCGGTGACATACTGGCCATTTCCGCCGGATCCAACGAACCCCCGGATGAGGATCACTGGATGCTGCCACGGGCCGGACTGAAATGGCACAATTAACCACGTCAAAACAATAAAAAGGAGAGGCTGGGTAGACTTATGTACGAGAGTCATAGTACTTACGATGCGGCCCGAGGCTTAGTGCGGAGGCGTCGCTCCGGACTGCTGTCAACGTCCCATGCGGTGTTGACCGCAGGGGCGCCCTTCCCCTTCTTGGGCGTTCCCGCCTCCAGATTCGTGGAGGCCCCCCTCTTCTTCTCCTTAGGGGGAGGGTTCTTCTCCTCCTCCTCCTCTTCCTCGTCATCGTCCTCAAGAACAGAGGAATGGGCGTCCGTGTCTTCGGACGTCACGTCCGAAGTGCCCCTGCGACGGGGGCCACTTTTGGCCCCCTTGGCCTTCTTCTTGGCCTTCTTCTCCGGCGCCTTATATGGCGCCGGCACCAGCATCTTCGCCAGGCGCGGGATGACCGGCTCTTCAGGCAGCGGAGCCGGACACTGGATCCGCTTCGCCCTCTCCATCCAATCCTGAAAAAGCAATGATAAACTCAAACATCATCCTTGAAATAATTAAGTAGGGGATACGTCTAAAATAACATACCTCGTTGGCGAGGTATTTGCAATCGTGCCCACGATCTGAATCTGTGGTCGGCGGTTTCTCGTTGCCCTTAAAGAGCGACTTCCAGGCACCTTCGTGAGTGGTTTCGAAGAGCCTCTCCAGGGTTTGGTGCTTCTTTGGATTAAACTCCCACAGAGGGCAACTTCTACGCTGGCACGGGAGGATCCGGCGAACTAGCATCACCTGGATTACCTCAACAAGCTTGACGTTCTTGGCTATCATACTTTGAACGCGCGTTTGCAGCGCTATCAGCTCATCGGGCGAACACCAGTTCGGGCTCTTCTCGACCCAGGAGGTGAGTCGCATGGGAGCACCGGAGCGGAATTCGGCAGCTGCGGCCCAGGTGGTGCCGTGGGGTTCTGTGATGTAGAACCATTGTTTCTGCCACTCCTTTACTGTCTCCACGAAAGTACCTTTCGGCCATGAGACGTTTCACAGCTTACTCACCATGGCTCCCACGCACTCCGCGTTCTGGCCATCCACCACCTTCGGCTTCACATTGAAGACTTTGAGCCATAGCCCGAAGTGGGGTTGGATTCGGAGGAAGGCCTCACACACGACGATAAACTCCGAGATGTTGAGGAAGGAGTTCAGGGACAGATCGTGGAAATCTATCCCGTAATAATACATCAGCCCGCGGACGAAAGGGTGGAGTGGGAACCCTAGTCTGCGGAAGAAATGAGGGAGGAATACCACCCTCTCATTGGGCTCTGGCGTGGGGACGACTTGTCCCTCGGCCGACAGACGATGGGCGATTTCCTTCGCCAAGTATCCGGCCGCCCGAAGCTCAGTAATGTCCTCCTCCTTGACGGAGGAGACCATCCACTTGCCCTGACCTCCGGATCCGGACACGGTTGAGTGCTAGCTCGAGTGGAAAGGAGATAAGAACTTGGGCGCTGGAGCTCGAGATTGGGACGGCAGAGATGGAGAGAAGGCGTGGGAGAGGAAGAGGGAGTCCTTATCCCTTTATAAAGGCAGTAAATATTGAACGCCTCCCCACTCGCCTTAGAATTCCCCTATTCCCAAGGGCTGTATAAACGGCGCAGTTGGATTACCCATGCCCTCATTGATGAGAATCCCACTATAAGGGGCACGATCTCTGCTTCAACAAGACATGCCAATTGCAACCGCATCTCGGGACGTGGAGTCTCGGGCACGAAACGGTCCGGAATTATGACCGGTCGGACGTGATGTCATGCTACCAAAATTTGTCAGCGGATTGGACTCGTGGAAAATTATATTCTCTCTGTGGTTGTGTATGGTGTGTGTGTGATAGGTTTGGATACAATCATCGTGTCCAAAGACTATCTTGGAGTTCGGATAGAAGGGAACCCGCCTTGCAATGCCGAAGACAATCTGCGCGCCGGACTCCTCGTCATTGAAGCCAGGTTTAGGGGCTACTAAGGGAGTCCTGGACTAAGGGGTCCTCGGGCGTCCGGCCTGTTATCTATGGGCCGGACTGGTGGGCTGTGAAGACATGAAGGTCGAAGGTTGTACTCGTGTCTGGATTGGGCTCTCCTTGGCGTGGAAGGCAAGCTTGGCGACCGACTATGAAGATTCCTTCTTATGTAGCCGACTCTATGTAACCGTAGATCCCCCTGGTGTCTATATAAACCAGAGGGGTTAGTCCGGAAAGGATATACTCATTACCATAGTCATACAGGCTAGGCTTCTAGGGTTTAGCCATTACGATCTCGTGGTAGATCAACTCTTGTAACACTCATATTCATCAAGATCAATCAAGCAGGAAGTAGGGTATTACCTCCATAGAGAGGGCCCGAACCTGGGTAAACATCGTGTCCCCCGTCTCCTGCAACCATCGACCTTAGACGCACAGTTCGAGACCCCCTACCCGAGATCCGCCGGTTTTGACACAGACAGCTGCGTTCACCTCGCGAGCGATCTGCTTGAAGATGCGCTGAGATGCTGGGGCCTGAGCTCCGCCCAAGATGCAGGCGATAGCACGCGGTTCCTGGAAGCCCCCAGCCCCCTTGTCCTCATGGTGGTCGTCGTTCCTTCTTGGTGGCGGCACCGGAGGTAGACCAGCGTTGCCCTGAGGGCAGTCCTTGCGAGGCTGATCCCTCCAGGCGCCCTCACGAGGCTGGTCCTGCCAGCGATCCTCACAAGGTCGATCGCGCCACTCCTGGCGGGGGCCGTGATCATCCCCGCGTCCTGCACCTCGTCCTCCTCCTCGGCCATAGCCCCGGTCATTGCGCTCGGGGCGTCGACCGAAGCGTCCATCTCGAATGGCCCTGAGCTGTTGACAATCGTTAGTGTTGTGGCTGTGTATGCTGTGGAAGGCGCAGAACGGTCGGCTGCTTTTGGACGACTCGGGATGGTCCCGGCCGCGCTTCGTATCCGGCTCCACTGCGAGCACGGCCACTCCCTTGCGCTTCACGTCCATGGACTTGGCTTTCTTCTCCTCTGGGTCGATAGCAGGGAGCTCGAGGAGGGAAAGGCGCCCCTCCTCGGCTCTTGCGCACTTGGTCGCCCTGTTGAACAGCTCCAGAGCCGTGCATAACTCCTCGTGGATGGAGAGCTCCTCCTTCATCTTGACATCGCGGATGCCATCAAAAAACGCGGAAATGAACGCCTCATCCGTCACCTTGGGGATCTTGAGACGAACGCTGTTGAAGCGCTGGATGTACTTCTGCAAGGACTCTCCTGGCTGCTGCTTGATGCGGCGCAGGTCACCCGCGGCCGGAGGGCGATCGCGATTGCCTTGGAAGTTGGCGAAGAAGCGGCTGCGCATCTCATCCCAGGAGCAGATCGAGCCCAGGGGCAGGTTCAGGAGCCACGAGCAAGCACCATCCTTGAGAGCCATGGGGAACCAGTTCGCCATCACTTTCTCATCTCCGTTGACCGTCTGGATGCTCAGCTCGTAGAGCTGCAAGAACTCCGCAGAGTCGGGGGTGCCATCGTAGCAAGAAGGCAGGTCTGGCTTGAACTTGCCCGGCCAGACGATGCTACGCAGCTCCGGAGTGAAGGCGCGGCAGCCTGCTGTGGCCACCGGGGCACTTTGCTGATGCAGAGACTGCCCCTGATGTCCGCGCGCCGCCACTACAGGCGGCACACGGTCTTATCGCGGTGGCGCTGGGAGTGCGGGAGCATTCTCTTGCGCCCGGGGAACTTCTTGGCAGCTTCCTTCTTCTCGCGCGGGCGCCCGACACGGTGGGTCACGCCGGGGGGCCGCGCGCCTTGGCGCCAGAGCGCCATCTTGGTGCGGAGGTGGTGGAGGTGCTCCGTGAGCTACGTCGGCCTTAGCTGGCGGAGGGCGAGGCAGCGAGAGGGAAGGTGCGGGGGAGCCCCCAGCGGCGCTGACGAGCTCGGCGATGCGGTCCAACTAGTCCTCGTAGAGGTCGTCGACCAGGTGGTAGCGCAGGAGCTCGCGGGCCATGAGCAGCACAGCCTGCGCGTCCGTGGGAGCGCGACGAGCATAGACAATGCGCCGGCTGGGGTCAGCGACGGAGTGGCAGTGCGGCCGTCCCGCCGCACAGATGGGTGCAGCAAGGACGCTTGTTGCTCATTTCCCGCCGGACCGGTGGCAGCGTTAGCGGCGGGTGACGGGGAGCGAAGGGGAGGCCCGCCGACAGGGGCCGTCTGAGCGACACGGGTGGCGAGGGCGGCCCGGCGTTCAGCGTAGGCTCGACGCGCATCCGCCATGGATGCGATGGAGCGATGGGACACAGATCGGCGGGAGGAAGGCTTCGGCGCCCCCCTACCTGGCGCACCAAATGTCGGATTTCGGGTTCCGAAAAAACCCTCGAGGTTCGAACACTGGGGTGCGCACGAAGATCTCTCCCCCTCTAGCACTCACCCTCACCGCGATCTCAAAGCTTAGCGCGTCGAGCTCGAAGAACACAGGGACACAAGATTTATACTGGTTCGGGCCACCGATGTGGTGTAATACCCTAGTCTAGTGTGGTGTGGTGGATTGCCCCTTGGGCTGAGGATGAACAGTTACAAGGGAAGAATAGCCTCCTGAGGTGAGGTGCTCTTGTGCTTGGCGAGTTTGTGCGTGTGTGGATGGAATGGATCCTCTCCTCTCTCCCCTGGTTGTGGCTAGTCCTATTTATAGAGGCCCTGGTCCTCTCCCCAAATGTTAGGCAGGAAGGGATGCCACAATGGCCAAATTTGAAGGGAGACAACTAGTACAAGTTATCCTGACTAAAGGTGGTCTTCGCCTGCCAAAGGCTCTGGTGGTGACACCGTCTTGGGCTCCACGGTGACCTTCGTCCTACCGTCCTACCGGTGTTGGTCTCGTTGCACTGATATGGAAACCTTTGCCTGATGCCTCGGGACTCCTCGCCTGTGCTTGCCTCTTTAGCACCAAAGAGGAAACGAGGAAACTGCGCGCGCTAGCGCCCACCTGGCCTTGGTCGTCATGGCTTGCGTCAAATGAACCTCGCGAGGTGCCCCTTGCCTTGATCTCTCCACCCCTCGCGGGCCAGCCTGGTGAGGCTGCCCCCGAGGAGGTCTTGCGTCGTCTGCCTCGCGAGGGTCTTGAGTGTTTGCTGGTGAAGATGGGCCATACAGGGCCGCTGGTGGAGCCACGCCGTGGGCCATGGGCAGGCAAGTCTGGGGACCCCCGTTCCCAGGACGCCGACAGCAACCATGTCTTTCAAAATATCAATGCTAAAGAAAGCTATCCCTAGCCCATTATGCTCAATCATTGATCCATTCATGAAACACACTCAAATATTTGCTATATCCAATGCACAAGTATGATAGTAGTATTCTCTAGTTGGTGCTTTATAAGAGAAGATGGAGACTCAATTAAACTAAAAATTGCATAAAAGTAAATAGAAAGGCCATTTGCATAGGGAGCATAGATTTGTAGAGGTGCTAGAGTTCATAGCTTAAATTGAGAGATAAAATTGTTTTGAGGCATGCTTTTCTTGTCAACGAAAATGACCGAGAGTTCCCAATATCTTCCATGTTAGGTAAATCATAGGCCATTCCCAAACATAAAATAAAGTTTATTTCCTTTCCACCATTCTTTCACAATCCATGGCTAGCCGCGTATCCATGGGTGCCTTCCATACCAGCACTTTCCAAGGAATTTATTATGAACAACATAAAGTAATTCTTTTTTCATTTCAGGACTGGGCATCCCTATTCCCTGCCACACTCTCGTGCAATGACAAGTGAATAAACACTCATCTTTAGAATAACCTACCTAGCATGGAAAATATTGGCCACCCACTGCCGCTTCATGAGCGGTACAGGCACACAAAAAGGAAATTAATTTTGAAAATTAGAGTTGCACATACAAATTTACTTGGAACGACATGGAAATACCGCATATAGGTAGGTATGGTGGACTCATTTGGCACAACTTTTAGGTTTAAGGAGTTGGATGCACAAGCAATGTTCCCGCTTAGTACAAATGAAGGCTAGCAAATAGATTGAGAAGCGACCAACCAAGAAATGAAAACGATCATAAACGAGCATTATGCATAACTAACACTAAATAATGCACCACAAGTAGGATGTAACTTTGTTGCATAACTATTGAATATCGTTCTTGCATAGGGACTCACGAACCTTAACACCAATATTCTTACTAAAACATAATTACTCACCAACATGACTCACATATTACTATCTCCATATATCAAAACTATTACAAGGAATCAAGTTTATAATATCCAATGATATTCATGAAAGTTTTTCTTATATCCCTCTTGTATATCTATCACTTTGCGACTAAATTCATATATTACCATTGCTACTATCAAGCTCTCAAATAAATTTAATTGAAGCACGAGAGCATTAATTTCTTCAAAATTATTTCCTTTTTAAACTCCCAAAATAATCTAAGTGAAGCATCAGAGGATATTTCTTCAAAAAAGTTCTAACGCATGAGAGTATTCCTTCAAAACCACCACCATGCTCAAAAAGATATAAGTGAAGTACTAGAGCAATTCCATAGCTCAAAAATTTTAAGTGAAGCACGTAGAGCAATCCTAACAAATCATACCATCATTATGGTTCTCTCAAATAGGTGTGTCCAGCAAGGATGATTGTGATGAACTGAAAAGAAAAACAAGCAAAGACTCATTTAATACAAGACGCTCCAAGCAAAACTAATGATATGTGACGAATAAAAATATAGCTCCGAGTAAAATTACCGATGGTCGTTAGAACAAAGAGGGGATGCCTATCGGGGCATCCCCAAGCTTAGTTGCTTGGTACTCCTTGAATATTATCTTGGGGTGCCATGGGCATCCCCAAGCTTAGGCTCTTTTCACTCCTTATTCCTTCATCCATCATGATCTCACCCAAAACTTGAAAACTTCAATCACACACAACTTAACAAAACCTTTGTGAGATCCGTTAGTATAATAAAGTAAATCACCACTTTAAGTACTGTTGCAAACGCATCCATATTTTATTATTTCATTATACCCATTGTATTCCAACTTTACCATGGCTTATACCCCCCGATACAATCCATAGATTCATCAAAATATGCTCACAATGCAACAAAAACAGAATGTATCAAAAACAGAATAGTCTGTAGTAATATGAACTTTGACCATACTTCTGTAACTCTAAAAATTCTGAATTGTTAGGAAGATGTGGGAAATTTGTATATAAATTATATGTAAAAAAATTCAGAGCAAAAGCACATTTCTGTGAATTTTCAAAATTTCAGAACTGGGCGCAAACGCTTTTGTTTTTCAACAGGATCAAATCAACTATCATCCAACATAATCCTAAAGGCTTTAATTGGCACAAACACTATTAAAACACAAAAACACAATCATAATAGTATCATAATTGTGCAAACACGCAAGAACAAAAATAAAAATTGAAAATTGTAGTTTATTCATTGGGTTGCCTCCCAACAAGCGCTATTGTTTTATGCCCCTAGTTAGGCATCATGCATAGATTCAAGTATTGTCATCTTTTTTTTTTGCTCCAGAGGTTGCCCTCATGATTGACTCATATGATGGCTTAACTCTAGTCCTAGGGAAGTGTTCCATACCCTTTCATAATGGAAACTGAAATTTAATATTCCCTTCTTTCATATCAATCACGACGCCTATAGTTCATAATAACGGTCTACCAAGTATTATGGGACAAGATGGATTGCGATCAATATCAAGCACAATAAAATCCATCGGTGCATAATTACTATTTGCAAGAATAAGAACACCATTAATTCTTCCCAAAGGTTTTTTAATAGTAGAATCCGCCAAGTGCAAATTAAGAGAACATTCTTCCAACTTAGTAAAACCTAGCACATCACATAGAGATTTCGGAATTGGGGAAACACTAGGACCCAAATAACATAAAGCATTACACTCATACTATTTTATCTTGACTTTTATGGTGGGTTCCCATTCATCATATAATTTTCTATCAATTGATATCTCTAATTCTAGTTTTTCTTCTAAAGCTTTCATCATTGCTTCAACAATATGTTTAATAAAAGCTTAGTTTTTTTCATATGCGTTGGGTGAATTTATCATGGATTGTAACAAAGAATTGCATTCAATCAAAGAGCAACTATCATAATTAAAGTCTTTGTAATCCAAAAGAGTGGGCACATCAATAGTTAAAGTTTTTACCTCTCCAAACCCACTTTTATCAATTTTTCAACAAGATTTTCACCCTCTGAATTATGGGGACGCCTTCTAGCTAAAGTTGACTCTACTTTAGTCCACCTATCATCAATTTTAATATTACTAAACAAGGAATCAATAAAATAAACACCAATCGTCTTAACATGTTCATCATTACTATGAAAGCAATCGAGCGAAAATGCTCTTTCTAAAAAATCTCTTTTAGCTCTTAGCATAGCAGTTCTTTTCTTACTTTCATCCATGGAAACATATAGAGCTTTAATTGTTTCATTGACATCAACCTTGGGTAGAAAATTTTTAATCTTGAGATTTCCTACATCATGAGTAATTCTATCAATGCTTCTAGACATATCATCAATCTTATTCAATTTTTCTTCTATCGCAGTGTTGAAAACTTTTTGAGCATTGATAAATTATTTAATATTTTTATCAAGATCATAGGGCATCCTATTATTATTGTTATGAGAATTACCATAGGAATTGCCATAATTATTAGAGGAATTTCCAGGAAAAGGCCTAGGATTAAAATTACCCCTATAAGCATTGTTATTAAAATTGTTTCATGAGACAAAATTCACATCTACGGGATCACTATTTTTCTCAATCAAAGCAGACAAAGGCACATCATTAAGATCAATAGGAGCATTTTTACTAGCAACCAATTTCATAAGTGCATCGACTTTTTCACTCAAAGTACTAATTTCTTCAACAGAATTAACCGTTTTACTAGTAGGTCCTCTTTCGGTATGCCATTGTGAATAATATTTAGTCGCTTCACCGAAAGTAATCTCCCTAAAAGTACCACCCGCAGCAAAATCTAAAATATTTCTAGATAGAAAATTCAATCCTGCATAAATTTTATGTATAATCATCCATATATTTAAACCATGAGTAGGACAATTTCTTAGCATTAATTTCATTCTTTCCCAAGATTGTGCAACATGTTCATGCTCAAGTTTCTTGAAATTCATGATTTCGTTCTTAAGGGAAATAATTTTTGCGAGAGGAAAATATTTAGTAATAAAAGCATATTTGCACTTATCCCAAGAATCAACTATTTTGTGGCAAAGATGAAAACCAAATTTTTGCATGATCCCTCAAAGAGAAAGGAAATAATTTCAATTTCACAATATCGTGGTCCACATTTTTTTCTTTTGCATATCACATAATTATACAAAAGTGTTTAGATGGGATGCGACATCCTCATTAGGATTACGGAAAATTGCTCTTTCATAACAAGATTCAACAAAATGACATTAATATCATAAGACTCCGCACTAGTGGTGGGAGGAGAAATAGGAGACAAATAAAATCATTATTATTAGTATCGGAAAATCCACACTATTTGGTATTTTCTTGAGACATCGTGACTACGCAAACAAGATCACAAGCAAACAAAAGATCAAGCAAGAAAAAGGCAAACAAAAAATATTTCTGTATTTTTGCAAAAGCTTTTTATAAGTGGAGGATATGAAAACAAGAGGAAAATGTCAAATAAAGTAATTGCAAGGAGATGAGAGTTTATGCGTAGGTACTTGATAGATGTTGATGATGTCTCCCAGGCAACAGCGTGAGAAATTCTTGCTGATTGCTTGTAAACTGCGTTGATATTTCCCTGAAGAGGAGAGGACGATGCAGCACAACAAAGGTAAGTATATCCCTTAGTTATGAAACCAAGGTTATCAATCCAGTAGGAGAACCAAGCAACCCTATGTAAACAACACCTGCACAAAAACAACAAATACTTGCAACCCAACGAGTAAGAGGGGTTGTCAATCCCTCAATGGTATTGAGATAAATTAAATTTTATAGGTTTTGATAAATAGATCTAACAAATATACAAAATAAAATAAATAAATAAAAATTGCAACTAGGTATTTTGGATTTAATATTGATAGGAAATAGACCTGGGGCAATAGTTTTCACTCTAGGCTTCTCTCAAGAGAATTGCATACGATAGGTATACAAATTACTTTTGGGCAATTGATAGAAAAGTGAATAATCATGAAGATATCCAAGGCAATGATCATGTATATAGGCATCACGTCCAAGATTAGTAGATGGACTCCTACCTGCATCTACTACTATTACTCCACACATCGACCGCTATCCTGCATTCATCTAGTGCATTAAGTTCACGAAAAAATGAAGTAATGCAATAAGAACAATGACATGATGTAGACGAGACAAACTCACATATGAATAAACCCCATCGTGTGTTGTTACCCTTAATAGCAACAATACATGCGTGTTATGTCTCTTTCTGGCACTGAGATTGAGCGCCGCAAGATCAAACCCATCATAAAGCACCTCTTCCAATGGCAAGATAAATCAATCTGGTTGGCCAAACCAAACCAATAAATCAAAGAAGAAATATGAGGCTATAACAATCATGCATAAAAGAGTTCAACAAAGACTCAAATAATATTCATGGATAGAACTGATCATAAACCCACAATTCATCGTATCCCAACAAACACAACGCAAAAAGGAGTTACATCAAATAGATCTCTAAGAACATCGCGGAGAACAATATATTGAAGATCAAAAAAAGAGAAGATGTGGTAAACTACTCATGCATCATCGGAGGGGCAACAAGGATGATGAAGAACCCCTCAGTGATCTTTGCCCCCTCCGGTATAGTGCCGGAAAAGGCCTCTAGATTGGATCTCGTGGTTTTGGAACTTGCAGCAGCGGAAAAAGTATTTCACCGACCCCTCATTGGTTTTTGGGATTTTAGAGTATTTATAGAGGAAGAGGTAGGTCAAGACAGTGCCCGAGGGCTCCACTACCCACCAGGGCACTCCCTAGTTCCTAGTGGGCCCCTCGGGCCTCTTCTCGTGGCCTCCAGAAGCTTCCGGGGTGTCTTCTTGCCAAAAAAAATCTCCAAAAAGTTTCATGGCATTTGGACTTTGTTTGATATTGATATTGTACAAAGTAAAAAACAAGCTAAAAACATTAACTGGCACTGGGCACTATGTCAATTGGTTAGTCCCAAAAAATGATATAAAGTTGCTAGTGAATGTATATAAAACATCCAAGATTGATCATATAACAGCATGTAACAATAAAAAATTATAGATACGTTGGAGACCTATCAAAACCCTAATGAGAAAATAACACACCACGATACTGCAAATTTTGAGAAAATCACCTCTAGGGTACATGCATGCACGTATTGGAAAAAAACAAATTAGGCCATACGGAAAGCATGAACCAAAACAGAGGATAAAAGAATGACATCACTATCTCTGCAAACAAAAAAAGAATGGACTCACGTCAAGCAACAATATAGCCGCCGAGAAATTACGCCTATAAAGGATGGTGGAGTACCCGCATCCCTGGGCTGCTAGTAGGAAGAGAGAGCCTCCTGGGTGTCCGTCCCATGGTGGCTTGCCACAAGGGTTACGTGGGGCCGTACGGGTTGTCCGATCTGCTCAAATAGTTCACACCGGCTAGCAGGTCCATGACATATGACGTTTGTTTCACAAGGGGCCATCGTCATTGGGCGGCTTCGGGTGGGCCCATCACTACTGGAATCAGCTAATTTGCCATCTGCCAGCTCTTTGCCGTCTGCTAGCTGACGGCAAAGAAGCTCTTTGCCATCAGCTACCCAAAAGCAGACGGCAAAGAAAGGGCAGACGGCAAAGAAGCTCTTTGCCGTCTGCCAGCTCTTTGCCGTCCGCTGGCGGACGGCAAAGAGTGAGGTGGCCCCCACCCCCCGCCCGTTTTTGAAAAACTTAACGGGCCACCTCTTTGCCGTCCGCTAGCAGACGGCAAAGAGGCAAAAAAGCGGACGGCAAAGGGGGGCGGACGGCAAAGAGCCTACTACCTAACGGCCCGTACCCCCCGCCCGTTACTCACTTCTTCCCTCTCCCTCGCCGTTTCTCTCCTCCCACGCCGCCGCGCGCCGCGCGCCGCCGCCGCCCCGTCGCCCCCGCCGCCCCGGCTCGCCGCCGCCCCGGGGCCCCGTCGCCCTCACCGCCCCGGCCCCCCGCCGCCCCGCGCCCCACCGCCCGGGCCCGGCCCCCCGCCGCCCCAGGCCCGCCCCCTGCCGCCCCAGGCCCGGCCCCCCGCCGCCCCAGGCCGCCTCCTCCACCGCCCCGCCCCCTCCTCCACCGGCCTCCTCCACCCCCCAGGTGAGCCCCCCATTTTTCAGTTTTTTTCAGTTTTTTTCTTTTTTTTCCTTTTTAGTTTTAGTTTTAGTTTAGATTTAGTTTTAGTTGTAGTTTTAGGTTTAGTTTTAGGTTTAGGTTTAGTTGTAGGCTTAGTTTAGTTTGAGGAAAGAAGAAGAAGAAGAGAAAAAGAGGAGAGGAGGAGAAGAAGAAGAGGAAAAAGGAAAGGAAGAAGAAGAAGAGGAGGAGGAGAAGAAAAAAGAAGAAGAGGAAGAAGAAGAAGAGAAAAAGAGAGAGAGGAGGAGAAGAAGAAGAGGAAAAAGGAAGAAAGAAGAAGAGAGGAGGAGAAAGAAAAAGAAGAAGAGGAAGAAGAAGAAGAAAAAAGAGGAGAGGGGGAGAAGAAGAAGAGGAAAAAGGAAAGGAAGAAGAAGAGGAGGAGGAGAAAAAAAGAAGAAGAGGAAGAAGAAGAAAAAAAGAGGAGAGAGGAGAAGAAGAAGAGGAAAAAGAAAGGAAGAAGAAGAAGAGGAGGAGGAGAAGAAAAAAGAAGAAGAGGAAGAATAGGAAGAAGAAGAAAAGGAAAAAAGAGGAAAAACCCCGACCCGACACGGCACTCCGACCCCGACCCGGCACCCCGACACGACACCCGACCCCTAGACCCCGACCCCGACACCCCGACCCCGAGCCTGACCCGACACCTCTGACCCCGACACCGACACGGCACCCCGACCCCGACCCCGACCCCGACACCCCGACCCCGACCCCGACACCCCGACCCGAGCCGACCCGACACCCCGACCCTGCCACCGACACGGCACCCCGACCCGACCCGACACCCCGACCCGAGACCCCGACCCCGACACCGACACGACACCCCGACACCGACACCCTGACACCACACCCCCTTACCCCGACACCGACACGGCACCCGACCCCGACCCGCACCGACCCGGCACCGACCGACACCCCGACCCCGAGACCCCGACCCGACACCGACCCGACGACACCCCCGACCCCGAGACCCCGACCCGAGCCTGACCCGACACCGACCCCGACACCGACACGGCACCCCGACCCGACCCGGCACCCCGACAAGACACCCCGACCCCGAGCCTGACCCGACACCCCGACCCGACACCGACACGGCACCCCGACCCCGACCCGGCACCCCGACCCCGAGACCCCGACCACGACCCCGACCCCGACCCCGACACCCCGACCCCGAGCCTGACCCGACACCCCGACCCCGACACGACACGGCACACCGACCCGACCCGACACCCCGACCCGAGACCCGACCCCGACCCCGACACGGCACCCCGAGACCGACACGACACCCCGACCCCCGACACCTCCCGAAAAGGTGTTCTTTGGCCTTCCAGAAGCCGACGGGGTCATATATTTGTGAATTATTAGTTAGGTCATATATCTTTCGATTTTGTTATGAAAAACATCATATATAATTGTGTTGATCGGGTAGTTTTAAATGTGCAGTTGTTTCATCGCTGCGAGGTTTGGTGTTCGACGACCTCGCCGTGCGTTTGACGAGCTCTGCCCCTTCGTTCGTGGGTGAGCACAAATGACATGTCCTCCTCCCCCATTAATTATTTGATCTATTCCGATGAAACTTGATAGCTAGATATATATGTGTCTTGAATCATCAGTATGCGTAACCAATATGTGTCTCCCGTTCGAAAGCGTCATAGTTATAAATATGCATGCATTTGCATATTTATAACCTTGATTCTTTCGAATTGTCCAACGCTATCCATGGACAGCCCGAGTATGTTTAGATTGGGTTCGTTTTCCCATATGCTTTGCTCCGGATCCGACGCATAAATTTCGTCAGTGCCTCCCCTGTTGTTCTCCGGGTACACATCCTCCCTGTTTATTGCAGAGACGTGTATCAGGAGAACAGCGGGGAGGTGCTGCCGAAATTTTGCGTAGGATCCGGGGCATAGCATGGGAAAATGAACCCAATCTAAACATACTCGGGTGGGATTAGGACCTATCATTACCTATTAGAGTGTAGGTTGCATGGACGTAATAAAATTGACAAAGTAGATCAACTGATGAATACATACATGCTGAATTATATATATATATATATTTGTTGTGTGTCTAGTAGCTCTGAAAGTCAAGATGAGTGATCGTGCGTGGATGTACACCGGTCACACTGGTCAGAACAAATGGAGCACTGAATGGTTCACAAAAACCAAGGGGTTTGTGCGAGCCGCATTTGCAAATGGCCAGAGGAAAACCTGGTGCCCCTGTTTACGGTGCGGCAATTGGGAAAAGAGGACAGAGGCTGAAATGGGCAAACACCTGCAGAAGAGTGGTTTTACGCCCGATTATACGGTGTGGACATTTCATGGTGAGTCTGCCCAACGTGACCGAGCTGAGGTGGATCGTCGTCGCACCGACGAGCATGGTACCGGGATGGAAAACATGGTGCAAGACTTTGATGATGCTCGGGATTCGGACGAGGAGATGGAGGAATCTGCAAAGGCCTTCAATGAAATGTTGGAGTCTTCAAAACGTCCGCTCCATGAGCACACTGAGCTTTGTCAGTTGGATGCCATCTCACAAGTAATGGCTCTGAAGGCTCAGTTCAACTTGGGCAGAGAATGCTACGATGCAATGATGACAGTATTTGGACGCTTTCTACCCAAAGGCCATGTAATGCCTGCAAACCTATACCAGTCGGACAAAATCCTCCGTGCACTGAAGATGCCCTATGATAAGATACATGCCTGTGAGAAAGGATGTGTCTTGTTTAGGCTTGACTATGCGGACTTGAACTATTGTCCCATTTGCAAGTCTTCCAGGTATGTTGTGGTAGACAACGGTATGGGTGAGAAGACACAGACCAAAATCCCCGTTAGTGTTCTTCGGTATATGCCAATCGTACCAAGACTTCAACGTCTTTTCATGGTCGAAGAGACGGCCAGACAGATGACATGGCACAAAACGGGCAAAAGAACCGAACTAGATGCAGATGGGAATCTGATGATTGTACACACATCGGATGGTGTTGCGTGGAAAAAGTTTGATGAATTACATGGTGACAAAGCGGCAGATCCGAGGCATCCTCGAGTCGGCATCAGCACGGATGGGTTCAGTGTGTTTGGTATGACGGCAGCCCAATACAGTTGTTGGCCCGTATTTGTCTTTCCACTCAATCTCCCCCCCGGACAGATTATGCAAAGAAAGAACATTTTCCTGACGTTGATAATTCCAGGGCCCAACTATCCGGGGAAAAATATGAATGTGTACATGCAACCGCTTAAGGACGAATTGCAAGAAGCCTGGGATAATGGGTTCAAGACATACGATGCCTATAGCAAACGGAACTTCATAATGCGTGTCTGGTACATGTACTCGACGCATGACTTGCCGGCGTATGCGCTATTCGTTGGCTGGTGTGTGCATGGAAGGTTCCCGTGCCCCACATGCAAGGGAGCTCTTGAGTTTCGTTGGCTTCAGGCCGGTCGCAAGTTTTCTTGCTTCGACATGCATAGAGAGTTCCTGAATCCTCGCCATAAGTTCAGGAAAGACAAGAAGAACTTCATCAGAGGTAGAGTTGTCAAAAACTCTGCACCACATGCATTGACAGGCCAACAGACCCTGGATCAGTTAAACGCTCTCGAGCCAGATCCCGAGCGTCCAGGGTACTTCAAGGGGTATAATTCTAAGCACGCCTGGACTCACAAAACATGCTTATGGGATCTGCCTTACTTCAAAGACCTCCTTTGCCCACACAACATCGACGTGATGCACACTGAGAAGAATATCGCCGAGGCACTTTTTGGTACATTGTTCGGCATAGATGGGAAGTCAAAGGATAATACTAAGGCTAGAGTCGATCTGGAGGCGCTATGTGATAGGCCGTTACAAAACATGAAAGAACCGAAAGGAAAGCAGAACTGGACGAAGCCAAAGGCATGGTTCAATCTTGGAAGGCCGGCTATGAGGGAAATTATCTTGTGGGTGAAAATGCAGTTGATGTTCCCCGATGGGTATGCAGCGAATCTACAGAGGGGAGCCAGTCTTGATAAATTGAAGATATTTGGTCTCAAGAGTCATGATTGGCACATATGGATTGAGCGGGTAATGCCGGTGATGTTGCGTGGCTTCATCCCTGAGGATGAATGGCTAGTACTGGCAGAACTCAGCTATTTCTTCCGTGTTCTTTGTGCGAAAGAACTATCGCCTGGCGTGCTAGAAGAAATGGAAGAGTTGGCGCCGGAGTTGATCTGCAAGTTAGAGAAGATCTTTCCACCGGGCTTCTTTAATCCAATGCAACATTTGATTTTGCATCTCCCGACCGAGGCAAGATTGGGGGGGCCCGTGCAAAATCGTTGGTGCTACCCAACTGAGAGGATGCAGAAGACGCTTCGACAAAAATGTAAAAATAAACGTAGAATTGAAGCATCGATGGCTGAGGCATTCATCACTGAGGAGGCGGCAAACTTCGTGACAGCACACTACGAAGCCAAAAATCGTCATTTGCATAATCCGAAGCCTCGGTACAATGCTGACGACCCTAAAAAGGGTGGATCCAACCTCAGCCTATTCAAAGGGAATCTCGCACCAGCCAGTGTTTCAAATCCAGTATCTTTGGATAACGAACAATGGCGGACCATTTCGTTGTATATCTTCAACAACCTGATAGAAGTGCGGCCGTACATCGAGTAAGTTCTCGGTACATAGTTTCGCAACTTCTATTTCCTTTGAACTGCTCTTATTCCTGGATATTTCATACAGTCGATACGTCGCCTTATTCTCGTATGGAGCGGTGATCCAAAAGGATTCTGTCGAAGAGTATGAGCTTCTCGCAAAGCAAGGAGGCGGCTATCCCGGTTTCATCTCTTGGTTCAAACAAACGGTAATTTCTATTAGACTTGTAGGCTAATTTGTAGGCGGCTATCCCGGTTTCATTCGCTAATTTGTGCGTAATGCAACAATCCTTTCATATTAAACTTGTAGGCTAATTCAGAGTCTATGGACGCCGAATTGAGACAAGTCGCTAATGGTTTTGACTATAAGGTCCGTTCATTTGACAAATACGACATCAACGGGTATCGCTTTCGTACCTATGGCAAAGAGCTATCTATGGCCGACCGAAAGTCTACAAATTGTTGTGTATCTGCTATCGGCGAAGGAGGTACCGAGTATTATGGGAGAGTTGAAGCAATTTATGAACTTCTATTCTATGGTGAAAACCCACCGAATGTCGTAGTCTTCAAATGTTATTGGTTTCAGCCGAAGGAGACTAGAAGGACTCATGAACATATAGGGCTAGTTGAAATCAACCAAAGCACCCATTTAGATGTTCCTGATGTCTATATTACGGCTCAACAGGCGACCCAAGTATTCTATCTACCGTGGGCCTGCCAAACTAATCCAAATCTGAAAGGTTGGGATGTCGTTTATGAAGTGCCGCCACGTGCTAGACTATCTCCCCCAAAGGAAGAGGATTATGAACCTCACATTAACCCAGACACATATGAAGGAGAATTCTTCCAAGAGACACGTCTTTCCAAAAAGCGTTTCAAGAACCGCTATACTTCACCCCAAAACATTGAAGTAGACAGCGACAGTGAATCCGACATCACCCCAGAGGAGGAACAAGAAGAGCCGGAACAAGAAGAGCCGGAACAAGAAGAGGTTACTGCTGCGGATGACCTGTCATTGCTTCACCGATTACGTCAAGGTGGCCTTGCACATGTTGATGCCACTGAACCCTATGAGCCCGTCATTGATTATAGTGATGATGATGATTATGCATTTATTGATGATACTGATCGAGATTATTAGTAGTGTCAGGTATTAAAATTTTTAATGTTGTACTTGATGATGATACACTTAAGTGATACACATATTATTATTCATGTCGGTCTTTTTTTTATGTTGTACTAATTTCGTTTACTGTTTGTCATGGCAGGTGTTGAAAGATGGTGGGCGCTGGTCGGGAGCGCGCCAAGGCCCCTTCTTCGTCGGCGCGTGGTCTGAGGTCTTCGATTCCAGACGTACCTCTCCGCCGAGCGTTGCTGGACAGTATGTCCACACCGCCGGGCCCTTCTTCGTCGACCGCGGTGCCCAGCAGGGGACGAGGTAGGAAGAGAGGAGGTGGGGCACGTGGTCGCGGGAGAGGAGGTAGGGTGACTGCTAGGGCACCTTCCTCGCCGCCACCCCCAGCTGTTTCACCCGAGCACGTGACTGCTAGGGTGGACTCGTCCGAGGAGGAGGCTACACGGACTCCGGTCCACGAGCCTCCGGTCCACGGGTCTTGGGCCCACGAGCCTCGGGTCGACTGGCCTTCGGCCCACGAGAGTTCGGCCCACGAGACCCCGGAGGAGCACACGTCCGGATGGGGTACCTGGCCGGATCAGCCCGAGGAGCCGAGTGGCCATGCTGGTGATGGCGGGGAGCCGACTGATCTTGAGGAGGAGGGTGGCACCGTGTACCAGCGTGGTGCTACACGGCTCCCGTCCGTGCCGGCGACCCGCGAGCAGAGGTGGTTGATCTTCCCTGATGGGGAGAGGTACGTAAGTGCATTTAATATTTTTGTACCTTCTGCATTCACGTTTCTTCAAATAACTAATGCGTTGGCCTTGTCATGCTGCAGGGGTTGGGACCACCATCATAGTGTCCGCCGGCCCAACTCCGTCCTTGGAGTTCTTTGCCGGCAAAACTTCCCGGGGTTTGTCACGTTGCCTGGTGAGGGTCGGCTTCCAGAGCTTGGGTTGAGCTGGGAGCACTACGTGGCTGCCCCGGCCCCGCCGGATGTCATTATCGACGGTGTCGTGTGCGACACGAGGGCAGACATGGTGATCAGGACGTTCTGGGTAATTTCTCCTTTACACATTTCAAAATCTTCAACTAGCTAGTTATTAATTGTACTAATCAATATTGTCTCATTTGATTGCAGACATTCTACAGGTGTGAGGAGGGATACGAGGAGGACTGCGCAAATGTTATCCAGAACGTCTGCAAGCGCCTACTCCAGAACTTACGGCACGAGGCTCGGGTGCAGGCTGTTCGAGACTACTACGCCTTGCGTGGTATCAAGAAGACCAAGCCGGCGTGCCGCGATAAGTTCCTGAGTAAGGAGCAGTACATGAAGGTAATTCTTAAGGCCTTCTACTTAAGTTCCTTCATTTAGTAATTCTTAGCCGTAGCGCTCAAGTTTCTATTTGCTAACTTAGGCGCCTCCGAGATGGTGTGCGGATCGGATGGATTGTTGGGAGGTGTTGGTCGATGAGTGGTGCTCACAAGAATGGCTAGCCCTCCACAACCAGGCCAAGGACAAACGTGCCCAAATGGAAGGTGTGCCACACCATCAAGGCAGCTCCAACTTATATCAGTTCGGGCGCAACTGGGTATGTGGTTTGCTTCATGATTCATGCAATTCATTCATCATGCTAGCTTGAGCCCTTTAATTACTAATTTTCATTGTTTCTCTCTTTCAGGCACGCCACAATAAGGCGGATAAGGTGCCAGAGGTGTACGACCTGTATGCCATGGCCCACACTGGCTCTTACAAGAAAGTCAAGGCTTTCTCTCAGTCTGACCTCGATGATGCAAACAACTTCACCAACATCTCCTCCCACAACAAGCTCGTGAGATATAGAGATGAGGGGAAGGCGAGGAAAGGGGAGGACTTTAACCCGAGCCAGGGTCCCATTGATCCAGAGCTGGTGATGATATCTGGTGGCGGGAGGTCCCATGGCTCCATAGCCATTGGAGATGGACTTATCCGTTGTCCTAGCACTCTCCCGGAGATCAAGGCGCGCCAGTCGAGCTCCGCTCCTGAGATAAGGCCTCGTGAACGGCCAGTGCAACTCGCCATCAAGGTTAGTGATACGTACTCAGTTATCTTTCTCCATTACATTGTGTGCGCTTCCATCAATGATTACAAATGGTCATGTGAGTGGTGTTGCAGGCTGCTATACAGACTGAGAGAGATAGAACGGAGAAACTTCTGGCGGAGGCGGCGGAGAGGCAGCGGGAGATGGAGGAGAGGACGAGAAAGATGATGGAGGAGGAGAGGGCACGGAATGACATGCAGGCAAGGGCCATGTACGAGCTCCTTGTGGTAAGTTTCTTCTGCAGATTACTTGCTAGTCTTAACATTTGAGTCTCATTACTAACTAGTATGACTCTGTTCTGAAAACCAAATGTGCAGTCTGTGTGCGAGAAGTCCGGTCAGCCCGCTCCGCCGATGCCAGTGATTGCTCCTGGGAGCACGGTGAGTTTAGTTTGAATGGACATTACTTGGTAGTCTTAACATTTGAGTGTCGTAATGCTAACGAGACATTGGAAATGATCTTTGGTGCAGCTTAACTCCAGAAACGCATCGCACGATCCTTCTCCAGGTAGCGGCACTAGCCACCCCGCTCCTACACCTCCCTGATCACGGTAAGTTTCTCTAGTGTTTTGCTTAACAAATGCATAAAGACCTAGACTTAGCTTTATTTCCTCCAATATGCTTACCATAATGACCTAGAGTTAGCTTATTTTCCTCCAAAATGACCCATTTTACCTAGGTTAGCTTATAAATGATGCAGTTCATCCAAGTTAGCTCAAAAATGACCCATTTTACCTACATTAGCTCCTAAATGATCCATTTTACCTACGTTAGCTTTAAAATGGCCCATTTCACCTAGGTTAACTCCAAAATGACCCATCTTACCTAGGTTATCTCATAAACGATCCATTTCAACTAATTTAGCTCATAAACGATCCATTTGACCTAAGTGAGCTAAAAAACGATCCATTTCACCTAAATTAGCTCTTAAATGATCCATTTCACCTAAGTTAGCTCAAAAAGATCCATTTCAACTAAATTAGCTCTAAAATGACCCATTTTACGTAGATGAGCTCCTAAATGATCCATTTTACCTACGTTAGCTTTAAAATGACCCATTTCACCTAGGTTAGCTCCAAAATGACCCATTTCACCTAGGTTAGCTCCAAAATGACCCATTTCACCTTACTTAGCTCAAAAACGATGCCCTTCACCTTAGTTAGCTCATAAACGACCCATTTCAACTAAGTTAGCTCATAAATGATCCATTTCAACTAAGTTAGCTCATAAACAACCCATTTCAACTTAGTTAGCTCATATATGATCCATTTCACCTAAGTTAGCTCATAAATGACATATACTTCTTGTTCTAGTCTTCTTCTTGTTCTAGTCACCTATTTCTAACTTTCTTATTTACCATTTTCCAGATTTCATTCACTTGATGGAAGCTAGCTTGCTATGATGGAGTGCTTGCTTTTCCTTTGATGAAACTTTGCATTGTATCTAGCTTGCTATCTTCATGACACTTTGCATTGTAATATATATATGGATGGAACAATGTGTATGGATGGAACTTCCTTATGTATGAACAATGTGTATGGATGAAACTGATGTGATATGTGATATGAAACTTATGTGCTAGATATGTGTTGGATATGTGCTGGATATGAAACTTATATATGTGATATGTGCTGCAAATTGTGGGATTTAATAAAAAACAGAAAAAACAGACAATATGCAGGCTCTTTGCCGTCTGCCACCGACGGCAAAGAGCTCTTTGCCGTCTGCCGCGGACGGCAAAGAAGCCACGTGGCAGCCAACTGTGCTTCCTGGGAGCTGACCCATTTGGTCAGTTTGCCTACAGTGGCAGACGGCAAAGACTTTGCCGTCCGTGGCAGACGGCAAAGAACCTGCACTTTGCCATCAGTGGCAGACGGCAAAGAACCTGCCATCTAGTGACGTGTAGATGACATCATAAGGCGGACGGCAAAGACCAAAGGCTCTTTGCCGTCTGCGGCGGACGGCAAAGGTCTGCCGTTAGCCACTTAACGGACTGACAGCGCAATTATTGCCGTCCGCCCTCTTTGCCGTCCGCCGCAGACGGCAAAGAGCCTTTGCCGTCCACCGCCAGGAAGCAGACGGCAAAGCAGCTGTTTACCGTAGCCTTCTTTGCCGGAGCCTTTTGCCGTCCGCGGCTGACGGCAAAGGTCTTTGCCGTCCGCCATTCGAGCCTTTGCCGTCCGCCATGGCTGACGGCAAAGTAGCTGTTTCCTGTAGTGCATGGGTGAGGCCTCGTGCGCGGAGCAATCTGGCTATGCAGTCCATGATAGGTGGACCGCACGCCGGGTGGTGATACGTCTCCATCATATCTACTTTTCCTAAACTCTTTTTCTCTTGGTTTGGACTCTAGTTTACATGATTTGAATGAAACTAACCCGGACTTATGCTGTTTTTAGCAATACTACCATGGACTTGTTTTTGTGTGCAGAAATAAAAGTTCTTGGAATGGAATTAAACTTTTTGTAGAATTATTTTGGAATAAATAAAATATATTGGAACCAAGACCCACTGGAGGGGGGGGGGCTGGTTGCCCACAAGACAACAGGGCGCGGTACCCCCCTGTGGCGCGCCCTGGTGGGTGGTGGGGCCCTTGAGGCCACTGTGAACCTAATTCCGACGCTGGAGAGGAAGTTTCATGGCGTTCTACGATACGGAGCTGCTGCCACCTCCTGTTCTTCATCGGGAGGCCATATCTGGAGCCCGTTTGGGGCTCCGGAGAGGGGAATCTTCGGTCTTCGTCATCATCAACCCTCCTTCTCCCCCAATTCCATTATACTCCCCACCAGGAGTGAGTAATTCCTTCGTAGGCTCGCTGGTCGGTGAGGAGTTGGATGAAATTCATCATGTAATTGAGTTAGTTTTGTTAGGGCTTGATCCCTAGTATCCACTATGTTCTGAGATTGATGTTGCAATGACTTTGCCATGCTTAATGCTTGACACTAGGGCCCGAGTGCCATGATTTCAGATCTGAACTGTTTATGTTTTCACCATTATATCTATGTTCTTGATCTGATCTTGCAAGTCATATGCACCTATTATGTGTTATGATCCCTAAATCCCAAGGTGACAACAATTGGGATACTTTCCGGCGATGACCGTAGTTTGAGGAGTTCATGTATTCACATGTATTAATGCTTTGTTCCAGTTCTCTATTAAAAGGAGGCCTTAATATACCTTAGTTTCCTTATGGACCCCGCAGCCATGGGAGGGTAGGACAAAAGATGACATGCAAGTTCTTTTCCATAAGCACATATGACTATTTACGGAATACATGCCCACATTATATTTATGAACTGGAGCTAGTTCTGTGTCACCCTAGGTTATGACTGTTATATGATGAATATTATCCAACGAGTTCATAGATCCAATGCCTACGAGTTTTCTACATATTGTTCTTGCTAACTTACTATTGCTATTACTACTATTGCAACTGCTACCAAATTGTTACTGCTGTTACCGTTACTACTGCTATCGTCACCACTACTATCAAACTATCATATTACTGTGCTAGTGATCACTTTGCTGCAGATATTAAATCTCCAGGTGTGGTTGAATTGACAACTCAACTGCTAACACTTGCAAATATTCTTTGGTTGCCTTGTGTCGAATCTGTAAATTTGGGTTGAATACTCTACCCTCGAAAACTGTTGCGATCCCCTATACTTGTAACCGGGGAAATTTGAACCAAAATTTTTGACGTTCAAACTTGGGGCTACTCGGGGTGATGCGAGACGTCTGATCTACCTGGGCGGCTCGCATCTATGTGACCCGGCTTGCATGTCCATGATGGGTGGACCACTCATCCCACCCGGGGCCACCGTTATTGGGTGGTGTTGGAAGCGTCTGCACCCACCCGCGACAGCCCGACCGGGCCCATCTGCTGGCGTATTGGGGGTAAGGGGTGAATTCAACATATATGGTTCAATAATTTTCTTCTAGATAAGAGGATTTCATCTTTTAGGAACAAGAGTAGATCTACCAGAGGGGGTGAATGGGAGATTTAGAAAATACTTCGAAATTTGAAATCTTTGAGTATAGCACATCAAAAATTAAATCTAAGCAGGCACAAAACTACTTAAGATTAACACACTAGAAGATAAACTAGATAGAGTGAAAGGTTAGACAAAACTTTCTATGCAGGAGATGATAATATTTATGGTATAGTAGCATATTTCTTTGAGGACAAATACAATGACAAGGAAAGGAAATAGAGGTATCCGCATTGATGATATCACTCATGAGAAACAATATACTCAGCACAGAAACAAAACATACATATTACTAAGAGAAGTTTATCCGTGACAGCCTAAGTTGGATAACTAAGTAGCACCATATAAACAACATACAAACAATCAAACTACCATAAGGACAACAAACATAAATGTGCTACACAACATAGTCACCGTACAGATAGATTAGCGCGAGAAATAACCACAAGAACTTATATTGAAGAACAACACATGATACACAAATCAGCCGAGAAAGAAAAAAGGCAGCCAGGTGCATGTAGCTCCCGCTTGCGCAGGTTCCGGGGAAGGGTTCGACCGCTTTGGGTCTACTGTACTCAACCAAGAAAGACACAGAAGATAAATATGGACAAAGAAGTAACTAGTGGTGCTTGATAACCCACAAGTATAGGGGATCGTTTGTAGCCTTGTTCGATAAATAAGAGTGTCGAACCCAACGAGGAGCTAAAGGCAGAACAAATATTCCCTCAAGTTCTATCGACCACCGATACAACTCTACGCACACTTATCATTTGCTTTACCTAGAACAAGTATGAAACTATTTTGCAAGAATAAAATTAAGAGTACTTAGCGAGAATAAAACTACGAATAAATTGCGAGGTAATAAAAGTAGATAGCTTGTGTCAACAAGACAGTAATTTTTCCCTAGGCAATCGATAACAAGTACCGGTAATCATTCTTGCAATTTTATATGAGGGAGAGGCATGAGCTAACATACTTTCTCTACTTGGATAATATGCACCTATGATTGGACCCCTAGCAAGCATCCGCAACTACTAAAGATCATTAAGGTCGTGAAACCCAACCATAGCATTAAGTATCAAGTCCTCTTTATCCCATAGGCAACAACCCACCTACTCGGGTTTAAGCTTCTGTCGTCGCTCTCGCAACCCACCATAACGAATCAAGAACGTATTGCAACACCCTACAGCGAGGGCCCCTCACGTTTGTGTGAGACGGAGGGCACCGTAGGACAGCACCATCAATAAAATATACAATCATACCAACCAAGATCACGATTAACCCATAGGACAAAATAGATCTACTCAAACATCATAGGATAGCCAAATATCATTGGGAAATAATATATAGAGTTGAGCACCATGTTTAAGTAGAGATTACAGCGGGGAGAAGAGAGGTTACACCACTGCATAGAGGGGGAGAAAGTTGGTGTTGACGGTAGCAAGATTGTTGATGTAGATCATCGTCAAGATCCTAGCCCCGGCGGCCCTCCGGTGCCACCGGGAGAGAGGGGGAGAGAGGCCCCCTCCTTCTTCTTCTTCCTCGGCCTCCCCCTAGATGGGAGGAGAGTTCCCCCTCCGGTCCATGGCCTCCATAGCGGTGGAGGGGCGAGAGCCCCTCCAAGATTGGATCTGTCTCTCTGTTCCCTTCTGTTTTTCATTCCCTAGATCTGGCCCTTCATGGGTTTCTTAACTTCCCGGAGATCCGTAACTCCGATTGCGCTGAAATATTTACATGATTTTTTCCATAAATTATCTTTCTTGTGCCATAAGAAGGGCCCAGACCGACCTTCGAGGAGGGCGCAAGATACCTGGGCACGCCAGGGGGTGCCCGGCGCGCCCTGGTGGGTTGTGGTCACTGTGTGCCCCCGTTTGCGTTGATTCCACCTCCCAAAAATCATAAATATTCCAAAAATAATTCTCTGTAAATTTTTATCGCGTTTGGACTTCGTTTGATATGGATTTTCTGCAAAACAAAAAACATGCAACAAATAGGAACTGGCACTGGGCACTGGATCAATAGGTTAGTCCAAATAAATCATATAAAATGTTGCCAAAAGTGTATAATAGTTGTATAATATTGGCATGAAACAATCAAAAATTATAGATAGGATGGAGACGTATCAACATCTCCAAGCTTAATTCCTGCTCGTTCTCGAGTAGGTAAATGATAAAAAAGACAATTTTTGATGTGGAATGCTACCTAGGATAAACATGATCATATGTCTAGTCATGTCATGAATATTAAGGTATGAGTGATTCAAAGCAATTGTCTATAATTAGACATATAGACATCAATACTCGGGCATCCCAACAAAGAATCATGTCCTTCAAAATATCAATGCTAAAGAATGTTATAGCTACAAAATCATAGTCTTGTCATGCTCTATCTTCCTAACACAAAGTATAAATCATGTACTATCCCGGAGTCAGCCAAGGTATAGGTTCATACTTTTTAATGCGCTTCAGCATTTTCAACCCTCACGCAATACATGAGCGCAAGCCATGGATATAACACTATCGGTGGAATAGAGTATAATGATAGGGGTAAATATAGAGATGACAAAAAGTAAGAAAGTCTCACATCGACGCGGATAACCAACGGGCTATGGAGATGCCCATCAATTGATATCAATGCAAGGAGTTTGGATTGTCATGCAACGAATGCACTAAGAGCTATAATTGTATGAATGCGCATCATGAAAACTAAGTGGGTGTGCATCTAATCCTATAATGAAAAATTCCCACTAGTATATGAAAGTGACAACATAGGAGACTCTCCATATGAAAAACATGGTGCTATTTTGAAGCACAAGTGCGGAACTAGCATGCCCCTTCTCCCTTTTTCTTTTCTTTTTTTTCTTTTTTTCTTTTTCTTTTTTTCTCTCATTGTCCGGAGTCTCATCCCGACTTGTGGGGTAATCATAGTCTCCATCATCCTTTCCTCACTAGGGCAATGCTCAAAAAATGAATAATGATGATCATCATACTTCTATTTACTTATAACTCAAAAGAAATAAAAATTACAACTCGATACCTATAACAAAGTATGACTCTATATGAATGCCTCTAGCAGTGTACCAAGATGTGCAATAATCTAGCATAACATGTATAAAATTGATGAACGGTGGCTGAGCCACAAATGCTATGTCAGCTATATGATCATGCAAAGCAATATGAAAATGAATGCTCAAGTCGTCAAAACAGAAGCGGTGGAAGTTGCATGTCAATATATCTCGGAATGGCTATGGAAAGATCATAATAGGTAGGTATGGTGGCTGTCTTGAGGAAGATATAATAAGGTTTATGTGTGATAGAGCGTATCATATCACGGGGTTTGGATGCACCGGCAAAGTTTGCACCACGTCTCAAGGTGAGAAAGGGCAATGCACGGTACCGTAGAGGCTAGCAAGTTGCGGAAAGGTAAGAGTGTGTATAATCCATGGACTCACATTAGTCATAAAGAACTCATATACTTATTGCAAAATTTTATTAGCCCTAGAAGGAAAGTACTCCTACGCATGCTCCTAGGGGGAAGGTTGGTAGGAGTTAACCATCGCGCGCCCCCCGACTCACACAAAGATAGACAATCAAGGATAAATTGTGCTCCAACTTCCCGGCATAACGTGCATGCTTCGGGAATCAGAAACCTTAACACCAATATCTTACTAAACACGATCATCCACTAGTACCTCCCACATATTATCATCTCAATATCACAAAACTATTGCAAGGAATCAAACATATCATATTCAGTGATCCACAAGTTTTATGTAGGATTTTATGACTAACCATGCAATTGACCAATTCCTGTTGACTCTCTAAATAGATATAAGTGAAGCGTGAGAGTTTAATTCTTTATACAAAAGACCATGCTGTAACAAATATAAGTGAAGCAAAAGAGCATTCTACAAATAACGGGTTTGCTTTGTGAAGGGAAACAGGCAATCCAAACTTCAAATAATATAAGTGAAGCACATGAAGCCTTCTATAAAGCCATACTCAAAAGATATAAGTGACGTGCAATGAGCATTCTATAAATCAACCATGGACTATGTCATACCAGCATGGTGCATAAAATAAAATTGAAAACTAAGAACAAAAGACGCTCCAAGATTTGCACATATCACATGAACGAAACGAAGACGAAAACATACCGATAGTTGTTGAAGAAAGATGGGATGCCTTCCGGGGCACCCCCAAGCCTAGACGCTTGAGTCTCCTTGAATATTTACTTGGGATGCCTTGGGCATCCCCAAGCTTGAGCTCTTGCCTCTCCTCCTTCTCCTCATATCGAGACTTCCTCGATCTTTGATCACTTCATCCACACAAAACTCAATAGAAAGCTCGGTAAGATCCGTTAGTATAATAAAGCAAATCACTACTCTAAGTACTATTGTAAACCAATTCATATTTTGCTTTTGCATTGTAGCTACTGTAATATAACTTTTCCATGGGTTATACCACCCATAGGAATCGATAATTTCATCAAACAAGCAAAACAATGCATAAAAAACAGAATCTGTCTTAAACAAGACAGTCTGTAGTAATCTGAACACTACCATACTTCTGTAACTCCAAAAATTCTGAAAAATTAGGACAACGTAAACAATTTGTATAGCAATAGTTTGAAGAAAGTTTCAAAAATGTTTGACTTTCCAATAAAAAATGAAAATTCATGTGCTACAGCCAAAGTTTCTGTTTCTGCACCGCACATACCAACAAGCAATCTAATCATCCTGAAGGCAAACCTTGGTTACAATACAAAGGATTTGTACAAGGGGATAATTATTTTTGTTGAAAAGTTTCTGTAATTGAGATTCACAAAGTTTCCATGGGCATGAACAAAGTTCAAGGAGCTTCCCCACTTTGTAGTTTAGAGATATAGTTCATCTCTCATAATAATTGCAAGTAGGAGCAGCAAGCACATGCATATTATATTCATCAAAATCATCATGTGCAGTAGTAAAACACATCCCGTCAATGTAATCCTTAATAAGTGCAAACTTCTCTGATATAGTGTAGTTTGGAGAATTCAAAATGATAATAGGACTATCATGTGTGGGTGCAATAGAAACAATTTCATTCTTAATATAAGGAACCATAGCAAGTTCATCTCCATAAGAATAATTCATATTGGCTTCATGGCCACAAGCATCGCAAGCATCAAGTTCATCAAAAAGGGATATTTCAAATGAATCAACGGGATCATAGCAATTATCATAGCATTCATCCTTCGGTAAGAACGAAGGGAAATTAAACAATGTATGAGTTGAAGAGTTACTCTCATTAGAACGTGGGCACGGGTAGCTAATCCGCTCTTCCGCCTTTTGTTCTTCGCTCTCCTCACCATCTTTTTCATCCAATGAGCTCACAATTTCATCAATTCCTTCCTCCATAGTTTCCTGCAAATAATTAGTCTCTTCTTGGACAGTGGAGACTTTCTCAATAATAGCATCAATATCGGCATTATATTTATCATCGCAATATTTAAGTATAGCAAAATTTTCGGGTCTATAAACATCATCATCAAAAGCTTCATACTTTTCAAACAAGGATTCAATTTCATAAGCACCCTTAAAAGCAACAAATTCTTCTATTCGTCCCACATCATAATAATCATATCTACCATGGCACAAGAAGCCAAGGTTTCATTATCATTAAATTCGCATGAAAAGGGAAGATGTGGAGCGTTCATCCTAGAGCAACAAGTATAATCATATCTCAAGCATAGCTCCCGAGCATACCAATGCAACATATGAATTTGATCCCAGAACAATTTCCCTTTATGAGTCAAGCGATAATCCCTAAAGTATTCATGTTGATCCAACGTTACTCCCATTATATAGTTGAATGGGGTTTTCTCAGGATTATCAAAGTAGTGCATTATATTTTTCACATAACAAGCATCGAGCGTTTTAGGAGGTTCCCCATCCCCATGAGTAGCAACTACAACTAAACTTTTTGCTGTTTCGTGTTCCATATCCATAACTAAAGATAGAGAACAACTTAGAACAGAAAATAAAAACTACTTAGTGATAAAGCAAACAAGCACACACAAGAATATTCACCCCACGCTATTGCTCCCTGGCAACGGTGCCAGAAAAGGTCTTGATAACCCACAAGTATATGGGATCGTTTGTAGCCTTCTTTGATAAATAAGAGTGTCGAACCCAACGAGGAGCTAAAGGCAGAACAAATATTCCCTCAAGTTCTATCGACCACCGATACATGTAGCGACCCGACTCGGTAAGAGTCGAAGTCTCTGTGCTTACCGTGCTAGTCCCTGGATTGACTTGCTAGCACACACAGTACTCGATGCAATAACAGAAATAACACACATCTCTTTATTACATCGATAGTCTAGGAGCAATACATTTATTACAAAATAGAGCATAGAGCCAATAAACAAATACTGCGGAAACAAAGTAGTAAATGAGTCCAACTCCACGAGCAAGGTTGAGTGTAGAACATCGACCTATCGCACCTTAATCCTCATTGGATATATCTGCAACGTGATAAGTTGCAGCCATATAGGTCAGTACATTGAATGTACTGGCAAGTCACATCATAAGTGTAAAGAACCTACTTGTACATGCAATTTGGCTGGTGGAAAGCTCTAAGTTTATTTTTTTGCATAAAGCTAGTTTTTCCCTATTAGGAAAGATGTTATTTTACTACTACACATTTGCATAGGATGAGTTGGCAAACCCAACTCCCTCCATTCCCAAGTTTCATTTAAAACCCAACTGTTTAATTAAAGGTGAGGAGATCTCCCGGCATTTTCACTACTAGATGCTCAAGTTGTCCGTAACCGGGGACACGGCTAATCGATTAGGTTGACACTCTGCATAGGTTGTGCACTTTTCCCCACAAGACTCGACCACCTCCATGATCGGAAGATCGAGACGTAGTCTTTCGAAAATGTTCCCCTTAACCCACGGATAGGCCGGTACACCTACATCATTCTACATCTGCTAGCCCATCCCAGAAGGGGGTCACACTAACTACTCAACTAAGCCAGAGCCCATATTGGCTTGTGGCTGCACACGTAAGCTTCTAGACATGAGAATACGATTGATCTCTTTGAGCCTGAGCGGACGGTCCACTAGTGGTGCACCACCATGGATTTTCCATGCGTGCCCCACTGTACTTCGCCACCATTCCAACAAGTTTCGGCCCAGGTAGTTCATTAATTATCTTAGGTCCTATTTACTACATTGTCACTCATACTTTACAATGATCACTCCCCAATCCACGTCTACTTAGCGAAGCAACATAATGTAAAATGATGGCGACAATGTTATAAGGTTCAGACCTACCTCAATGAACTACTGGGTGAAAAGCATAGTCATGCGGCATCAATTCCTACCATGCAGTCCTACCGCAAAGAACTAAATGCATAATAAAAACATAGGTAATGAAACATGATCAAGATGCAACTTGCCTTGGTACTGCTGGTTGAATTCTAAAGACTGATAATATTCTGCTTCGCACTCCGGGCAGTCTATCGCAAAGAAGATAAACAAACATAAGCAAACATTTCAGAGAACCAAGAAGACATGCAAAGCAAAAGGTCTCAGAAAAACCAAATGAACAAACAACACACTTAACTAGCACAGAAATATTCTAAGTGCAAAACCACATGGGCCTATGGTTCAAGAAGTGATGTGAACTATAGTGCATACTATGCATACTAGTAAAAATATTAATGGACAGATTCTAGTGTGTGAAAATTATTGTGACAAAGGTCCAGGTGATAGGGTTTGGCTACGGTGACAAAGCGCAAAAAGAATCAACTTAATCGGAGCTTGGGTTTGAGAGATATGGCCATTTGAAGTTTGAATTCGAATCTGAATAAATTCAAATTTGAATCTGACAAAAGTTTACAAAAAGGATACCGCTGGATAGATCTAAACAATACGAATAATTTGCCGCTGGTTTCATCGAGTTTGGATCTACGGTTTAAAAATTATGGCTAATCTAAGTTCAGGGACTAATCTGCTAATTACAGGGACTAAACAGAGAAGAAAACTATCGCAACCAAGTCCCTGGCCACGTGGCGGCTCCTGGCTGGCCGAGCAGTGTCCGCTGCGGAGGCTATACGGTGAACGGCCGCTAAATAGAAAAAAAACAACGACGATGGCTAACTAAAGAAAAACCGACGCTCGGTTTAAATAAACCCGCACGGTCTAAGGGAACCGCGGTTAACCGCGTACCTCTTCGCAAAATAAAAAAACGAACCTAATCTAATCTGGGCCGTCGGTGATCGATCTAATGGGCGGGAGGGGACGGTGGCTTACAGCGGGTGGTGGTGGTGGCCGGCGAGGCGGTGCGGCGTCGGTGACAGAGGGGGCGGCGGCTGCGGTGGTCCTTGGCGACTAGGAATAAGACGGGGAGGTGCGGCGCGTCGAGGGCATCGTGAAGGTGGTGTCGGCGTTCGTCGGCAGCGTCGGGATGGGGCGAGGCGAAGACGGCGGAGCTCGGTGCTCCTGCGACTCCGGCGTCGACGGTGCGGCGGCTCCGACGGGACCTAGGGGCAAAAAACGTGTCAAATAGATGCGCGTTATCGTGGGGATCCAATTGACAAAGGAAGGAAAGCTAGGGGGTGCCACAGACGATGAAATGGACGACGGAGTGGCGCGGCTCCGGCGAGATGCGAATGGCGACAGCAAGCGGTAGGGGCGGCGTGGGAAGAAGCGGGACGGCGAGGATGGAAGAGGGGTCGTGGCCTTTATATAGGCGCGGCTAGGAGCTCTACGGAGCTGCGGATAAGCCTCATCCGCGAGGAAGGCGAGCGGCGGTTGTGGGAGCGCGGCGAGGATGTTTATCCCGCGCGGTGCGGGAGGTTGGGGACGGCCTGACCGGCAGGGCCCGCCTGGCAGCAGCAGCGAGCGAGGGCGGGCGCGGGGCGGTCGACCAAGCGGGAGGCTTCGGGCGCGCGGGCGGCCTTGGGCCGAAAATGGCCGGTGGCCTGGCTGGCCTGGCGCGGCTGGCTAAGCGCGTGCGTCCCTGGGCCGAACTGGTTTCGGTCCAGGCGGGTGAGTGCGTGCGTGCGTGTTTTTTTAAACCGAACACTAAAGTGGCCCTAAATAATTCAAATGAATTTATAAAAACACCACAATAAGGGTGCAAAAAGGGTGTCAGACAGGGTGTTCCAGTCTCTCCTCTCCTTTTTGTCCTAGCTGCTGATCTCCTGGAGACTGTAATTAATGACATGTTCAGAAGGGGCATTCTTTAGTTACCTATTCCTTGTCACGATCAGGATTACCCTGTGATTCAGTATGCTGATGATACTCTTATTATCTTGCCTGCTGACAAGGACCATCTTCTAGCTCTCAAGGATATGCTCAGGATCTTCTCTGAGTCCACTGGTCTGGATGTGAACTATCACAAATCCTTTATTATTCCCATCAATGTGGACACTACTGTCATGGCTGAATTAGCTTCTGCATTTGGCTGCCAGATTGGGAAAATGCCTTTTACCTACCTTGGGTTGCCAGTGGGAACTACAAGGCCTAAAATGTTAGATTTTATGCCACTGGTTGATTGCATGGAAAGGAGAATGACAGCTAGTTCATCTTTTCTGAATCAGGGGGAAAGGCTGCAGTTCCTTAACTCTGCTATGTCATCTATGCCCATTTTCTTCTTGTGCAGTTTGGCTGTCCTACCTGGAATTCTTAAACAATTGGAAAGAATCCAGAGACAATGCCTCTGGAGGAGGAATAGGGGTCAGCCTGCCCCCTCCCTAGCTGCGTGGGACCTTATTTGCAGGTCAAAAAACAGGGGAGGTCTTGGCATTCTCAACCTTGGTTCCCAGAACGTTGCACTTTTGATCAAACATGCCAATAATTTCCTCAATAAAAAGGATCTCCCTTGGGTTTCTTTAATTTGGGATACCTACTACCATAATAGGGTCCCTCAAGGAACTTCTGATTGTGGCTCATTCTGGTGGAAGGATATTTGCAAGGTCATGCATCATTTTAGGGAGTGTGCTTGGGTTCAGATTAATGCAGGGAACACTGCCCTCATGTGGTCAGATAACTTGCAGTTTGATGGTCAGGTGTCTAGCCTTCAGCTCAGATTTCCCAGGCTCTATTCCTATGTCAAGGACCCCTGGGTTACTGTTATGGAATTCTTGGGCTCTCAGGACATTTTCCAGCATTTCCACCTTCCTTTGTCCAGCCAGGCTTTTGATGAACTGACTATTCTCCAGTCCATGTTGGGTGGCCTTATTAGAGCACCTGGGTCCAAGGATATCTGGTTTTGGAAGGACACTGCCAAGGGATACTCACCAAAGTTGTTTTACTCACATACTTTTGTCTCAGCATCTTTCAACCCTTTGACAGCTTGGATCTGGAAGTCCTCTTGTACAATGAAAATCAAAGTTTTTGCTTGGATGCTTATTATGGACAGGTTGAACACCAAGGACATGGTGGATAGGAGGCATTGGCATTTGGAGGATGGAGTGAGCTGTGTCCTTTGCCCTTTGCAGACTAGGGAAACAAGGGATCATTTGTTCTTCAATTGCAACTTTAGTGTCAGAATTTGGAACTATCTGCAAATTGATTGGTCTTCTGGTGACTCCATGGCTCATTTGGTTCTTAATGCTAGCAGGAGTTTTAGGAAACCCTTCTTCACTGAAGTGGTGTTCATTGCTTGCTGGAATATCTGGATCATCAGGAATGCTAAGGTCTTCAGGCATGAGAGAGCTAGATTTAATAAATGGAGATCTGCTTTCATCCATGACATCAACTTAATGCAATATAGAGTGAAAGCTGCCTACAAAGATGATCTTCTACGCTGGATTTCATTCCTGCCACCTTGAGGCCATTAATATGTATCTTCTAACTTGTTTTTCTCCTTCTTCCCCTAGATTCTTTGATTACCTCTTGTAATCCCCCTTTGGTACTTGTACTGTATGTCTTTTCTCAATAAAGTTTTGATATGCTGTGGGGGTTTCCCCTACAGTTCCCAGTCAAAAAAAACACCACAATAATTTCAAAAATAACTATACAATATTTAGAACCTAATGAACATCAACATAAGCACATAACATTTTGAAAATATTTTCCTAATGCAATTAATGCACTTTTTGCAAATAAAATAAATACCAATAAACTCCAAAACTTGAAATAATATTCAACATAAAATTTCCCACTCTTTTATATTTTGAGGAAGTCATCTTATCCCCTCTCATTTGTTTTTCTTGAGTGGAAAAATATTATTTAAATATTTCAAAAAACTCCAAAATGCAAAGAAATATGGTATGCATTGAATGATTCTATTAACATCCAAATTTAATAAAAATTGGGATGTTACAAACCTACCCCCCTTAAGATGAATCTTGTCCTCGAGATTCGGGTTGGCCAGCAAAAAGGTGTGGACGGTCCTGTCTAAGATCTTCCTCTCGTTCCCAAGTGGCTTCCTCCTCGGTGTGGTGACTCCATTGAACCTTGCAGAACTTGATGATCTTGGTACGAGTGATTCTCTCTGCAGTCTCAAGAATCTTAATAGGCTTCTCCTCATAAGTCAGATCATTCTCCAACTGAATTGCCTCCAGTGGCACTGTATCTCTCAAAGGAATGTCCGCCATCTCTGCATGACACTTCTTCAGCTGGGAAACATGAAACACATCATGAACTCCCGACAAAGCCTCTGGTAATTCCAGCTGGTATGCAACCTCTCCTCTACGTTCCAGAACTCTTTATGGTCCCACAAACCGTGGTGCTAACTTTCCTTTGACTCCAAATCTCTTAATACCTCGAAGTGGAGACACTCGAAGATATGCTCTATCTCCCACTTCATAGATCACTTCCTTGCGTTTAGCATCGGCATAACTTTTCTGCCTTGACTGAGCTATCTTAAGTCTGTCACGAATCAACTTGACCTTCTCCTCAGAATTCCTAATCAAATCAGGTCCAAACAATTTGCGATCTCCAACTCCATCCCACACCAAAGGTGTCCTGCATTTCCTGCCATACAATGCCTCGAAAGGGGCCATCTGCAAACTGGCTTGGTAGCTGTTGTTGTACGAGAACTCTGCATAGGGTAAGTTATCATCCCAACTAGACCCATAGTCTAGCGCACAAGCTCTCAGCATGTCCTCCAGAATCTGATTGACTCTCTCTGTCTGCCCATCAGTCTGTGGATGGAAGGCTGTACTGAACTCTAGCCTGGTACCCAAAGTTTCATGCAACTGATTCCAAAACCTTGAGGTAAACTATGTTCCTCTATCTGATACGATGCTCCTCGGAACTCCATGTAGACATACGATCCTGGTCATATATATCTTTGCCAGCTTAGCACTTGTATAGGTGGTCTTCACTGGAATGAAGTGAGCAACCTTGGTCAAACGATCCACTATCACCCAAATGGAATCATAACCTGAACGGGTCCTGGGTAACCCCGTGATAAAGTCCATACCAAGTTTATCCCATTTCCAATCAGGTGTCGGCAATGGCTGAAGTAAACCTATCGGTTTCTGATGCTCCGCCTTTACTCGCTGACATACATCACATATTGCCACATACTCGGCAATCTCTCTCTTCATACCGGCCCACCAAAAACTTTCCTTCAAATCCAAGTACATATTGGTGTTGCCTGGGTGTATCGAATATGGTGAGTCATGAGCCTCCTGAAGAATCAACTTCCTGATCTCCGGGTCATTGGGTACGCAAATCCGTTGCTCAAACCATATGGTTCCATTTTCATCCTCACGGAATCCTTCTGCTTTCCCTTTGCTCATCATTTCCTTTATCTCAGCAATACCTTGGTCCAACTTCTGGGCCTCTCCGATTCTTCCCAACAAGGTGGACTGTACCTCGAGTGCGGCAACATAACCTTTTGGAACTATTTCCAACTGAAGGTCTCTAAGCTCATCACATAACTCCTGAGGTAAACCTCCTGCTGTAAGGGTATTAACATAACTCTTACGGCTCAAAGCATCCGCCACAACATTGGCTTTTCCTGGATGATAATGCAAACTCATGTCATAATCCTTTATAAGTTCCAACCATCTCCTTTGCCTGAGATTCAACTCCTTCTGCGTGAAAATGTACTTCAAACTCTTGTGATCCGTGTAAACATCACAACAATTCCCAATAAGATAGTGTCTCCATGTCTTGAGCGCATGCACTACGGCTGCCAACTCCAAATCATGCGTGGCATAGTTCAACTCATGAGGTCGAAGCTGTTGTGAAGCATAAGCTACAACCTTTCCCTCTTGCATAAGAACACCTCCAAGTCCCAAACGTGAAGCATCACAATACACCTGAAAGTCCTTGTGCACATCAGGCAGGATTAGCACTGGGGCTGTGACCAAACGCTTCTTCAACTCTTGAAAGCTGGCTTCACACTCTTCAGTCCAAACGAACTTGGTGTCCTTCTTCAACAACGCTGTCATTGGCCTTGCAATCTTGGAGAAATTTTCAATAAATCTTCGGTAATATCCAGCAAGTCCATGGAAACTATGAATCTCGCCAACTGTGGTGGGTGCATTCCATTTTGTGACTGACTCTACCTT
Source organism: Triticum aestivum (assembly GCF_018294505.1). NCBI lineage: Eukaryota > Viridiplantae > Streptophyta > Magnoliopsida > Poales > Poaceae > Triticum > Triticum aestivum. The sequence goes on from NC_057799.1 coordinate 441,368,101, forward strand.
GGTAGGGTCCACTGCAATCCCTTCACCTGACACTACATGTCCAAGGAATCCGACTTCCTTGAGCCAAAACTCACACTTGCTGAACTTGGCATAAAGTTGATGTTCTCTGAGCTTCTCCAAAACTAAGCGCAGATGTTCAGCGTGTTCCTCCTCATTCTCGGAGAAAACCAATATGTCATCAATGAATACCACAACGAACTTATCCAAGAACTCCATGAACACCTTGTTCATCATGCTCATAAAATAAGCAGGGGCATTAGTCAAACCAAAGGACATGACTGTATACTCATAAAGCCCATACCTTGTGGTAAAAGCGGTCTTGGGTATATCCTTCTCACGGATCTTCAATTGGTGATAACCCGATCGAAGATCGATCTTGGAGAAAACACTAGCTCCTTCTAGCTGGTCAAACAAGTCATTGATCATCGGTAGGGGATACTTGTTCTTGATGGTCACCTCGTTCAAAGAGCGGTAATCCACACACATCCTCAAGGTTCCATCCTTCTTCTCCACTAAGAGTACTGGGGCTCCCCAAGGTGATGAACTCGGGCGAATATACCCTTTCTCTAGCAACTCCTTAATCTGTTTCTTGACTTCATCCAAATCATTAGTGGGCATCCGATACGGCCTCTTGGAGATAGGTCCTGTACCTGGCAGCAACTCAATCAAAAACTCAATCTCCCGATCTGGTGGCATACCCGGTAACTCCTCCGGAAATACATCGGGATAATCCTTCACCACTGGTACTTCTTCCTGGACTACTCCCGTAAGAGAGTTCACCTGAGTCCTCTTAGGCTTAAGCCTAGATACATACTTGATCCTCTTCTTCTCTGCGGTGGTGAGAAAAATCGATCTACTAGCACAATCAATGTTCCCCTCATACTTGGACATCCAATCCATCCCTAGGATTACATCCAACCCTTGCGACTCTAGTATGATCATGTCTGTGGGAAAAACATGTCCCCCTATGTTCAAAGGCAACTGGAAACATCCCTGACTAGCCATAGACTCGGCTCCTGGGGAACTCACTAGATTGGGTGACTTAAGAGCTATGGTAGGCAACTTATGTTTATCCACGAATCCCCTTGATATGAATGAATGTGATGCACTAGTGTAAAAAAGAATGAGTGCTGGAAATAAATTAACCAAGAACTTACCAATCACTGCGTCAGGCTGCTCATAGACCTCCTCCACATTGACATGATTCACATGCCCCTTAGTGAAAGGATTAGGCTTCTTGCCTCCAGAATTCCCATTTCCATTCCCATTCTGCTGCTCGGGACACTCATTGAAGTAGTGCCATGTCTTCTTGCATTTGAAGCAAGTGATGTGACTTAGATCTTTCTTCATTGGTGTAGAAGAGTTGAAATGCTGTTGGTTGCCATTCCCTCCATTGCCATTTCCATGCTTGTGACCATGGTGGTTGTGTCCATTTCCTCCATGCTGAATGTGGCATCCATGGTTATGATGATTCCCTCCAAACTTGCTAGTGCCTGATCCAGAACTTCCTGAGTACGGGCTGTAGCGGGGTTTCTGTTGAACTCTAGAGTTATACTTCCCATGACCGTACTTCCTCTTACGATTCTCCATCTGCTGTTGCTTGCCTTCGAGAATGGTAGCCTTATCAACCAGCTCCTGATAGTTCGCAAAGGTCGCCACAGTCAACTGAACTCCCAACTCATCGTTCAGTCCCTCCGGATACTTCTCTTGCTTGGCTGCATCAGTGGCCACGTCCTCTGGGGCATAACGGGCCAACTTACTGAACTCATCAACATACTGGGATACCGTGCGTCCTCCCTGGCGCAAGCTGAGGAACTCCTTCTTCTTCAGACTCATGGCTCCAGCTAAGACATGAGCAGTGCGGAACACCTGCTGGAACTGAGTCCAAGTCACACTCTCCAAGGGGTATGTGGTGGTGTAGTTCTCCCACCAAGCAGTGGCCGGGCCATCCAGCTGATGGGAGGCAAACTTCACCTTCTCAGCATCATTGCATCCTGCCGTCGCCAGCTCCCTTCCTATCTTGCGGAGCTAGTCATCTGCGACAATCGGCTCCGTGCTGCTGGAGAACACGGGTGGGTTCAGCCTCAGAAAATGGGTAAGACTGTCAACTGGGGGTGGCGGCGGTGGGTTGTTGTTGTTGTTGTTCTCGTTCTGAATGAGCATCTGCGGGGATCCAATTGACAAAGGAAGGAGAGCTAGGGGGTGCCACAGACGATGAAACGGACGACGGAGTGGTGCGGCTCGGGTAAGATGCAAACGGTGGCAGCAAGCGGTAGGGGCGGTGTGGGAAGAAGCGGGACGACGAGGATGGAAGAGGGGGTCGTGGCCTTTATATAGGCGCGGCTAGGAGCTCTATGAAGCTGCGGATAAGCCTCATCCCGAGGGAGCTGAGCGGCGGTTGCGAGAGTGCGGCGAGGATGTTTATCCCGCGCGGTGCGGGAGGTTGGGGACGGCCTGACGGGTGGGGCCCGCCTAGCAGCGGCAGCGAGAGGATGCGAGCGAGGGCGGGCGCGGGGCGGTCGACCGGGCGGGAGGCTTCGGGCGCGCGGGCGGCCTTGGGCCGAAAATGGCCGGTGGGCTGGCTGGCCTGGCGCGGCTGGCTGAGCGCGTGCGTCCCTGGGCCGAACTGGTTTCGGTCCAGGCGGGTGAGTGCGTGTTTTTTTAAACCGAACACTAAAGTGGCCCTAAATAATTCAAATGAATTAATAAAAACACCACAATAATTTCAAAATTAACTATACAATATTTAGAACCTAATGAACATTAACTTAAGCACATAACATTTTGAAAATAATTTCCTAATGCAATTAATGCACTTTTTGCAAATAAAATAAATACCAATAAACTCCAAAACTTCAAATAATATTCAACATAAAATTTCCCACTCTTTTATATTTTGAGGAAGTCATCTTATCCCCTCTCATTTGTTTTTCTCGAGTGGAAAAAATATTATTTAAATATTTCAAAAACTCCAAAATGCAAAGAAATATGATATGCATTGAATGATTCTATTAAGATCCAAATTTAATAAAAATTGGGATGTTACAATACAACTATACGCACACTTATCGTTTGCTTTACCTAGAACAAGTATGAAACTATTTTGCAAGAATAAAATTAAGAGTACTTAGCGAGAATAAAACTACGAATAAATTGTGAGGTAATAAAAGTAGATAGCTTTTGTCAACAAGAAAGTCATTTGTCCCTAGGCAATCAATACAAGTACCGGTAATCATTCTTGCAATTTTATATGAGGGAGAGGCATGAGCTGACATACTTTCTCTACTTGGATCATATGCACTTATGATTGGACCCCTAGCAAGCCTCCGCAAATACTAAAGATCATTAAGGTCGTGAAACTCAACCATAGCATTAAGTATCAAGTCCTCTTTATCCCATACGCAACAACCCACCTACTCAGGTTTAAGCTTCTGTCACTCTCACAACCCACCATAAGCGAATCATGAACGTATTGAAACACCCTACAGCGAGCGCGCTTATGTTTGCGCGAGACGGAGGGCACCGTAGGACAGCACCATAAATGAAATGTACAATCATACCAAACAAGATCACGATTAACCCATAGGACAAAACAGATCTAATCAAACATAATAGGATAGCCAAATGTCATTGGGAAATAATATATGGAGTTGAGCACCATGTTTAAGTAGAGATTACAGCGGGGAGAAGAGAGGTTACACCACTGCATAGAGGGGGAGAAAGTTGGTGTTGACGGTAGCAAGATTGTTGATGTAGATTGCCGTCAAGATCCTAGCCCCGGCAGGACTCCGATGCCATCAGGAGAGAGGGGGAGAGAGCCCCCTCCTCCTTCTTCTTCCTTGGCCTCCCCCTAGGTGGGGAGAGTTCCCCCTCTGGTCCATGGCCTCCATGGCGGTGGAGGGGCGAGAGCCCCTTCGAGATTGGGTCTGTCTCTCTGTTCCCTTCTATTTTGCGTTCCCCAGATCTGGACCTTCACGGTTTCTTAATTTCCTGGAGATCCCTAACTCCAATTGCGCTGAAATTTTGACACAATTTTTTTCCATAAATTATATTTCTTGTGCTAGAAGAAGGGCCCCAACCAACCTTCGAGGAGGGCACAAGATACCTGGGCACGCCAGGGGGTGCCCGGCGCGCCCTGGTGGGTTGTGGTCACTGTGGGGCCCCGTTTGTAGTGATTCCATCTCCGAAAAATCATAAATATTCCAAAATAATTATCTACAAATTTTTATCGCGTTTGGACTTTGTTTGATATGGATTTTCTGTGAAACAAAAAGCATGCAACAAACAGGACCTGACATTGGGCACTAGATCAATAGGTTAGTCCAAATAAATCATATAAAATGTTGCCAAAAGTGTATAAAAGTTGTATAATATTGGCATGTAACAATCAAAAATTATTGATACGGCGGAGACGTATCAGTGCTCGATGACAAAATATGATTTGGTAGACTAGTTCACTCTTCTTCAAAAGAGGTACGTCTTGTTGGAGGGACTTGTTATTGAACACAGGAACAAAGCTCTCTCCAAACTATTCTCCTCAACATGAAGTTGATCATACATCAGTTATTTTTACTCATGGTAGATTCTTATCGGCAATCTCCAAACCTCCAATGGACTTGCTTCGCAAACCATAATGAATCTTAGTTGCCGAATACTTTGACTCAATGACAACAATTACTCTTCGTCACTCGAGGAGACGCGTAACTGTCTAGAAGAGTTGTAGCTCTAAAGAGTAACACGCACAAGACTCAACTCAGATCTACTGTGATGCTCAACCACTATCTAAGTTCGGCTCTTGATTTTCTATCAGTGGATTTAACTCAAATTTCTCAAAGGGCGTGCTAAGTCAATCTCCTCATAATCTTAAGTGGAACAGTCAATGAACAACGTTGGTGCTGTGTGGCTATATATAGCCACAACAATCCCAAAGGGGGAATGGCCAATTAGTACACACGGTCTAGCCAATAGCCAACTGACATGTTTCCAATGGTCAGATTTCAAGTGCAACCAACAACATTACTTGAGGAACAAGTAAAGTTGACTACTCGGTTTGATCATTTCTCTCGCGGCCCAGAAGATCAACATCTCTGGCTGACAAGTAAATGTCTTGAAGCACAAAAAAATTATCTAGATTCTTATAGGTAGGTTTTGGTTAAGCATCACAAAAGATACATGTCTCGAAATGCTCATACCCCTATTAATAGGACAGTGGTCCTATGACTCAAGGAAGAAAAATAAACAACCAAACGAATGTTGGATCTTCACTTCGTCTTCATTCTTCTTGACTGCAGACTTTTTTTCTCGGACGTCTCATGTAGCAATTGCTTCACGTCAGCAATCTTTATAGGAGACATCTCCGACACACAATCTTCTCGATAACAAACTCACCGAGACATATCAATCTTCTCAGCACCATAGAAACTTTGTCTGTAGTTTATGACCAACTTCTTGAAAGACTATAGCGATCTTTTATAAACTCCACGGACTAATTCTCTCTATGTGCACTAGGAAACAAATTAGCCCCTCTCTATTTCTAACAACAATCTCCAAATTAAAAGTGGAAAGGAATTGCACCAAAAAATTTCCTCATATATCCCACCAACCCAAAGTTAGCCAATAACACCAGTAAATATCTATCTTACGATAATCACTTGTATTTTGCCATTTTGTAGTATTAAGTCCTCCACGTTCCCATCTGATTATGCCAAGGAGGGACAACCGATTGGGTTTCCAGTTCATTGAGGAAAACAAAGAGACAATGCCACTTTATTCAAGCAGATTCATGGTATTTTTCAAGGCTTCCTGTGACCTCTGTGGCCTCATACTTATGATGAATTTCTTTTCATCAAAGAAGGATGAAATTATGCAAGCATTTGGGATGCTATTCAGGAAACCATTGGTTATACTTTCCTAATGGGAGGTCCACCTACCAAGCCACTCACCAACGAGGTAACATATGCTAGGATTTCATTGTTGTAGAATGAGGTGGCTCCGTTGGACACTAAGAATGCATTGCAGGGTAATAAACAAAACTAGCCCTCCAACATACCAAGAAAATCCGAAATGAGGACACAGGTATGGTAGCAAACTATATCTTCTGCAGGGAAGAAGATCCCAGTCTTGAAGATCTCAGCAAGCTCTTTGATGAACTCTTGCATATGCCTGCGAGTGCATTAGACGTCGGTCACTACTTGCTTCCACCAATGTATTGCAATCCAATATGTTGGTCGCCCAAGTAACTGACATCTAATGTCCTCTCTAATGTGCAAGAGTTCATTGAAGAGCTTGTTTAGATCTTCATGACTAAGATCTTCTTCCTTGAAGAAGATATAGTTTGCTATAATACCTAAGTTCTTAGTTTGGACCTTGTTGATAAGTTGGGAGGGGGGATTTTCTACCTTACCCTACATCGCATTCTCATTGTCCAACAGAACCATCTCATTCTACAATAATGCAACCCTAACGTTCCTCGTCTCGTTGGCGAACGACTTGGTAGATGGGCCTCCAAGTAAGATAGCACAAACAATGGGTTTCACCAATGCTGTCCCAAATGTATGCATCTTGCTTTCATTCTTCCTCGATAAAAGGAAAATCTCAATTGCACCCATGAAGAAACCTTGACTCTGATTGAAGAAAGTGGCATTGTGCTCTTTGTTTTCCTCAATGAAATGGACACTCAACCACTTCTCCCTCATTGGCATACGCAAGTGGACAACTAGGTGACTAACTACTACAAATGGGAAACTACAAGGATCAACCATGAGGTATATATTTTTTCGTGTGACTACAAAACTATGGGTTACTGGGATATGAGGAGATGAACTCCTCTTATATAGAAGACAAGTGCTAAACAATAAATATCGAGTTCACACCTTATCCCTTTGTTTTAGATTAAGTATGTTCTAAAATTACAACCATTTTTAATTGAATCGACTAAAAATCGCAAGTCTTTAATAATGAACTAAGACATGTAGTCAACAATCTTTCTCATTTGAGGATGAAATTATTTTTTGTCAAATATTTCATATATTAGTACATACTAATTTAGAACAAGTATTTTCCTATCTTATAGTGTTGTTCGAACGTCACTGAGGGCACCACCATCACCTCCCCTACATTCACATTAGATCATGAACCGGTATGTTGCATTATAATCGCAACCTTCCGAATTTGATCCAACAGGTCAAGCCAGCCCCACCACCCCTTCTCTTTCACTATGTCTCTCTCTCACACACACACACACTACCACACGGGCCCCACACGTTAACTCCACCTTCAACCTTCGGCCTACTTGCTCGCACGTGCGACTCGGGGACACCCATGATTCCGACCTTCCCCACTTCACTAATGTGCAAGCCTGAGCCCCTCTAGCATCCCCTCTCTTGGTCCCTAGCTTGGGCGCCACCACTCTGCCGCTAGGCTGCTTGATTCCAAGCTTGAACCACTGCCTCTGCCGCCACCGCCACAGCACAATTCCGGCGAGCGTCCTGAGCCTATGTCATAACTTCTGCTTCCGTTTAATTTGCCTCAAACCCCTCTACCTATCTGATCCTCTCCCGCATTTAGGAGAACACCGAATCAAGCACTACGACGAGGACCCAAAGGTCAACAACGTCGTTGTCATTTTGTTCATTCACCACCAACAATAGAGGAAGAAGTCAACATCGCCAATGCCACCATAGTCTCCATTGTGTCATGTCGAAGCTCGTCGACCCTTCCTCATGTCCTAGCGACCATCAAAATTCAAGCACGTATGTGATCTCTCATAATAGTGGTTGGATGTCCCCCTAGTGTGAGAGTGATGTAACTTAGAAATAATTATTTCGCTTGATTAGAGAAGTAAGGTTTGTCAAACCATAAGGAGTTCTCCCCACAAACAAAGTCACTTGCATATGCACACACAACACAAACCAAACTTGTCCCCAACACATCAAGAAGGTTGTCAAGCTTCTTGTCGTGCTAGTTACAAGATTAAATTGCACGAGATAATGATAATTGTTAGAAAGGTAAAACGGTACATCAAAAATATTAATTGTAATAAATATTTCAGTAATGGAGAATAAACTTAGAGGGCCATAGGTTCACTAGTGGCATCTCTCTCAAGCATACAAGTGTGGTGTGGTGAACATATTATAGTTGGACAGTGATTAAATTGCAATATTTGTATTTATGACTATAATCATTCTTGGTATAATCTCATATAGGAACTACGTATGTGATAAGTAGACCATTATTCAACTGCATCTGCCACTAATACTCCACTGTAAGACGGCTATCTTGCATGCATCTGCCACAAATAGAAGAATTTTTGCTTTTAAGGGTGCTTATGAAACTGAATCTTTGTTTGAAAAGTATGAAGATTGTGATGACATTCTATACAGATCTGAAAATTATGCTATACTTAAATATTTCTATGAGAACTATAAATACAATGCCGACATTGAGATAGTCTCCACTGTCCAAGAATAGACTAGTATTTTGCAGGAATCTATGGAAGAAGAAATTGATGAAACTATGAGCTCATTAGATGAAAAAGATGAGGAGGAGAGTGAAGAACCGAAGGAGGAAGAGAGTATTAGCTACCCATGCCCACCTTCTAATAAGAGTAACTCTTCAACTCATACATTTTTTAATTTCCTTCGTGCTTACCGAAGGATGAATGCTATGATCCCTTGGATTCATTTGAAATATCCATTTTTGATGAACTTGATGCCTGCTATGCTTGTGGCCATGATGCCAATTTGAATTATGATTATGGAGATGAACTTGCTAGACTTCCTTAAATTAAGAATGAATTTTTTGATATTGCACCCACACTTGATAGTCCAATTATCCTTTTGAATTCTCCTAACTACACTATATTTGGAGAAGTTTGCTCTTATTCAGGATTATATTGATGATTTTGATGAATATAATATGCATGTGCTTGCTGCTCCTATTTGAAATTATTATGAGATAGGAACTACATCTCCGCCTCTCTGTGTTTCCAATACAATAAAATTGCAAGAAACTGTTTATACAATGCATTGGCCTTTACTTGATGAGCATGAATTGTTCTTTTATGATGTGTTGATGCATAGGAAGAGAGTTAGACTCAGTTGTTCTATGATATATGTTGCTTTGTGCTCACTAATGAATTATAAATCATTCTTAATTAAATTTGGCTTTGATATACCATGGGATCTGGGTGGATCAATTACTTGAGCATTATATGCCTAGCTTAATGGCTTTAAAGAAAGCGCTGCCTCGGAGACAACCCAGAAGTTTAGAGAGTCACTTTATTATGTTTTGTGTTTTTAAAAAGTTTAAAAACAAAAAATATAGAGGGGAAGCTAATTTTTTACAAAAAGAGAAGCGATTGGAAAGTTATGCATTGAAGAAGTGAGGGTCGACCTTGAACACTTGTGTTAATGCTCACGGAAACAGTGTACAATTTTTTACGGAAGTTTCTCACAAAACTAATTAACCTCGTGTATGAATCCATTTTATTATAAAAATAATGTTCAAGATTTACCTTTAGGGCGTTTAAATTGCTGATTTGGTGTGTGTTGTGCAAAAACAGAAACTTTTGCTGTAGTGCATGAATTTACATTTTTTTTACTGGCATGTCAAAACTTTCTGAAACTTTTTACACAATACTTCTATGAAAATTTTTTATCACGTCCTAATTTTTTGGAATTTTTGGAGTTTCAGATTGTCCTCCTTTCACAAATTGTTGTTATAGTTTCTTTATTTGCTTATGTCTGAAATCTTTGTCGGTACAATGAACACTAGCATTCGTTGACAAGACTTATACACGGGCATGCTAACAATAGTGTGCCCAACATTAATACAAAGCAAGGCCAAGACCAGAGAAGCCGCTCTTCGTGAGATCAAGGAGCGCATCAAGAATATCTAGACACCAAGATGTCACTACGGGAAAGCCTCCCTTGCCGAGTAGGAGGGTCCGGCAGGGTCGAGGCTGCCCCGAAAGCAGACCCAAGTTTACCCCGAGCCCGTTGATGGAGGCATATGTAGAGGAAGTGAGAAAGTTGGAAGAGAACTTTGATGGATTACAAACATAGTACGTGCCACGCGCGGAAAATAGCATTCTTGATCATTTATCAAAGTGCGCGGCCCAAAAGCTCCCTGTGGAACCAGGAACTTTTGTCCTCCAACTAACTCAGCCTTCAGTATCCCCTTCAATGATGGCCAGAAAAAGTAGGAAGTTGGACTCCGGCGAATATCTCCCGGCAGGACTTCCCGAAGCCGCCGGTGGAGAGGCTGCCGAGAACCACTCCACTTCGGTTGGTGAGCAGCACTCTCCCACGGAACCACGAGTTCTTACGGTCGAGGTGAGCGCTCCCATGAACGAGGAGGTGCCATTAGTCCTTGTTGTTGAGCCCCAGGCTCCCACTTTGGCACGACACATAGTCCACTACCTTCAAACAGGAGAACTTCCCGAAGAGCAAGAAGCTAAAAGAATAGCCCGATGGTGTAGTATGTACCAGTTTGTCGATGACACTCTATACAGAAGAAGGCCAAACAGTGTGAAATTGAAATGCATTTGCTGGGAAGAGGGGCTGGAACTGCTAGCAGAGATACACAAGGGCATGTGCTCTTGTTTTGGACTCTAATTTACATGATTTGAATGAAACTAACCCGGACTGACGCTGTTTTTAGCATAACTACCATGGTGTTGTTTTTGTGTAGAAATAAAAGTTCTCGAAATGGAACAAAACTTTTTGCAGAATTATGTTGGAATAAATAAAATATACTGGAACGAAGACCCACTGGAGGGGGCAGGTTGCCCATAAGACACCAGGGCGCGCCACCCCCCTGTGGCGCGCCCTGGTGGGTGGTGTGGCCTTGAGGCCCCACTGACCCTAATTCCGACGCTATAAAATCCTATTTTTGGAAAAAAAAATAGGAGAGGAAGTTTCATCGCGTTTTACGATACGGAGCCGCTGTCACCTCCTGTTCTTCATCGGGAGGCCAGATCTCGAGCCCGTTTGGGGCTCTGGAGGGGGGAATCTTCGGTCTTCGTCATCATCAACCCTCCTTCATCACCAATTCTATTATGCTCCCCACTGGGAGTGAGTAATTCCTTTGTAGGCTCGCTGGTCGGTGAGGAGTTGGATGAGATTCATCATGTAATTGAGTTAGTTTTGTTAGGGCTTGATCCCTAGTATCCACTATGTTCTAAGATTGATGTTTCTAGGACTTAACCATGCTTAATACTTGACACTAGGGCCCGAGTGTCATTATTTCAGATCTGAACCGTTTATGCTTTCACCATTATATCTATGTCCTAAATCCGATCTTGCAAGTCAGCACCGATTATGTGTTATGATCCATAAACCCCAAGGTGAGAACAATTGGGATACTTTCCAGTGATGACCATAGTTTGAGAAGTTCATGTATTCACTATGTATTAATGCTTTGTTCCGATTCTCTATTAAAAGGAGGCCTTAATATCCCTTAGTTTCCTTATGGACCCTGCTGCCACGGGAGGGTAGGTCAAAAGATGTCATGCAAGTTCTTTTCCATAAGCACATATGACTATTTACGGAATACATGCCTACATTATATTTATGAACTAGCGCTAGTTCTGTGTCGCTCTAGGTTATGACTTTTATATGATGAATATTATCCAACGAGTTCACAGATCCAATGCCTACGAGTTTTCCACATATTTTTCTTGCTAAGTTACTATTGCTATTGCTACTGTTACAACTGCTACAAAATTGTTACTATTGTTACCGTTACTACTGCTATCGTCACCACTACTATCAAACTATCATATTACTGTGCTAATGATCACTTTGATGTAGATATTAAATCTCCAGGTGTGGTTGAATTGACAACTCAAATGCTAATACTTGCAAATATTCTTTGGCTCCCTTGTGTAGAATCTATAAATTTGGGCTGAATACTCTACCCTCAAAAACTATTGTGATGCCCTATACTTGTGGGTTATTAGGTGGCTTGCCGCGGGGCTACTCGGGTTGATGCGAGACGTCCGATCTACCTGGACGGCTCGCATCTATGCGACCCGACTTGCAGGTCCATGATGGGTGGACCGCTCACTGCGCCTGAGGCCATAGTTATTAGGTGGTGTCGGAAGCGTCTACCCCCACCCACGACAGTCTGGCCGGGCCCATCTGCTGGCATATTGGGGGTAAGGGGTGAATTTAACATATATTGTTCAATAATTTTCTTCTACATAAGAGGGGTTCATCTTTTAGGAACAAGAGTATATCTACCAGAGGGTTGAATGGTATATTTAAAAAATACTTCAAAATTTGAAATCTTTGAGTATAGCACATCAAAAATTAAATCTAAGCCGGAACAAAACTTCTAAAGATTAACACACTAGAAGATAAACTAGATAGAGTGAAAGGTTAGAAAAAACTTTATCTGCAGGAGATGATAATATTTATGGTATAGTACCATAGTTCTTTGAGCACAAATATAGTGACAAGGAAAAGGAAATAGAGGTATATCCGAATTGATGATATTGCTCATGAGAAACAATATACTCAGCACAGAAACAAAACATACATATTATTGAGAGAAGTTTATTTGTGACAGACTAAGTTGGATAATTAAGTAGCACCATATAAACAACAAACAACCAAACTACCATAAGAACAAAAAACATAAATGTGCTCCACAACATAGTCACCGTACAGATAGATTAGCTCGAGAGATAACCACAAGAACTTGTATCAAAGAATAACACAGGATACACAAATCAGCTGAGAAAGAAAAAAGGCAGCCAGGTGCATGTAGCTCCTGCTTGCACAGGGTATGGGGAAGGGTCCCACCGCTTTGGGTCTATTGTACTCAGCCAAGAAAGATACAGAAGATAAATACGGACAAAGAAGTAACCAGTGGTGCTCAATGATAACAAATGATTTGGTAGACTAGTTCACTCTTCTACAAAAGAGGTACATCTGGTTGGAGGGACTTGTTATTGAGCACATGAACAAATCTCTCTCCAAACTATTCTCCTCAACATGACGTTGCTCAGACATCAGTTGTTGTTACTCATGGTTGATTCTTCTCGGCAATCTCCAAACCTTCAACGGACTTGCTTCGCAAACCACAATGAATCTTAGTTGCCGAAGACATTAACTCGGTGACGAAAATTACTCTTCATCACTCGAGCAGACACCTAATTGTCTAGAAGAGTTGCAGCTCTAAAGAGTAATAGGCACAAGAATCAACTCAGATCTACTGTGATGCTCAACCTAAGTTTCAGCTCTTGATTTTCTATCGGTGGATTTAACTCAAATTTCTCGGAGGGCGTGCTCAGTCAATCTTCTCATAATCTTCAGTGGAATAGCCAATGAACAACGTTGGTGCTGGGTGGCTATATATAGCCACAAAAATCCCAAAGGGGGAATGGCCAATTAATACACGTAGTCTAGCCAATAGCCAACTGACATGTTTCCAACAGTCAGATTTCAAGTGCAACCGATAACTTTACTTGAGGAGCAAGTAAATTTGACTCCTCGGTTTGATCATTTCTCTCGCGGCATAGAAGATCAACATCTCAGGCTGACAAGTAAATGTCTCGTAGCACAAAAAAATTCTCTAGATTCTCATAGGTAGGTTTTGGTGAAGCATCACAAAAGATACAGGTCTCGAAATACTCATACCCCTATTAATAGGACAGTGGTCCTATGACTCAAGGAAGAAAAAGAAACAACCAAACGAATGTTGGATCTTCACTTCGTCTTCATTCTTCTTGACTGCAGTCTTTTTTTCCCGGACGTCTCACGTAGCACTTGCTTTCACGTCAGCAATCTTTTTAGGAGCCATCTCCAACACACAATCTTCTCAATAACAAACTCGTCGAGACATATCAATCTTCTCTACACCGTAGAAACTTTGTCTGTAGTTTATGGCAAACTGCTCGAAAGACTATAGCGATCTTTTCGAAACTCCAGGGACTGATTATCTCTGTGTGCAAGGCGGGTTCCCCTTTCCGAACTCCAGGATTGTCTTTGAACGTATCGACGTGTCGGGACCTGTAACACACACACCGTACACAACCGCAAAGAGAAGATAATTTTGCACGAGTCCAATCCGCTGACAACTTTTTTGTAATCATGACATCACATCTGTCCGGTCATAATTTCGAACCATTTTTCGTCTGCCGCTCCACGTTTTGAGACGCGGTTGCCATTGGCACGTCTTGTCAAAGCAGAGATCGTGTCCCCTTATTGCGGGATTCTCATCAATACGGGCGTGGGTAACCCAACCGTACCATTTACATAGTCCTTGGGAATAGGCGAGTTTTGAGGCGAGTGGGGAGGCGTTCAATATTCACTGCCTTTATAAGGGGATAAGGATTTCCCCTTCTTCTCCCACGCCTTCTCTCTTCCTACGCCCCTCCAATCTTGAGCTCTAGCGCCCAAGCTCCAGCTTTCCCCGCCCGAGAAAGCACCCCAACCATGTCCGGATCCGGAGCTGGGGGCAAGTGGATGGCCTCCTCCGTTAAGAAGAGAGATATTGAGGAGCTCTGAGAGGCCGGATACCTGGCCAAGGAGATCGTTCACCGACTCCCGGCCAAGGGACAGATCATCCCCACCCCCAAGCCTCATGAGAGGGTGGTGTTCCTTGCACATTTCGTCTGCGGGCTGGGATTCCCTCTCCACCTGTTTGTCCGTGGAGTGATGTTTTACTATGGGCTGGACTTCCACGATCTTTCCACTGACTCCCAGCCAAGGGACAGATCATCCCCACCCCAAGCCTCATGAGAGGGTGGTGTTCCTTGCACATTTCGTCTACGGGCTGGGATTCCCTCTCCACCCGTTTATCCATGGACTGATGTTTTACTATGGGCTGGACTTCCACGATCTTTCCCCCAACTTCATCCTCAACATCTCAGCATTTATAGTCGTATGCGAGGCCTTTCTCCGCATCCCGCCTCACTTCGGCCTGTGGCTGAGACCTTCGACGTGAAGCCGAAGGTGGTGAGTGGCAAGCAAGCAGAGTGCGGAGGTGCCATGGTGGGCAAGATGCCCAACATCACCTGGCTTGAAGGTTCCTTTGTGGAGGCGGTGAAGGGGTGGCAATCGGGGTGGTTCTACATCACCGAGCCGCGCGATACCAACTGGGCAGCAGCCCCCGAATTCCGATCAGGAGTTCCGATGCGGCTCACCTCCTGGCAAGAGAAGGGCCTGACCTGGGGATCTTCGAACGAGCTGACTGGGCTCCAAACGTGCATCCAGAACATGATAACCAGGAAGATCAAACTTTTTAATGTGATCCAGGTTATGCTCATTCGCCGGATCCTTCCTTGCCAACGTCGGACCTGCTATTTGTGGGAGTTCGATCCGGCCAAGCACCAGAGGCTGCTAGAGCTCTTCGGCACGACGCACGAAGACATCTGGAAAGTGCTCTTCAAGGCCGGCGAGACACCACCACCCATGACCGAGAATAGTGGGCTTATCTTAAAGCGCCAGGCTAATTCGGTAAGCTCTTTCATGTTTTCAAGGTATAGCCTTTACTGGCATATTTTGAGGGAGGAGTCTAAGCCTTCCTATCAATTTCTTTTAGGCCTGGACCGACATAGCGGGGCGGATTAATTGTCCAGCTCCTGACGAAGATGCTATTTCCGGCGCCTTATGATGTGCCGGAGAAGAAGGCCAAGAAGACGGCCAAAGGGACCAGGAGTGGCCTTCGCCGAAAGGGTGCTTCGGACATGTCGTCCGAAGACGAGACTGACTCTTTGACCGCCGAAGACGACAGCAAGGAGGAGGAAGAAGGCGGCTCTCCCCTTGAGCGGGGAAGGAGAAAAAGGGGGGCCTCCATGAATCTGGAGGTGAAGGCGCCCAAGAAGGGGAAGGGCTACCTTGCGGATAACTCCGCATGGGATGTTGATAGCAGTCCGGAGCGAATGCCCCGGACCAAGCCTCGGGCCGCCTCATAAGTCCCAAAAACCTTATGCATATCCAAATACCTGGCCTTTCCTCTTTATAATAGGTTTAAATTATGCCATTGCAGTCCGACCCGCGACGGCTCCCCGCGATCCTCGACAGAGGGTTCGCTGGACTCAAAGGAGATGGCTAGCATGTCTCCGCCGCCCGCTCACAATGTATCGCCCAAGGGTGATGACGAGGTGGTGTCCCAAAGGACCTTCCCAGACCGGGGGAGGTTCCGGAGATCGTCAGGGTGGCTCACCAAGATGACTCCTCGGCCGCCGGACACATGGGGGAAAAAGCCCCCATGGGGACTGGCGATGGGGGCCAAGTTCCATTCGGCCCTCAGCCGGATACCATTCCGGAGACCTACATGGCTCCGGAGTCCAGCGAACGGCCCTCCCCGAAAGGAGGGGTGTGCCTGTTCTGCTGGTGACCTCTGTCCAACCAGAGGCACCGGATAATCTGCTAGAAGCGCTGCGAGGCGCCTCCATTGTGGATGAACACCGTGCCCTTATGGGTACGGTGATCGAAAAGGTTCATTCTGCCAAAAGTGGACTGACCGAGGCCTGTGCTAGCCTTTTAACAGGCTTTGAGGTAATAATCATAGAAAGAATATCACAGAGTAGACAGTAGCCCCAGATGCTCTGTTCAGTGTTCGGAAAGAAAAAGCCGAACAGAGGATCAAAACAATTTTTGTAGGAGTCTAACATAATATGTCGATGTGAACAAGCAGGCGTCGCTGCTGGCTACTGCCACTCATACTGCGGAGGTCTCCCGCCTGAAGCAGAGCCTGGAGCGGACCAACGAAGAGCTCGGCCTCGTAAAGAATCAGATGGAGGACAGCCGAGGTATGTAGTAACCTGCACATATATTTTTGGAAGAATGAATGTGTCGTGCGGACTAAAGCGTCATGAACTTTGTTAGGGGCCACGACCGAGGTGGCGGCCCTCAAGAAGGCGTTAGCCGAGGCCAAGGACAAAGCGGCCAAGGAGCGCGCCGCACGCAAGTAGCACGAGGCCCGGGTCGACGAGGTCCGGCAAGAGCTCCAGGACGCCGTCAAGAAGTATGAGTCATTGGAGCAAGATTCTAAGACGCAAGTGTCCGAACTTGCGAAGGCCCGCCAGAGCGCATGAGATGCCCGGGCCGAAGCCCAGAGTGCCCTCCAGGAAATCCAGGCGGCCAAGAATATCACGGCGGGTAAGGCTTTCATTATGCAAAGCAAGTCTGTGAAGGGAACGTTCCTTGTGCTTACACGAACTTGGAGCTCTGTAGGGGTGTTTACGGATTTGCCGCGCAGCATATCAGATGCTGCTGAGTTCTATCGAGATGAAGAAGGGAGTTCTTCAGAGAAACTGTTCTGGTCTCAATACCTCGGACCAGAACATCCGGTACCCTTCAGCTACCAGCTAAAACAGCTGGTCGAGCTGCACAAGGCGGCCGAGCTAGCCATGAAGGACCTAATAGTCCGGCTATGGCCCGCCGATCCTATGCCCAGCAGCTACTTCGGGCTTGTGAAGCGGCTTGTTAGTGCCTGTCCGCGGCTTGAAGTCATAAAGCGGTCGGTCTGCATTGAAGGTGAACGGATGGCCTTCGCCCGCGTCAAGATGCACTGGGCCAAGATGGATGCCAAGAAGATGATGACTGAAGGGCCGCCTGAGGGCAAGGAGCACCGTCGACCCGATCTATATTTTGATGGTGTCCTGGAGGGATCCCGCCTTGTGGCGGAGCAATGTGCGAAGGATGTTATATTGCCATGGAAACATTCATGTTATCCTGTCTTGTAATATAAAACAAGGTCATTATGTAATATAATGCTTGTGACTTAAAATTTTACCTCTTGTGCGGCCGTTTATGTAATCTGAGGGTTAACCAGTCGTCGGCTTCTGCCCCCACGTAGATACTACGGGGGTGTTCGGGATAAATCTAAACACTCTTTACTCCACATGCTGGTCCTTAAAGGAGGTGTTTAGCGCAACGAACAAGGCAATAAGACTATACGGCTTTTATCGCCCTCATGTAGCCATAGGGGTCTGACAATAAGAATCTTGGCGAAGCCCCTGGTATTCGTAAGACCGAGCTAGGGGCGCTATACACGCCTGACCGGATAAAACCCGATTCCTCGCATAAAGAAGAAAAAATCTCTAAGGATTTGAAACCTCTCGAACAGCTGACCAGCTCTCGCTGCATCATGATAGTCAGTTTTGGGCTTTCTCTACTAAGGTGCTCGTCCGGAAGAACCGGGACACAATCACAGTAGTTCTCCCTTAACTACCCTAGCCGATATAGCAGAACGTAAGGTAGTAAGCACAGGAGCCGGGCAACCCAACTATTGACCAAAGACATGATTCGGAGCCGATGCATATAATGCTATAAGTTCGGGGTGCCGATCCGTACTATAAAACATGTTCAGACTTTATTGCCGTACTGCGGGGCATGATGAAGCCCCTCGCGAAGTGACACATACCAGAGTGTACGGGTTCGATGAGTAATAAATAAAGGCATGGAGAAAATCAAGTAATAAGCTGCTGGTACCATTTATTTACCATTGTAATGTGACAAATACGTCGAGGCGTACTTGTACAAGAAATGCGATAAGCAAGTAAGGCTATTTAACATGCCATGACCAAGAGCGAGTTGCGTGCGGGTATGTAAAACAGGTATAGAAATCGTTAGCAGAAACCACCTGGGGATTCCCTTGTACGCCGAAGCTCCTTGCCTACTTGGTGTTTTTATCCTTTGACAGGATCGGTGGTCGGGCGGTCGAAGAAGGCCTATGTAAAATAAACCTGGAAAAGGAAAAAGGAGACAGTATATGTGTGTCCGGGATCGGTCGAGCCGAACTGTGGACCGCAAGCTATCCGTGCCTTCGTCGATGCCCATGGGATTTCTAGTGCGTAGTTATGTACGCGTGGTACAAATGCCACTGCCAGATTGGGGCTGGCACGGAGGCCAAATTGCTAATCGAGCTCTTGACGAGCCGAGCTATCCTGTTGCAGCGTAGCCAGACCTTCTTAACGGTGTCTAGGGGCTCGGCAGCCG
This sequence comes from Triticum aestivum, assembly GCF_018294505.1. Classification (NCBI taxonomy): domain Eukaryota; kingdom Viridiplantae; phylum Streptophyta; class Magnoliopsida; order Poales; family Poaceae; genus Triticum; species Triticum aestivum. Next base: position 441,387,057 of record NC_057799.1, read on the forward strand.
GATTACGGTTCTGCTTGAGAAGGCAATTATGTACTTCTGCTGCTAGGGCGGCTGTGTGCTCCTTTGTACGGAGGGAGCGTTCCGTGTTTCCGTTAACCATGATGACACCGCGTGGACCGGGCATCTTGAGCTTAAGATAGGCATGGTGCGGCACTGCATTGAATCGAGCGAATGTGGTTCGTCCGAGCAGTGCGTGATAGCCGCTGCGAAGGGGGACGATATCGAAGATTAACTCCTCGCTTCGGAAGTTATCCGGGGATCCGAAGACAACTTCTAGTGTGATTGAGCCCGTACAGCGGGCCTCTACGCCTGGTATGACTCCCTTAAAGGTAGTCCTTGTAGGTTTGATCCGTGATGGGTTAATGCCCATTTTGCGTACTGTGTCCTGATAGAGCAGATTGAGGCTGCTGCCACCGTCCATGAGGACTCGCGTTAGGTGAAATCCGTCGATGATTGGGTCTACGACTAGTGCGACTGAATCGCCATGACGGATACTGGTCGGGTGGTCCCGACGATCAAAGGTGATCGGAAATGACGACCATGGATTGAATTTTGGGGCGACTGGCTCTATCGCGTAAACGTCCCTTAATGCACATTTGCGCTCCCTTTTGGGGATGTGTGTAACATATATCATGTTTACTGTTTTCACTTGAGGGGGAAACTTCTTCCGCCCCCCTGTGGTTGGCTGCAGGGGCTCCTCGTCATCGTCCTCGCTCTGCGATTCCTTTTCCTTATCCTCAGTGTTTAACTTGCCGGCTTGCTTAAAAACCCAGCAATCTCTGTTGGTATGATTGGCTGGTTTGTGCGGGGTGCCATGAATTTGGCACGGACGGTCTAGTATGCGGTCCATGCTAGATGGTCCCTGATTGTTTCTTTGATACAGCTTTTTTCGCTGACCGGACTTGGAGCCGCTGAATCCGGCCTTTACAGCGGTTTCATCGGTGCTGTCACCATTGCTTCGACGTTTGTGTCTGCTGCGTCGGGGCTTGCTGTTGCTGTATTTGGCCTCAGAGGGGCCTGCCTTGCTGGATGTATTTTTACTATGAGCCAGCCAGCTGTGCTCACCCGCACAAAAGCGGGTCATGAGGGCCGTGAGGGCGGCCATAGATTTTGGTTTTTCTTGGCCGAGGTGGCGGGCGAGCCATTCGTCGCGGAGGCTATGCTTAAAGGCCGCTAGGGCTTCTGCATCCGGACAATCGACGATCTGGTTCTTTTTAGTTAGGAACCTAGTCCTGAATTTCCTGGCTGACTCCCCGGGCTGTTGAATCATGTGACTTAAGTCATCGGCGTCTGGCGGCCAGACGTATGTACCTTGGAAGTTGTCCAGAAAGACTTCTTCCAAGTCCTCCCAGCTGCCGATGGAATTTTCAGGCAGGCTGTTTAACCAGTGCCGAGCTGGCCCTTTGAATTTTAGTGGGAGGTATTTGATAGCATGGAGGTCATCTCCACTGGCCATGTTAATGTGGAGAATAAAATCCTCGATCCATACCGCGGGATCGGTTGTTCCGTCGTATGATTCAATATTGACGGGATTGAACCCTTCAGGGAATTCATGGTCCATTACTTCATCGGTGAAGCAAAGAGGGTGTGCGGCGCCTCTATATCGGACCGTGTCGCGACGTAGCTCCGATGGAGTCCGTCTATGGTTATCGGCTCGAGCGTGACTAGGTTTGTCACGTCCGAATAGGTAGCCGTCGTCGCGTGTCGAGGCACGTCCTCGTGATCCATTGATCGATCTTGTATGTCCTGCTTTACTACCCAGGGTTTGCCGAAGGTCGTATGTATGACCCCGAACTGTCTTGTCTCTATTTTTCCGTGGCGGCGGGGCGGGCTGTTCGGCTTGAATTGCCGCTCTATCCCGACCACGAGGTGGTCGATCCGCCGCACTGTCCTGACCACGTGGTTGTCGATCGGCCGCATTACGCGAGGGAGGTACGGGCTCCGACGCCTCTTCATCGAACTGGGGTAGCTGCCTTCGCTTATGATAACTCTTGGCTGGGCGTCTGAGGCCGTATTCTTCGGCTGCCAGGACATCAGTCCATCTGCCGACGAGCAGATCTTGGTCAGCTTGAAGGTGCTGCTGTTTCTTTTTCATGCTACTTGCCATTGCTATTAGCTGGTGCTTGAAGCGCTCCTGCTCGAGAGGTTCCTCGGGCACAATGAAATCTTCATTGCCGAGGCTTTCCTCATCCTCGGGGAGCGGACAGTAACTACCGTCCTCTGAGTCGTTGGGTCTGGCCCGTTCGTCGGGGCTAGCTTGCCCGTTTTCTTGCTCCTCCTGTTCGGATGTTACCTTAGCAAGGTCTTTATTGTTTTTGGCTTCGTCCGGAGTATTATCTTCACCAGTGCCAGCATTGCTGTCTTTTGAGCGACGTGACTTGGAGCGGCGCCGAGGACGCCGGCGTTTTTGCCATGTCTCAGGAGGTTTATTCTCGACTGGATTTTCTTTGTCATCGTCGTTGGATGTTTTGGGTGTGTCCACCATGTACACATCGTACGAAGAAGTGGTCGTCCAGCGTACAGTGTACAGTGGATTCTGGCCTTGCTCCTCATCGGCATCGTCGTCCATACCGTTGATGTTTTCGGAGTCGTAATCAAGCGTGTCGGTTAAGTCCTCGATAGTGGCTATGAAGTGGGTGGCGGGTGGGAAGCGAAATTCTCGATCCTCGGCCCCTAGTTCGAACCGGACATAGTTCGGTGGCGAGTCCCCTGCCAAGGACAGGCTCTTTAATGCATTTAGCACATCGCCCAAAGGAGAATGTTGGAAGATGTCTGCGGCGCTGAATTCGAAGATCGATGAATGATCAGGTTCGGCGTCCGCGGGCTCACATAGTTTGGAACTTCTGACCAGAGACGGGTCCGGGATTCCGGTGACACAGATATTGTGTGAGGTTAAGTCCATGTGCGGCTCCAACACCGGGGGATCTGTGGCCTCCGTGGTAGGGTTGAGCCTCCAATCCTTGAATGTCGTAGTATGCTCTAGATCTGAGGCCAGAGTGGTCACAAGATCTATCTCCGGGGTGCGGTCTGACGACAGATTTAGGTCATGTTCGTCAAGGTGACCAGGAGCGATCGCTGCGGTCTCGAATCGGATGAAGATCAAATCTCCACGGATGTCCGCAACGTAATTCAAACTCCCAAATCTGACCTGATGGCCAGGGACATAGCTATCGATCTGCTCCAGGTGGCCAAACGAGTTGGCCCACATCGCAAAGCCGCCGAACACGAAGATCTGTCCGGGGAGGAAAGTTTCTCCCTGGACAGCGTCGCTATCAATGATGGAAGGGGCCATCGAGCCTTTTGTCGACGGCATAGCGGAAATCTCAATGAAAGCACCAATGTAGGTGTCAAAACCGGCGGATCTCGGGTAGGGGGTCCTGAACTGTGCGTCTAAGGTCGATGATAACAGGAGACAAGGGACACAATGTTTACCCAGGTTTGGGCCCTCTCTACGGAGGTAATACCCTACTTCCTACTTGATTGATCTTGATGGATATGAGTATTACAAGAGTTGATCTACCATGAGATCGTAATGGCTAAACCCTAGAAGTCTAGCCTGTATGACTATGGTAATGAGTATCCCCCCTTCCGGACTAAGTCCTCCGGTTTATATAGACACCGGGAGGATCTAGGGTTACACAAGGTCGGTTATAAAGAAAGGAATCTACATATTCGGCCGCCAAGCTTGCTTTCCACGCCAAGGAGAGTCCCATCCGGACACGGGTGCAGTCTTCGGTCTTCATATTTTCGCAGCCCATCGGTCCGGCCCATGGCTAACAGGCTGGACGCCCGAGGACCCCTAGTCCAGGACTCCCTCACTAGGAAACAAATTAGCCCCTCTCTATTTCTAACAACAATCCCCAAAACAAAAGGGGAAAGGAATTGCACCAGCAAATCTCCTCATATATCCCACTAACCCATAGTTAGCCAATAACACCAGTAAATATCTATCTTACAATAGATACTTGTAGTTTTCCATTTTGTAGTAGTAAGTCCTCCACTTTCCCATCTGAGTATGCCAAGGAGGGACAACCGATTGGGTTTCCATTTCATTGAGGAAATTAAAGAGACAATGCCAATTTATTCAAGCAGATTCGTGGTTTTTTTCAAGGCTGCCAGTGACCTCTGTGGCCTCATACTCATGATGATTTTCTTTGTATCAAAGAAGGATGAAATTATGCAAGCTGCTATTCATGAAACCATTGGTTATACTTTCCTACTGGTAGGTCCACCTACCAAGCCACTCACCAACGAGGTAACATATGCTAGGTTTTCATTGTTGTAGAATAAGGTGGCTCTGTTGGACACTAAGAATGTTTTGCAGGGTAATAAACAAACTAGCCCTCCAACATACCAAGAAAAATCCAAAATGAGAACCCAGGTATGGTAGCAAACTATATCTTCTGCAGGGAAGAAGATCCCAGTCTTGAAGATCTCAGCAAGCACTTTGATGAACTCTTGCATATGTCTGCGAGTGCATTAAACGTCGGTCACTACTTGCTTCCACCTATCGCAATCCAATATGTTGGTCGCCCAAGTAACTGATATCTAATGTCCTCTCAAATGTGCAAGAGTTCATTGAAAAGCTTGTTTAGATCTTCAAGACTAAGATCTTCTTCCTTGAAGAAGATATAGTTTGCTATAATACCTAAGTTCTTAGTTTGGACCTTGTTGATAAGTTGGGAGGGGGAATTTTCTACCTTACCCTCCATCACATTCTCATTGTCCAACAGAGCCATCTCATTTTACAATAATGCAATCCTAACGTTCCTCGTCTCGTTGGTGAATGACTTGGTAGGTGGGCCTCCAAGTAATATAGCATAAACAATGGGTTTCACCAATGTTGTCCCAAATGTATGCATCTTGCTTTCATTCTTCCTCGATAAAAGGAAAATATCAATTGCACCCATAAACAAAGCATGGCTCTAATGGAAGAAAGTGGCATTGTGCTCTTTGTTTTCCTCAATGAAATGAACACTCAACTGCTTCTCCCTCCTTGGCATACCCAAGTGGACAACTAGGTGACTAACTACTACAAATGGGTAACTACAAGGATCAACCATGAGGTATATATTTTTTGGTGTTACTACAAAACTATGGGTTAGTGGGATATATGAGGAGATGAACTCCCCTTATATAGAAGACAAGTGCTAAACAATAAATATCGAGTTCATACGTATCCCTTTGTTTTGCATTAAGTATGTTCTAAAATTACATCCATTTTTAATTGAATCGACTAAAAATCTCAAATCTTTAATAAAGAACTAAGATATGTAGTCAACAATCTTTCTCATTTAAGGATGAAATTATTTTCTGTCAAATATTGCATATGTTAGTACATACTAATTTAGAACAAGTATTTTCCTATCTTATAGTGTTGTTTGAACGTCACTGAGGGCACCACCATCACCTCCCCTACCTTCACATTAGATCATGAACCAGTATGTTGCATTATAATCGCAACCTTCAAAATTTGAACCAACAGCTCACGCCAGCCCCACGACCCCTTATCTTTCACTATCTCTCTCACACACACTACCACACGGGCCCCACACATTAACTCCACCTTCAACCATCGACCTACTTGCTCGCACGTGCGACTCGGGGACACCCATGACTCCCACCTTCCCCACATCACTAATGTTCAAGCCTGAGCCCCTCTAGCATCCCCTCTCTTTATGCCCAGCTTGGGCGCCACCACTCTGCCGCTAGGCTGTTTGATTCCAAGCTTGAACCACTGCCTCTGCCGCCACCGCCACTGCACAATTCCGGCGAGCGTTCCGAGCCTATGTCATAACTTTTGCCTCCTTTCAATATGCCTCAAACCCCTCTACCTATCTGATCCTCTCTCGCATCTAGGAGAACACCAAATCAAGCACTACGACGAGGATCCGAAGGTCAACAACGTCGTTGTCATTTCGTTCATTCACCACAAACAATAGAGGAAGAAATCAACGCCGCCGATGCCACCATAGTCTCCATTGTGTCGTGTCCAAGCTCGTCGACCCTTCCTCATGTCCTAGCGACCATCGAAATTCAAGCACGTATGTGATCTCTCGTAACAGTGGTTGGATATCCCCCTAGTGTGACAGTGATGTAACCTAGAAAGAATTATTTTGCTTGATTAGAGAAGCAAGGTTTGTCAAACCATAAGGAGTTCTCCCCACAAACAAAGTCACTTGCATATGCACACACAACACAAAACAAACTTGTCCCCAACACATCAAGAAGGTTTTCAAGCTTCTTGTCCTTCTAATTACAAGATTAAATTGCATGAGATAATGATAATTGTTAGAAAGGTAAAATAGTACATCAAAAAATATTACTTGTAATAAAGATTTCAGTAATGGAGAATAGACTTAGAGGGCGATAGGTTCACTAGTGGCATCTCTCTCAAGCATACAAGCATGGTGTGGTGAACAAATTATAGTTGGACATCGATTAAATTGCAATATTTGTAATTATGACTATGGTCATTCATGGTATAATCTCATATAGGTACTACGTATGTGATAAGTAGACCATTATTCAATTGCATCTACCACTAATACTCCACTGTAAGACAACTATCTAGCATGCATCTGCAACGAATAGAAGAATTGGTTGCTTTTAAGGGTGCTTATGAAATTGAATCTTTGTCGGTACAATGAACACTAGCATTCGTTGACCAGACTTATACACAGGCATGCTAACAATCGTGTACCCAACATTAATACAAAGCAAGGCCAAGACCAGAGAAGCCGCTCTTCATGAGATCAAGGAGCGCATTAAGAATATCCAGACAGCAAGATGTCACTATGGGAAAGCCTCCCTTGCTGAGTAGGAGGGCCCCGCAGGGTCGAGGCTGCCTCAGAAGCAGACCCAAGTTTGCCCCTATAGGCTTGCCAAGGTCACCAAGGCCAAATTCCCCGCCAAGGCGTCACCGCTCCACGACAGCATGATGCAAATCACTTATCAGTGCGGTGTCGAGCCCTCAAGATGATTAAGTAGGTTCCATGTAGCACGTGGCGGCCCATTGGGTTGCAGATTACCCCCATTTGACACCCGTCCAGAGGCGTGTCGAGATAATAAGTAGAAGCTTATTAAGCAGCGCGGTAGGCTTGCCGGGCTTCATCCTCAACATGACACCTAGCAGTGCATTTAATGCACTTTGTCCTAACTACCAAAGTTAGATATGATAGCACTGTTGGTTATCTAATCACTAGATAAAGACTATTTTCCGTTGTGGTTACCCCTTGAGCTATAAAAGGAGAGCCGAGGCAACCTAGCAAAAGATTCAGACCCTTGCACACTTGTACGCGTGTAGCAGCTCTCCCCAGGGCCACCTTGCCAGGATCGAGCGTTGCGTGTTCATCGTGTTCCTTCATCTAATCCACCAAAGCAGGAGTAGGGTTTTACGCCTCATGGCGGCCCGAACCTGGGTAAAAACCACTAGTGCCACCATCGTCGTGTTGTTTCATGGCCTCTGCTCTTTGTGCAACGTGATCTTCCCCCTTGCTGAACCACAAGGGGGCGATGGCCCCATATGTGATCGTGTTCCACCATGACATCTTTGGCGCGCCGGGTAGGGGGGAACGCTTGCGCGGGCCCAAGGTTGTGAACAGCGCGTCGATCATCATCATCATCTTCTTCATCCATGGCACCCAAGAAGAAGCCCGACGCAACATCTCATCCTTCCACTTCGAAGGCCCCCTCGCACATAGCCGCTGGTGCCGTAGGCGCTGCGGAAGCGTTAGGAGAGGCGGGTGTCGTAGGTGATACGACCAGCACGAGCGGCGGAGTCGTTATGCCCCTCTGGTCGAAGTTGAAGGAGGAGATGCCGGGGGAGAGCGACATCAACAATATCCTAACGGCCGTAACTTGTAGACCGCGGGTGGAGAAAATATTCAGTCTCAACCTCCCCGCCGCACTAGACCCCGGAGCCAGAGACAGTGCTGCAATACCTAAAAGCCTACCTTTTCTCTGCTCCCACCTTAGTCGCTCCTAAACCACAGGAGCCGTTGCTGCTATACATAGCGGCAGCAAACCAAGTGGTTAGTGCAGCACTGATGGCGTAGCGGGAAGCGGATGAGGATGCTGCTCCTGCAACTGTCCATTCCGGAGACGAAACAGAACCAGTCACGGTAGAATTGGCCGCAGATCTAGGGGAAGCATGGCAAGTTGGCGCCGGCAATCCCAGGACCGTGACAAGGAAGAAAGTGGTGCAACGACCGGTGTTCTTTGTCAGTTCCCTGTTACAGGAGGCTAGTTTAAGGTACTCTGGAGTGCAAAAGCTAATCTTTGGCCTCGTCATGGCCTCGAGGAAAATGCGCCACTACTTCCAAGCCCATGAGATCACAGTCGTCACCCATTTCCCACTACATTGCATACTAAGGAACCCTGAAGCTGCCGGGAGGATAGTTGAGCACTAGAGCTGTCAAGCTTTGTCTTGAAGTACGAAAGTACGTACCTCAACCATTCAGAGCAGAGCGTTAGTGGAGTTCATTACAGAATGGACTCCCAATCCAGATGAAGAAATAACAGAAACATTCATCCCCGGCAAGGAGGCGCTGTCATGGTTCTAAGACTGACTGTAGAATGGGGGGTAGGTATGAGGAGGCAAGATCCCAGCTATGGTGAAGTTGTACACACAAGGTTTACGAGTTCAGGCCCTTCACGGTGGAAGTAATAGCCCTATGTCTCGGTGCCCGGAGGCGGTCGACTGGATTATATGTGTGTGGAGTTACAGGGGGTGCGAACCCTTATCCCTAAGGAGGGGGTGGCTTATATAGAGTTCGCCAGACCCCTCCAGCCCTCAGTCACACAGGGTTTAAGGTACATAAAGAGGGGGCATTACTGGTAACGCCAGCAATAAAGATACATGAATGACCATTAAGTCTACAAAGTAAATGCCCGACCGTTGCTGTCTAGAGCGGCTTTAGACCTTCTGGTTGTCGAGTGACTGATGCTATGGTCGAGTGACATTGAACCTTCCGAGTGGAATGCTTCTGGTCGAGTGGATGATGCCATGCCTTGATTGCTCCTAACTTTAGGGTAATGTCCTTGGGGAGGGTGTCTAGGATAGGCCTATGACCCTACCCTAGGTACATGTCGTCGTCAGGCGCCTCAGGAATGGTTCAGGGTTCGAGTGGAGAAGGAGTTGAAAATAATTCCGACTCAACTTTTGCACTTCGGAAGCGTCTTGCTGGGATCAATGAACAACATGATGACTTCAAGTTCTTTTTCAGTCGCCTTGATCCATTCTTAGTTTGTCGAGTGAACTTTGCTGCTAAGCTTCGGGTGTTGATATGGAAAAAATCTTCGGTCTGACATACTGCTCTGGTGCTCCTGGATCTTGCGGGTTCGAAATTTTGGGAAGCATGCGGGACGGAGGAGGCCGCAGTAACCGGGACGGATTAGGCAGGGACGCCTCGATATCCGCGCCACCTTTTTCGCCACGTACCGAGCGAGCGCCAGTTGCGGGATTTGATAGGATCGCCCGGGCCAAGTGGTCAGTCACTCGGAAACGGTTCCATATAAGGCATTGCTTTGGGGAATTCTGCACAGTGCGCCCCAATTCCGCTTTCTTCCTCCTCTGCTTCTCCACCGCCGCCGCTTCCGTTCTCGACGCCACCTCCCACCCGTGCTCCTCTTGCTTCGATGGTGAAGGACAAGATGGCGGCGCTGGAATGCGCGAAGAAGGGAGCGGCTAAGGGGAAGGGGAAGAAGACCGGCAGGAGCGGGTCATCGTCGCGATCTGGCTTGCCGCGCGGCTGGGTTCAGGGTGACTGGATCCAGTCCACCATCGAGCTGGATGATCTGTGAGATCTGGCCGAGAGTGGGCTAATCGAGCATGGTTGCTGGAGGCTCCCGGGGGACGAAACTGAGCCACAGCCCCAGGAGGGCGAATGCGTCTTGCTCGCCACCCACGTCGACCGCGGTTTTTCCTTGCCCCCACATCCCTTTTTCCGTGCCTTTTTGAACTTCTTTGGAGCTCAACTCCACCATTTCTCTCCCAATACTATCACATACCTTGCTGCCTTTGTCTCCCCGTGTGAGAATTTCCTGGGCTGCCGACTGCACTGGGGTCTGTTCAAGCACATCTTCACATGTCGCTCGCAGACTGTGAAAAAAGCTAGCCCGAGTGATGAGAAAACCCAGGTAATCCAGATGTGTGGGGGCTTAGGCATCCAGATGCGGGGGAAGAGTGCTTTTCATGCGATGACTCTCCCTGACTCGGTTAGAGGGCGGTAGTCGACTTGGTTTTACTGCAAAGACAAGTCGACTCCTGGCCACTCGACTGGTCTCCCTCCCTTTTCTTTGGGGCGAGTCCAGAAACCCACCACCTTGAAAGTGACTCCAGCAGAGAAGGTTGAGGTGGCCATGTTGATGGAGCGAGTAGTTCAGCGGATTCATGAGGGTGTGACTGGAATGGATTCTCTCGAGGTATTTCTTAGTCGATGTATCCAACCCCTCCAGGCTCGTGATCACTCGATGTGGATGTACTCGGGGATTGAAGATTCCACTCGGATCCACCCGGAGGACGTTGACGAGAAGACAGTGGCGCAGTGGGTGCAAGGCATCACAGGAAACAAGGACAACTCCAGGGGGTCCCGAAGAGTTTTTCCATTCGATGCCAACAACCAACCAGACAAGGTCCATTCTTTATTTCCTAGTGTTTTTCATTCTGACTTGCAGTTGTTTGCTAAGTCGACCATCCTTTGTTCACCTCTTTTGCTTCACGGATCTATACGGATACATAATCAATGCCAAACAGGGATCAAGAACAGTACCAGGAAGGAGAAGAAAGTGGAGGCAAAAGCATGGATTATCAGTCTGATGGAGGAGAAGAGGAGGAGGAAAGCGAGGACTCAACAGTGGCGAAGAGGTCGAGTCACCACCTCGCAATGAAAGGCGTTCCAAGAATAAGCACGACCCAGCAAGTGTTCGTGGCAAAGTAGCACCGCCGACTGGACAGTCTTCCAAGCGCACTCGTACTTCTTCCCCAGCGCCGAGTGAAAAGGCTTCAAAGCAGCCCAAGGTTGCGGCATCGAAGTCTCGGAAGACCCTGCCCAAGATCAAGATCGATGTTCCCGTCGCTTCTACGTAAGTGTCTTGCCTTCATTTTTTGCTCAAGGACCTGTGCTGTCGACTCTCTTCTTGATTTAACCGAGTAAATCTTGAAGCTAGTAGTGCTTCTACCTCTAGGACTTCTGGTTACAAAGACGGTGACGAGGAAATGGGGGACGCAGTCGCTTCCAACCCAGGTATGATTTTTGCGATCTTGTCTTTACCTTCTCAGCCATTTTACTATTCGATTGAATTCTGGCGATTGACTCTTTTGCAGCTCCTCCCAATGTCATTGATCTTCCAGATGATGACGAGGATGTGCCACTGAGGCCTATGGGAAGGAGAAGCGGGAAGACATCAACTGGCAAGGCGCCTCAGTCGACGCCGGTGACGGGACCGGTAATCCAAGAGATCGGCGATGCCAATCGGACTTCTGTGACTTTCGGCGTACCATTGTCGAGTGCCCAACCTTCAGTGCCAACTGCGCAGACTCCAGCTGATCCATCTTCACTCTTCACTGCACATCACATCCCAGAGGACAAAGTGGGTGCTGCCAAGGAGGCTATACGCCAGGCGGGCATCATGATGGAGCAGATGAAGGTGGTCCGGGAGGCCAGCCAAGCTGCTTACGACGCCAGCTCAGCTCTCCAGAGCAGCGTCCAGGTTGGTAGATCACTGACTGACCCTTTAGCTTGTCGCTTGTTCTGTTAGGATATGCTAGCTGAAAACTTTCCTTGAGGGATCTTTCCATCAGTCTACTTTTTGCATTTGTACACCCACTAGGTGTTTTAACTTACTGCTGAATAATTTTGTTTCTTGGGTCAACTAGGTTGTGTCGATTGAGTTTTTGAACCAGTGGGGGCACGCTGAGTGCACCCACTAGGTGTAGTCCCCGAGACCATAGTTGACTGCGGGCAGTCGTCTGTGGTCTGAGAATCGGAATTTTCTCACTTCGTCTGAACGGTCATGTCGAGTGGAAACTGAACCAGTGGGGGCACACTGAGTGCACCCACTGGGTGTAGTCCCCGAGACCGTAGTCGACTGCGGGCAGTCGACTATGGTCTAAGAACAACTTTCCTCTTTTTTTTACACTCGGCCTATACGGACTTTGTCGAGTGGAAACTGAACCGGTGGGGGCACGCTAAGTGCACCCACTGGGTGTAGTCCCCGAGACTGCTGTTGGATGTTTGATTCGGCAGCAGACTTAGAACTTGTTGAATTTATCACTCTATTGCTCTGAAGTAACCAATCTTTTCGTCTGTCGACTGACCGTCCTTTGATTATAGAAATCCTGTGAACTTGGAGCTCGTTTTGCTGACCTGGAGCAGAAGCAGATTCAGCTCAATCTCGATCTGGAGCTAGCCAAGACGAACTTGCAGAAGGCCAAGGATGAAGCCGCTGGTACGAAAAACTTTGTCGACTGATTTGTTCCTAAACCAGGTGTTATTTGCTTTTTCTGATCCTAGCGGTATTTCTTTCAGAAACAATGAACCAGGCTCTGGCAAAGAAGGATCTGGACCTTGCAGCCACGCAGAAAGCAGCTGAGGAGAAAACTGCACTCGCCGACCAAAAGTTGGGTTCAGTCGGCAAACTGGAGGAAGAGAACGCCAACCTGAAAACTGCCCTTGACGAAGCCAATAAGGAAGCGACTCATTTGAAGAAGGACGAGAGGGCCCTGACCGACAAAGTGGAAGACATCGCCCGCAAGAGAGATGACTTGGAGAATTATCTGGGATGGCTTGCCAAAAAGCTGTTCGTCATGCTTGAAGGTGCTTTCCTTTGTCCGATTGTCTTGTTGCTGTCGACTCGATATATAGCCTTTGACTCATCGTTGAATTGTGTGTGCAGAATTTTGCCAGAACTTCGAGGAAGAGACCGGGCGAGTTGAGACAAGCTTGGACCCCATCCTCTCTCCTCTGAAGGACAAAGCTGCCATGAACGTGCTTCGACTGGAATCCCGTGTCGCTGGTGTTGTCGACTACCTTGCTCGTCTGAAAGTTGCGGTGTCGCGCATCGACACAGCACTCTGGCCAGGGGTGATGCTTCAAAATGACCTCGAGTCTCTCATGGTTCGACTCAATGAGGTCCCTGGTCGAGTGCAGGAATGGAAGAAGTCTTCTGCCCGATGCGGTGCTGACGTGGCTATGTCGCTGGTTCGTGTCCACTGCAAGGAAGCCCGAGAAGAGAAGCTGGCGGCGATCAAGGTTGCCAATACCAAAAGGCATGACTTCCAATCCTTCATGGAAACCTTCATCGCTGCTGCCACTCGGATTGCTGACGGATATGATCTGGACGAGTTTGTCGAGCCTGCTAGCCCTCCTCCTATGGAGTGAACAAACTTTATGTCTCGCCTTAAATTTGCCTCGGAGGGCCGAGTGATTTTGTAACCGTTAAACTCCTTTGGGCCTGATGCCCGAGTACTTTAATCCATGTTCTGGAACCCTAGGATTTATCTGAACTTGGTTTATCTTTTGAGTATGTTCGTGTTTTCCTTCGAGTGGACTTGTTTCTTCACTCGGAATAGTCTTTGTACTTGCGATGCAGCTCTGAGGAGAAGGTAATCAGTTGACCTGCACCTCGTCGCCCTCGCGGATCAGGATGGAGCACACATTGTATTTATGGCGCAGCTCTGAGGAGAAGGTCGCAGTCGACCTGCACCTCGTCGTCCTTGCGGATCGGGACGGGGTGCACATTGTAGTTATGGCGCAGCTCTGAGGAGAAGGTCGCGGTCGACCTGCACCTCGTCGTCCTTGCGGATCGGGATTGAGTGCACATTGTACTTATTGTGCAGCTCTGAGGAGAAGGTCGCGGTCGACCTACACCTCATCATCCTTGCGGATCAGGATGGAGCGTGTGGCCAAGTCCCCGACCGAGAAGATCGGTTCTCACTCGGAATGTGTTTTATACTTAGGCGAGTACTGGACTGCAGCTAAGCCTCCGAGTGAGAGGGTTGCTCACCACTCGGTAGGATTTTTCAAACTTAGGCGAGTACTGGACTGCAGCTAAGCCCCCGAGTGAGAAGGTTGCTCACCACTCGGTAGGATTTTTTAAACTTAGGCGAGTACTGAACTGCAGCTAAGCCCCCGAGTGGAGGGTTGCTCACTGCTCGGTAGGATTTTTTAAACTTAGGCGAGTACTGGACTGCAGGTAAGCCCCCGAGTGAGAGGGTTGCTCACCATTCCGTAGGATTTTTTAAACTTAGGCGAGTACTGGACTGCAGCGAAGACCCCGAGTGAGAGGGTTGCTCACCACTCGGTAGGATTTTTTTTAAACTTAGGCGAGTACCGGACTGCAGCTAAGCCCCCGAATGAGAGGGTTGCTCACCACTCGGTAGGATTTTTTAAACTTAGGCGAGTACTGGACTGCAGCTAAGCCCGCAAGTGAGAGGGTTGCTCACCACTCGGTAGTATTTTTTTAAACTTAGGCGAGTACTGGACTGCAGCTAAGCCCCCGAGTGAGAGGGTTGCTCACCACTTGGTAGGATTTTTTAAACTTAGGCGAGTACTGGACTGCAGCTAAGCCCCCGAGTGAGAGGCTTGCTCACCACTCGGTAGGATTTTTTAAACTTAGGCGAGTACTGGACTGCAGCTAAGCCCCCAAGTGAGAGGCTTGCTCACCACTCGGTAGGATTTTTTAAACTTAGGCGAGTACTGGGCTGTAGCTAAGCCCTCGAGTGAGAGGGTTGCTCACCACTCGGTAGGATTTTTTAAACTTAGGCGAAACGGATTCGCAGCTAAGCCTCCGAGTGAGAGGCTTGCTCTTCACCAGCAGGATTTTCTTTTTTGAAACTTAGGCGAAGCAGATTCGCATCTAAAGCACCCACTGGGGGATTTAGAATATATAAAAAAGGAACAACAATCATTTAGGAGACTGTAAAACTGTGTCTTTGATAATCAAACTAGAAGGTATTTCTTACTACATCTCAACAGTTTTGAGCTCTGCAAACACTGCATCAGCTTCAGGAGTCCACTCGAACTTATCGGATTTCTCCATCAGTCGGTAAAGAGGCAATGCCTTTTCACCGAGGCGAGAGATGAATCGACTCAAGGTGGCCAAACAACCAGTAAGCTTCTGAACGTCATGCACACACACAGGGCGTTTCATCCGAAGTATGGCCCCAACTTTCTCTGGGTTCGCGTCGATGCCTCGTTCGGAAACGAGGAAACCAAGTAACTTTCCTCCTGGAACTCCGAATGTGCATTTCGACGGATTAAGCTTGATATCATACCTTCTCAGGTTGGCAAAGGTATCAGCGAGGTCAGTCAGCAGGTCGGAACCTTTACGCGACTTGACCACAATGTCATCCATATATGCTTCCACATTCCGGCTGATTTGAGTGAGCAGGCACTTCTGAATCATCCTCATAAATGTGGCACCAGCGTTCTTGAGACCGAATGGCATGGTGACTTAACAAAAGCACCCGAATGGAGTGATGAAATCTGTTTTTATCTCATCGGGTCCATACAGACGGATCTCATGATACCCGGAATAGGCGTCCAGAAAAGACAAACGCTCACACCACGCAGTTGAGTCGACGATTTGGTCGATACGGGGGTGAGGGAAATGATCTTTCGGGCAGGCCTGATTGATATGCTTGAAGTCAATGCACATACGAAGTGAGTCGTCCTTCTTGGGGACCATGAAAACATTGGCGAGCCACTCGGAGTGGTAAATCTCTCGGATGAACTCAGCTGCCAGGGGCCGAGCCACTGCCTCGCCAATTGCCTTTCTCTTCTGTATGGCGGACCGTCGAAGATGTTCTTTGACTGGTTTCACTTTCGGGTCGACTCGTAAATGGTGCTCAGCTAGTCCCCTGCGTACACCCGGCATGTCAGAAGGTTTCCATGCAAAGATGTCCCAGTTCTCACGGAGGAAGTGGATGAGCGCTTCTTCCTATTTGCGGTCGAGTGATGTTGAGATATGAGTAGGAGCAGCATTAGGATTGGTCGGGTGAATATGAATCGGGTTTGTTTCACTGGACGACTGAAATGCAGAATCTGTGGCAGGCTTCTTGGCTCGCAACAAATCACTCGGATCTGCATTTTTCTGATACTCTTGCATTTCAACTGCTGCCATTTGTGCATCGGCAATTTTAGAACCCTTCTGTAAGCATTCCTCTGCCTTCTGTCGATTGCCAGTGACCGTGATCACTCCTCTGGTACCAGGCATTTTCAATTTGAGATACACGTAACATGGTCGAGCCATATAGCGTGCATATGCAGGCCTCCCCAAAATAGCATGATAAGCACTCTGGACTACTTCAAATGTCAACTTTTCCTTACGGTAATTCTTTGAATCACCGAAAACCACGTCAAGGGTTATCTGGCCGAGTGATTCAGCCTTCTTGCCAGGGATGACGCCGTGAAAGCTCATGTTGCTCTCACTAAGCTTGGACATCGGAATGCCCATCCCTTCAAGGTTTCAGCGTAAAGGATATTCAAACCGCTACCATCATCGATCAACACTTTGGTTAATCGAGTGCCCCCAACGACTGGGTCGACGACCAACGCTTGCCTCCCTGGAGTGGCTATGCGAGCAGGATGATCAGACTGGTCGAATGTGATAGCTGTTTGTGACCACTTCATGTATGCTGTCGCTGCCGGAGCAACCATATTCACTTCTCTTTATATCACTTTCAGTCGACTTTTGCTCTCAACATCAGCAAAAATCACCAGGGTGGAATTGACATTGGGAAAACCATCATCTTCCTCTTTGTCCTCATCCTTGTCCGACTCCTTTTCCTTCTCATTGGGTTGCTTCTCCCGGAACTGCTGGATCAGAACTCGACACTGTCGAGTAGTATGTTTAGGATAAATCAGATTACCTTCTTCATCCTTCTTGGTGTGAATGTGGCATGGTAAATCCAACACATCATTTCCGGCTTGATCTTTCACTTTCTTGGGGGTCCAGGGCCCCTTAGGTTTCCCTTTAAACTTTCCTTGAATCACTGCCGCAGTTTCGCCAGGCCCTGCAGGCTCGGCTTTACACTTCTGTTTCCGATTGGAATTGCCTCCACCGTTGTCCTGACCGACTGGTTTGCTCTTTCCACTGCGGAGTCGATCCTCTTATTCTCCGTTAGCGTTCTGAGTGGCTATTTCCATCATCCGAGTCAGAGACATATCTCCCGTCCGACCGACTTTCAGGACCAGTTCTCGATACTTAACACCTTCCTTGAAGGCACAAACTGCTTGATGCTGGGACACATTTTCAACTGTGTGATGCAAAGTGGTCCACCTCTGAATGTAATCTCTCAGAGTCTCATTTGGTTTTTGCATGCAATGCTGCAATTCTGTTAATCCTGTTGGCCGCTTGCAAGTACCCTCAAAAGTTCTGACAAACAATCGGGCAAGTTCCTCCCAACTGAATATACTTCCTGGGGTCAATTGATTCAGCCATGCTCTGCCCGAACCTTCCAACATCAGAGGAAGATGCTTCATGGCCACTTCATCATTGCCGCCACCAATCTGCATAGCCACTCGGTAATCCTCAAGCCAAGTGTCAGGCTTGGACTCACCAGCGAACTTGCTGACTCCAGTTGCCAACGTGAAGTTGGGAGGAATCTCCGCAGCCTTGATGGCTCTGTTGAAACACTCTGGACCTGAAACATGGACTCTGCTGCCAGTGGGGTGATCTCTGTCAAGGCTCTCTCTGTGTGCTCTGTTCCTGTTGACTAGACCTTGAACAATAATAGATCTCGCATCAAAGCCTGGCTCCCTTGGGTCGACTGGTATTCTTCGCTCGCCACTGTGAGCGCGTCTGTCATCATATTGCCGAGGTACATATGATCCACTCCTTAGAGGAGGTGTGGGCACTCAACGATGGTCATCACGGCCGAGTCGGTGACCATACTGCTCGTGATTTCGTCCCACGTACTGATCCTGCCGGTGCCCATGTTCCTCACACCGCGGGGGCGATCTTGGGCTGTGGGCGGACTGAACTGTATCTGCCATCACAGATCTGCTATGAATCCTATTCCGCGACTGAGACACCGCTAAGTTCTGCTCTCCCGCTGCCCAGAGTAAGGCCCGGATCTGCATCAAGCCCCTACCAGCCTCTGACTGGGAAAGCTGAATTCACTCCGCTATACGGGCCGCAGCTGTGAGATTTTGAATCGGAGTGTGGTATACCTAAGGTTGAGGCGGAAAAAGCTGTCGTCGACTAGACTCAGGAATCCGCTGCCGAGCACGCTAGTCGAGTGCATGCTGAAGGTTCTCCAGCCGAGTGCGCTCAGCCAAATTGGCCAGGCGCACCTCCTCCAATGCCCGAGCCTCGGAGGTTTCCCCAACGATGGGCGTGTGGAGCGCATCCATGTTGCGGCGGCAAAGCTCTTCCCTCTATTGTGAAGAAAAGGGTTCGGGCGGTACTCCTCATGAACGCGTGACAGATCGCCGCCACCATCACCGCCGTCATCGCGGCGAAAGCCAGGCAGACTACATGGTCCATCGACCATCCAGACTTCCGCCGCAGGGTCGCTGCTATCGCACTCGGATCCGGTCTCGACGGAGCCAGTCGACAAGTCGAACAGGCCGTAGAGAGTTTCGTCGGGCTCGATTGCCATGACTTGTGGGGTGGCCGACTGACGAGCCACCGCGTGTTTCACCCACCACTGAACCCGCGACCGACCGGATCGCTTGCATCGGCGAAAAGCGGGGAGCGAGGACACCACGGGAGCTGACCGATATTGGGTCGAGGGCTGCCGGAGAAGGATGTTGTGAACGCACACGTGAAAGTGCGTCGCCCCGCGGATGGGGAGCGTCTCGACGTCAAGGGGAGCTTCCTAAAGCCAGGCGGAGTCGTCAGCAACAAAGACGAGCGCGCCGAGACGGATCTCACGGCCCTCAGCCAATCCACCGCCGGAAACCATGATGATGGGAATGGTAAAAATCGCAACCTCACCAAAAAGTCGCTAAGACACCTGCCCCACGATGGGCGCCAACTGTCGTGGTTCTAAGACTGACAGCAGAATGCGGGGTAGGTATGAGGAGGCTCGATCACAGCTATGGTGAAGTTGTACACACAAGGTTTACGAGTTCAGGCCCTTCACGGTGGAAGTAATAGCCCTACATCTCGGTGCCCGGAGGCGGTCGACTGGATTATATGTGTGTGGAGTTACAGGGGGTGCGAACCCTTATCCCTAAGGAGGGGGTGGCTTATATAGAGTTCGCCAGACCCCTCCAGCCCTCAGTCACACAGGGTTTAAGGTACATAAAGAGGGGGCGTTACTGGTAACGCCAGCAATAAAGATACATGAATGACCATTAAGTCTACAAAGTAAATGCCTGACCGTTGCTGTCCAGAGCGGCTTTAGACCTTCTGGTTGTCGAGTGACTGATGCTATGGTCGAGTGACATTGAACCTTCCGAGTGGAATGCTTCTGGTCGAGTGGATGATGCCATGCCTTGATTGCTCCTAACTTTAGGGTAATGTCCTTGGGGAGGGTGTCTAGGATAGGCCTATGACCCTACCCTAGGTACATGTCGTCGTCAGGCGCCTCAGGAATGGATCATGTATTTTGAGGGTGCTTTCTAGTTGCAGGGAGCTGGAGCTGGCGTGCTTGTTGTTGCGCCCACCGGGGAGCATCTCAAGTACGTGGGTCAAATACACTGTCCTCAGGAGAAGGCCACCAACAACACTACTGAGTATGAAGGGCTCCCTGCCGAGCTCAGAATCGTAGTAGAGTTGGGAATCAAGAAGTTAATCATCCGTGGGGACACATAACTTGTGGTGAGACAAGTTAACAAGGATTACCAGAGCATGTTGATAGAGGCATATGTAGAGGAAGTGAGAAAGTTGGAAGAACACTTTGATGGATTACAAACAGAGTACGTGCCACGTGCGAAAAATAGCATTGCTGATAATTTATCAAAGTGTGCGGCCCAAAAGCTCCCTGTGGAACCAGGAACTTTTGTCCTCCACATAACTCAGCCTTTAGTATCCCCTTCAATGATGGCCAGAAAAAGGAGGAAGTTGGACTCTGGCAAATATCTCCCAGCAGGACTTCCCGAAGCCGTCAGTGGAGAGGCTGCCGAGAACCATTCCACTCGGTTGGTGAGCAGCACTCTCCCATGGAACCACGGGTTCTTGCGGTCGTGGTGAGCGCTCGCATGAATGAGGAGGTGCCGCTAGTCCTTGTTGTTGAGCCTCAGGCTCCCACTTGGGCACGGCACATA
Organism: Triticum aestivum; assembly: GCF_018294505.1. Lineage (NCBI taxonomy): Eukaryota > Viridiplantae > Streptophyta > Magnoliopsida > Poales > Poaceae > Triticum > Triticum aestivum. Next base: position 441,407,276 of record NC_057799.1, read on the forward strand.
GTCCACTACCTTCAAACAGGAGAACTTCGCGAAGAGCAAGAAGAAGCTGAAAGAATAGCCCGATGGTCCAGTATGTACCAGTTTGTCGATGACACTCTATACAGAAGAAGGCCAAACGGTGTGAAACTGAAATGCATTTGCCGGGAAGAGGAGCTGGAACTGCTAGCAGAGATACACAAGGGCGTGTGCTCTTGTTTTGGACTCTAATTTACATGAATTGAATGAAACTAACCTGGACTGACGCTGTTTTTAGCAGAACTACCATGGTGTTGTTTTTGTGCAAAAATAAAAGTTCTCGGAATGGAACGAAACTTTTTGCAGAATTATTTTGGAAAAAAATATACTGGATCCAAGACCCACTGGAGGGGGGGGGGGCTGGTTGCCCACAAGACACTAGGGCGCGCCACAACCTGCGGCCCGCCCTGGTGGGTGGTGGGGCCCTTATGGGCCCTTTGAACCTAATTTCAACGCTATAAAATCCTATTTTTGGAGAAAAAATAGGAGAGGAAGTTTCATCGTGTTTACGATACGGAGCCGCCGCCACCTCCTGTTCTTCATAGGGCGGCCAGATCTGGAGCCGTTTTGGGCTCCGAAGAGGGGAATCTTCGGTCTTCGTCTTCATCAACCCTCCTTCATCACCAATTCCATTATGCTTCCCACCGGGAGTAATTCCTTCGTAGGCTTGCTGGTCGGTGAGGAGTTGGATGAGATTCATCATGTAATTGAGTTAGTTTTGTGAGGGCTCGATCCCTAGTATCCACTATGTTCTGAGATTGATGTTGCTATGACTTTGCCATGCTTAATGCTTGACACTAGGGCCCGAGTGCCATGATTTTAGATCTGAACCCACTACTGTAGGATGCTGCTAACGCGACACTACGACCAGAGACCCTTCGACGAAACTGTGTGCGATGCAATAATCGAAAACGGTGGTGTAAAAAAAGGTCAAAAAAGGTGCAAAACGTTTGCTATGACGGATGCATCAAACACGTTTTGGATTGTAGTTGTGTGTGCGATGCAGGGCATACGGTTCAGTTCAATGAACTGTTTGCGATGAGGAGGAACAAAAGAAGCGGGCAGCCAGATGAAGGTGTGTGCGATATACAGCATACGGTTTACTCGGATGAATTGATTGTGATTAGGCAACACAAAAGAAACGGTCAGTCAGATCAAGGTGTGTGCGATATACGGCATGCGGTTCACTCAGATGAACTATTTTCTCTGAGACAAGAGAACAAAAACAGTTCAATATAACAAGATGTGTTTGATACGCCGCAAACAGGTCTATAATCGGAAATGCGTGGGAAGACCGATAACAACACAGACGATTCATGTTAACAAGTCGTGTGTGTTGTGAGCAAACAATTGCTGGTACACAATTGTCAGTGATTGATGAAATCATCACCGACGGGTTCCACTATTTAGTCCGTGTGCGATATGATTTGCTCTGTCTACAGAGCATCAACATATATACTTAAAAAGGCAGCATTGCAAAACCAAATTAAGCATAAAATTACACAAGTGACTACACACATAACATTTCCACACACCAAAGTAAGCAATTACATGCATACTAAACTAGGAGAAACGACGATCTAATCATCTACTTCTTGTTGTGATGACGCTTGCCATTGCTCTCCTTCCGGCTGGATCCCTGGCCGTTTTGGGGAAGGAGGCACTTCCTAATGTCAACGATCTGCCTGTACATGTCGTAGCTCGTGTATACGCCTCCTTGGCCACGTACACGACATGAGATTTGTCGAGTTTCTCCATCCAGGCCGAGTGCCAGGCATGCTTGTCCTTGTTGCAGGAATCCTTCATGTCTCTCTCCTCCACATAGGCAAAATTGCCATGTAAGCAGGTTATAAGCCCACTATTGTAGTACTTGCTCTTAGCGGCGTGGCGGACCAACTGTGTGGGGTGCAAAGTGGCTTCGCTCATGTGGGGGACGGAGGCCATCCCGCGTGGGCGCTAGGTCTGAGAGGACGGCCTTGTCGTTAGTGTGTGACCTCTGTGGCAACCGTTCGCTCCCCAGTAGCCTCTTCGTGTATCGTGCTAACCGTCCAGCGCCTCTTCGGCTTTCCCTCTCGATTTGGAAGTGCTGTCGCACGCTCTTCCTCCCTCCATTTGACTTCACTCTTCCTTCTGCCATTGTTCGATCATCTTCTCCATGGAGGGAACAGGCCGGAAAGGACCCCGTTATTCTTGCCCCGATCTAAAAGATGACATGGTGGAGGCACTCATTGATCGGTGCGACGTCATCACCTCGGCTAGCATGGTAGGTTCGTTCAAGTCCATTCTCGACTCAACAAATAGCATCGTTGCAAAGAACCCAAGGGTTCAGGAGCGGTTTGATCTCCCCTATCTTCTTCGCCATGACGCTGCACTACAAAAAAAGACACATCCGTGACATTTTGGGCCGAACGATTTTTTTCTGTCATGCTTATGACACTTCTATGACGATAATTGTGAAAAAAACCCGGTATCATCATAGATGTGGTGGGCTCCTACTTCTATGACAAAAAATCATGACAGAAAATTGGCTTTGCGTCCTTGGTGGGCCGGAAACGCAGCTACATGACATTCTTTGGGACGTCCATGACTGAAAAAATGTGGTAGAAGCGAGGGCGAGGAAAATATCGCAGAGTTCCCGGTTATGGTGGGTGGTCGGGGCCGAGCGGTACACTGTGGTTTGTGCGTTTTTCTCGTGTACGCACGTGCACGAGGTGTTGGCTAACTGAACCCGGAGTGATCACACGTTACTGAACCCGAGCAATCGATCCCTTGGCTGTTAACTTAACCCGAGCGATTCATTCGCTGCTGACTGAACCCGAGCAATTCCTTCGCTACTGCTCCTAACTGAACCCGAGCGATCGATCACTGCTGCTGCTTACTGAAGCCGATCGAGCCCCCGTGCGCGCGAGATATAGCCAGCCGGCGTTGGGTTGCCTCTCGATGAACAGTGACCATTGCTACCATGCGCGCGGTACGTAGAACGAGTCGAGACATGGTGAGTCGAGCCGGTTGGTTGTCTGTGGATGAACAGTTCCCGGTGGGGGTTGGATGAACAGGACCCCGTGGTAGTAGGCCGTTGCCGCTGGATGAGCAGGACCCCGAGGAGGCCGCCGCACCCTGGCCAATTGGGGGTGGATGAACAGGACCCCATGGACGCTCTATGAACAGCGGCCGGTGGAGGCTGGATGAACAGTAGCCGTGGAGGCTAGAGGAGGTCGACGGGGATGAACAGTAGCCCATGTAGGCTGGAGCGATGCAGTAGACGGTGGATGAACAGGACCCCGTTTCGACCGTAGGCGCTCCAACACAAGTTGTTTCCTCCATTTTGCGGTACGCCACACCCCTCCCGATCAACAGGACCCCGTTTCGACCGTAGGCACTCGAACACAAGTCTGTTTCCTCCGTTTTGCGGTACACCAGACCCCTCCCGTTGAACAGGATCCCGTTTCGACAGTGGCCGGTCGAACAGACGGTCGTTTCCTCCGTTCTTCGGTATGCGAGACCCCGTTTTGGCTGTTTCGTCCAAGCCGGTTGGCTCCCGTTGAATAGGACGCGTTCCGACCCAGTTAGTTGCCTGCCGATGAACAGGACGTTGTTTCTCCGTTCCGACCCAGACGGTTCGCTGCCCGATGAACAGGATGCCGTTGCTGCCCTCCGTTGCCTCTCCATGTACACAAGCCCTGGTCGTCCGTATATATGCATGAGTACGCGCTCGAGACCCTGCCCGTATGTACGTATGTGGCAGTATTTTTTGCCCTGTGGCTGTACGTACGAGTACAGGACTTAGACGGGACTGCATGAAATGCTATCTCGGGTGCTCTACAACGACACGTGCAGCTACTTACTCGGCCACGGTTCATACTTGCAAAGAGACCGATCGACCAGTATGTACGTACACATTCGCGACCAGACAGACAACGCTACGTACGCTTTGACCGGGTGGGTCCCAGCGGTCAGGGAGGATAAGGGCGCACTTCCTTGCGTGCGAAGATATAGTTGGTCTGTTCTAGCTGTCAGGGGGAGGAATCGTTTTTATTTTGCGAGTAATAAGGAGGCACTTCCTTGTGTTCGAAGATGTAGCTGGTGGGTCCAGCTGTCAGCCTCACCACCTAAAGTCCTCTTTCGATGGCTGTCCTTCGTTGACCATGTTGACCACGCCGTGCCGAGAGCAGCAAGGCGGTGGACGATGGCGAGGCCTTGGAAGGGAATGACGCGGAGCCGGGGAAGACGCGGCAGTGGATGCCCACGCGGAGGGGAGTACGTGGGTTGACTGCTTCGGCTGCGGTGTGAGGCTGCCGTCGCCGGAGAATAACAGGAGGTGTGGGTGAGTATAGAGGGATGGCATGGCGAGGGGTGGCAGCACAGCCGGACAAGGGAGGCAGGAGCAGGCGGCACGGCCGACGCTGGTTTGAGCGGCTGGAGCAAGAAGACCAAACATTGAGGAAGCACGACGGGCGTTGGATGGACATCGATCGGTCACTGCAGCTAGAATCGTTTATATTGTCCAAGTTGATAAAGCCCTTGGTACATGTCAACTTAGTAGGCCCACAGGTCAGCCTCCGAAACGGTGCGCCCCAGATGTCAGGGGGAGGAATCATTTTTTGGGCAGCTGAAGCAATAATATCCGAGATTGAAGAAGAAGCATGATATCCGTTGGATGGACATCCAACGGCCACTACTGCTAGAATTGTGTGTTGACTATAAGTTGACAAATCCTTGCGTACGCGTCAACTTAGTAGGCCCACAAGTGTGTGGCAGAGAACATATAGCCCATTTGCGATTTGTAAGAATGTATACAACCCATTTTTGAATTCTAATGGAATTTACTACAGCCCATTTATAGTTTGTTAAACGTACAAACCATTTACTAGTTAGGACAACGATTAATAATTTCAACCAACCGCTCAAAACAGAGTTCAATAAAATTTCCCACATTTTGATGGGATCTGAAATATTTTTATCTCGAAATTTCTAGTCAGATTAAATATAATTTCAAAATAAATTTGTATTACGTAAAAATATGACAAAATATTTCGTGCGCAACAAGTAATGAAATTAAAATTTTCAAAATCCGAAAATAATATTTTTTAAACTAATTATGTGTTTGGTGCATTTTTTTATAGTTACTGCCCAGTTTTTGTAATTACATCCCATTTATTATTTCTTAAAGCCCATTTTCTTGTTAAGCCTAATGCATTCCTCCTAGGAAATATTTGCAGCCCAGCGGGGCGGAGAATAACAAGTCGACCTAGATATTGTGTACAACTGTCGGCCCAGTTGCATTGTTGATGTTCAAAAAAAGGACTTTCTAGTACAGTACAAGTTTACATGGCTACTCAGCCCACATTCAGTGACGCCGGAAAGGCCCAGGCTTCTGTATAAATTTCTGAAGTCACTGAGCTCAATTAATAACTTAAGAAAAAAGTTAGAGCAAAGTGGAGCCTAACTAAAAGCTATCACGAGTGAAAGAAATAATTCAATGGGTCCCACTTGTGCATGTTTGTGTGTGTGTGCGTGTGAGAGAGAGAGAGACCCATCGGTCAATGCTCGTAAATACATCTTTCAGCCATATGCATTGATGATGCTTAGTAAAAGCTTATATAGTTGACACAATCATATAGAACATCATAGCACACTGAAATTGCATACAAAAATTTCACGTAGGCAGCACAATCAGGGTGGAAGCAGTGGATCGTTACGGGTAGGGCTATGTTGAAACCAACAAACTCATACGTAACGGTTCATCGTCTTTATCAATGATGGGGAAATATCTTGAATGTTGTGCAAAGAAAATAGACAGACAACACAATAAGTTCTGCTAGCACATTAAGTTGATGTACAACCCTTTCTAAAAAAGTTGAGGTACAAAAATAGAACAGGTCACAATCAAATGTACTGGCACATCAGTGCTTCACACCGATAGCTTGGATTTAACTAGTATCTGACAAGATTCAGTTGTTACCTCAAATTACAGCACATCCAGGAAGCCAGCCCTACCTCTTCTCCCAAAGAAGCAGTGGCCTCCGCCGCGCGATGGAGTAGGCCCTGTGCCATCCATCGTTCCAAGAAACACGGGGAAAGTCTGACGTTGACTCCTGTAATGGACGTCGTCGACGGACCCCAACACCAGCGGCGGCGGCAGGACTTCGATTGATGGATTGACCACTTCTTCGACATGCACGAACACTCGATACAAGTACATCCCTAACATGGTCCGCGGCGGCCTTGGTGGCGACGAATAGTACAACCTTGGTTCCTGCACCAGTATCTCCACACCAATCACCTTCGGTATGGTGGATGGCTTCTTCATCCATGCCATAACTGTTAGAGCCCAGCTGTCTGGAGGAACAAACATACTTACGAGCTCACCTCCAAGGTCATTGATAAGCTCATTCATGGACTCGCTGTTCCAAGCACGTCGAGGCATGCCATGGAAGGTAAGCTTTGTTAAAAAATCAAGCTTAGAGGGCACCGAGCCCCATCCTGGGTGCCACCGATCAAAGCTCACAAGTGCTCCATTGGACAGCGAACGCCGGGAAGATTCAAACACACGACTGCAGTCGAAAGTTGTCTGGAACCTGACAAAGAAATCAGCCGGTGGCAGATAGACTTCGACGAGCAAGTCACTTATTTGGATGCCGTGCGCAATGCCAAGAGCTTTGACAAGGTCGGCGAGACGGGAGGCCGGTCGCCGTTGATGGTTACCATCAGCACTTTGCGGGCAAACTGGTTGTCAAGCGCCGCCATGCCACTGCTGAGCGACAGCACGCAGCGCCTGAAGGCAGGACAGACCTCGGGATCTCCGGCTAGGAGATCCGCGTTGACCGGCGACATGATAGTGCGCTTGAGTACAGGGAGTACAGGAGGGGGATTTGGGGGAACCTGAGTAGGATTCGAGATTCCAGAGGTGGGGGAGGGGCGGGAGATTGGGGATGAAAAGGTAGTAGAATTTCGAACACGCGCCAATATGCTCTCAGCGCGCAAGCGCACGAAAACACTGGTGGCGCCCACATGTCGGCCAAAGAGTCCTTATTCTTTTTTTTGAGAGCCCGACCTTTTTTGAGGAACTTTTGGGAGCCCGGCCTGAGAGTCATAATTGACCTGTTTGGCATTGCGTTACTACTCGGCCCATATTCAACAACACCTCACTGGCCCAAACAAGTGTACATCATCGAAAAGACACTGAGCTCAAATTATAACTTGGAAAAAGGAGATATACTCTGAACACTGGAGAATGGTGATGCCCTCATTTAGCCCACCAGCAATTCAAGACAATAAACAGTTCGAAACAACGATATATACAACATTCAAACACTGACTAGGGACTACTATTGACATAAACAACAAGACATGGTAGTTCATAAGAAGTCTTGCTACACCACCAAAACGCACCCATCTGCAGCGCTCAGACTCTGGTGATCCAAACGAGAATGACATTCTAAATAGAGGCAACTATTACATAGTAAGAGTGACATAGAAGAGGATGACCAAATGACAAGGAATATGCATGACAAAAGAGAGAACTACCCATCCAGAACAAGCAGCAAAGACAACAAGTCATTCGAAGAGGGATGATCCAACACCATCATAATTTGTAGCCCTTCTTCAGCGACCAGTGATCCGGAGACACTAGTACGCCACCCTTTCGACGCAACAGCCCAATTACCTATCAACCTGAAGGCTTGAACCACATCACTGCCTGTCGGACTTGAGACATCCAAGGATCAAAGTTAATCCAGATGCCTTTGTCATTCTCACCTTCTTTTGGCTGAAGGCTGTATCGTTGACAATCAGGGGAGTTTGCTCCCGAAGTCCTAGGGCTCGCCTTGTAGACACAGTTTTCCATAGCAAACAGAGCCTCTCTGCCATCAAGGTCCTTGCCAACGGTGATCTCCTGGTTAATCGGATAATTGAGTCCGAGAAACACAGAGTGTGAACCAATGCTGTTTACCCGCCTCCAACTCAAAGATCCTGAAAGCCCCAACAAGCCGGTATCCTGCTCATAGACATAACAACCACTGTCCGAATACTCACGTATTTCACGGTGCTTGTACACAGTGGGGTTTTTGCAATATAACTTTTCCGGCTCATGTGTGCGAATGATCATCAGTCTTTTGTCGTCGTGTGATCAAGCGAGGAACCAGTTGTGCTTCCCTGTTTTTGGCAAAGGTGGTGTGCTTACAAAGGGCAGTAATTGTAGGGACACTGCATCATATCAAAAAGGACAGGCATTATCAATGTAAGATCAGCATTGTTCAGAGTATGAGTAGGATAATGCAAGAAACAACATTGATATGTCCCTGTTGGAACTGAGAGGAAAATACAGGGAAATGTATACTGGGTTCAAAAATATAGAAGTGCCATGGATGGTTATACTCATGTTATCTCGCAATCGATTCTTCACAGGAAACTACCATGTCATGCATGTTATGTAATCATGTTCTGTCCTCACAAACAAATTCTTCAAGAAAACTAACAGACCATGCATTGTTATATACTCATGTTCTGTGGGCAAAAATTTTGTGAGGATATTATTCTAGCCATTGATTGCTGAAGGGAGAATATAGGTATGTACACATGGTAAGCATTACAGGATTTCACTACTTCCAAATATAGAGTTCCCCATATGCACATTTACTTCCCTAATGCATGGCTAGATGAAACCAACAGTGTGATGCATGTTTTACATCATGAAAATGAGGAAACTAACATGGCCATTTATACACACTCATATTTAGTAGTATATACATTACTATAAAATAAGGAGAATATCCATATCTTCCTAACCATTTGATTATTCAGGGGTAGAAATTGGATGTAATGACATGGTCACAATCGCATGAATTAACTCATTCCAAATATAGTTGGTTTACAACGTCTCTAATACATTGCCATAGTTCTACTCAAATTCTGCTCAAACAGGGATATGCCAATGAAAGGATCGAGAAGAGGTGTTTAGAGGGGGGGTGAATAGACTCTAATCAAGAAAAGTTGCAGTTTTTAATTTCCTTTAGTTGATGTGGAGTTTGAGCACAAGTTTAAACATTCATAATACATATCAAGCAAACATGCAAGCATACAAAGAGTATATGAGCAGCGGAAAGTAAAGCATGCAAGTTGCAAGAATGTAAAGAGAAGGGATTGGAGTGTGCAAACGCAATTTGGAGACACAGATATTTTTTATCCGTGGTTCCGATAAGTGGTGCTATCGTACATCCACGTTGATGGAGACTTCAACCCACGAGGGGTAACGGTTGCGCGAGTCCACGGAGGGCTCCACCCACGAAGGGTCCACGAAGAAGCAACCTTGTCTATCCCACCATGGCCGTCGCCCACGAAGGACTTGCCTCACTAGGGTAGATCTTCACGAAGTAGGCGATCTCCTTGCCCTTACAAACTCCCTGGTTCAACTCCACAATCTTGTCGGAGGCTCCCAAGTGACACCTAGCCAATCTAGGAGACACCACTCTCCAAGAAGTCACAAATGGTGTGTTGATGATGAACTCCTTGCTCTTGTGCTTCAAATGATAGTCTCCCCAACACTCAACTCTCTCTCATAGGATTGGATTTGGTAGAAAGAAGATTTGAGTGGAAAGCAACTTGGGGAAGGCTAGAGATCAAGATTCATGTGGTTGGAATGGAATATCTTGACCTCAACACAAGTGTAGGTGGTTCTCTCCCAGAAAATATGTATTGGAAGTGTAGGCATGTTCTGATGGCTCTCTCCACGAATGAAGAGTGGGTGGAGGGCTATATATAGCCTCCACACAAAATCTAACCGTTACACACAAATCACCAAATTCGATGGGACCGAATCATTAAACTCGGTCGGACCGATTTAGTTCAAAATGTGATCGTTAGGATTCTCGGTGGGACCGACATGTCAACTCGGTGGGACCGATGTCATTAGGGTTAGGGCATAACGTAATCTCGGTGAGACCGATTACACAAACTCGGTGAGACCGATTTTGGTAATAGCCAAATAGAGAGTTGGTCAGGCAAACTCGGTGGGACAAATTCACTCATCTCGGTTGGACCGAAATGTTACGAAAAGGAAACAGAGAGTTTGCATTGCAATCTCGGTGGGACCACTCGCTCATCTCAGTTTGACCGAAATGTTACGAAGGGAAACAGAGAGTTTGCATTCCCATCTCGGTGAGACCGAGATCCCTATCGGTGAGACCAAATTGATTAGGGTTTCTGGCAGTGGCTATGTCAACTGAACTCGGTGGCTCCAAATGTGAAACTTCGGTGGGGCCGAGTTGGACTTTTTGGTTTAGGAAATATGTGGATATGAGAAAGTAGTGGAGGGTTTTGGAGCATATCACTAAGCATTTTAAGCAAGATCCTCATTAAGTAACACCTCATCCCTTCTTAATAGTATTGGATTTCCTATGGACTCTATGTGATCTTGGATCACTAAAATAGAAAATGTAGAGTCCTGAGCTTTGAGCTTGAGCCAGTCCTTTGTTCTTAGCACATTGAAGGGGTTCCACATCCTCTAGTCCATGCCACTCCATTGTTGAACTTATCTGAAACATACTAGATAGAAGCATTAGTCCAACAAGAGATATGTTGGCATTAATTACCAAAATCACCCAGGGAGCACTTGTGCTTTGAGCCAATCATCACAAAAAGTTCAAATAGTGTCATGGCGTTATCATTAACATTAGACGGAAATAACTTACACGCGTCGTCCCAGCAATACGTGGTGCCATCTGCTTTGTTGATCGCGTAGATGATGCCATTGTGTTCAATAGCATCACAGAAGTGTGTATCAGCTTTGACGATCCACTTCGAGGTGAGCTGTCTCCAGCTAAAGAAGGCACCAGTGAAAAGATAGGTGAGTCCACGGTCCAACAACGCAATTAGCTTGAAGTCTGCGTAATTCTCATCTCGTGTGGGCACTTGGCAGATTACAATCTTCTGCAAAACAAGGTGCGTCCAACTGACTTCGTAATCTAGATGACTTGGACGGCGACGGTAAAACCCTATATAATCCAATGTAGGAAGGATAATCTCATGGGAGGTGTGGAAGTTCACGAGCACCAACCTTTTTGGGTCTTGTCTGACGGCAGCCATCTAGTGGGAGTTCATGCCGACCCAGTACATACCTGCCAAGAAGTTTCGGGCGATGGTGATCGGATCAAAGTCGAGGGTAATGATGTATGATGACCCACTACATACCTGCAAAGAAGGTTCGGCTACTGGAGGTCGGATTGAAGTCGAGGGGCATCATTTACGCCTCTGTATCATGGTGAGCAAATCTCGCAAGACCAGATAGAAGCAAGCAGGGTGTCTTGAAAAGCTTAGGCCTCGCTTCGACGATGGTCGTGTGCATGTCCCTCAAGCATGCAGCCAGCCGCAGGGCGCTCAACATATCCATACACGAACAACAGAGGTCGAGGATGTCATTGGGGAGATTGCTCCAATCGTGGGAGCGATAAACTTTTTGATCAACTGTGACACCCAAAAATTTTATTTGGCTTTTTCAAACTTTTATTTGATTTGAGGGAGGTTGTTTAAAATTTTCTTCTAAAGAACTCTCCCTCTCAAAAATCTTCTTTTTTGACAAGTATTTTGTTTGGATTCACCCAAGACTTGGTCTTTGGTCTTGGAGGTTTTTCCATCTTATGTTGACTCATCACAAATATTTTTCATTTGAAGAAAAACGCAATTGAAAATCTTTTCTTTTAAAATAGCCCTATGGCTTTTGGGAGTGATTCTTCCCCTTTCCAAAACCTCCTCTTGCCATGACATGAGTGGAAATCCCCTCCCAAAAGCCATTCCCCATCTTTGTGTCAAGATATACTTCAAATCCAGCAAGTTGAACTCCCCCATGATTTTTCTTCCATTTATTTCTTATCAAAAATATTTTCTGCCTTCTACTTTGGCTCTTGGAGATTTACAAAGGAACTACCTTTTCTCCTTTGAGTTTTGCCTCCAAACCATTTTCCCTGGCTAGTCCTTAGAGCCCTCAACCAAGATCCATGATGATCCACTGGTCTCCAGTTCAAATATTTCAAATGGTGCTTGCTGCAAGTTTGGACCACATTTGACAAATTTGATGAAATTCATTTGTTTTCTCCTCCTAAAAATCTAAGAAAATTCAGGCAGCCTCTGGATGCATTGAGAGGTCACCTCACCAAGTCCCAGCTCCAGAAAAAAATTTCTTCATGCCAAATCATTTCGTCGAACACCTGAAGGGCACTGTTACTGTCAAGATCAGAAAATTCAGAGGTGCAGTTTCAGTGGCCGATGTCGTTTTCTTCAGAACCCCTTCTCGATCTCGCCAGTAGCCGCGGTGGCGCCGTGCGCCCCGTGCCTCCTTCTTATCCCTGCGCCGCACGATCGCCTGGAAGCTTGCGGGCGTCGGCGATGAGCTGGTGGAGGTGCGCCACCCCGTGAGCGACGGCAGCAGCGCCCTTTGTGGCTGCCAGAGCGGCGCAGCGTTGGACGACGCCGTCAAGCGCCGCCCAAGCCACCAGAGGCCACCGCGTGGGCATCCACTCACCCGTGCACGCTGCAGGTCCGTCGTCGTGTACTGGTAGGCGCGGAGCGCGCTCCCTACCGCCGCCGTGCCCGTACGGCCGTTCCGTCGAGGACCGGCGGATTACACCAAGCCCGACCGAGGTTTGAGCAGAGAAACGGCGCCAGTGATCCTCCACGTTGATGCCGAGCCACCTAAACCCCCTGCCCAACCTCTGCCTCGCCGTAATTGCTCGCCGGAGCTATCCCGTTCACGGCCACCCCCTCGGATCGCCTATAAAAGGAGGTCCCGAGCTCGGACTCGAACCCGCACCACCTCTGCACACCACCAGTACCACGCCAAGCCACTGGAAGAGCCCCGAGGGAGTCTTCTTCCCCAACTCCGGCCGCCTCGACCCGCTTCGGGATCTAGCTCGATTCACCCCCGTGCGTGCACCCTTACCTCTCAGCTCATGCCAGTAGTCTCCTAGTGAATCCACATCTCTGACCCGCGCATCAATTTGAAGCTTGCAGCACCCACCGGAGCATTCCACCATCGCCCGAACCACCGTCCGCCGAAGATAGTGTCGCCGTCGACGTGGTACTCTCCGACGGTCGAGTCCACCACCCACCGACGCGGAAGAACACCCTGAACCTGTAGGTACCCTCCGATCACTCTGCCTCGCCGTGGTTCAACACCGGCGACCACCGCAGCCTTCGGGCGCCGGCGAGCTCCGTTGGGAGTTTTGAACCTGACGGGTGGGACCCCCCCCGTCAGCCTCTCTTCTTTTCCCCTTCGAACCGTTTTCTGAAAGCGCCTTCGGGTAGAATGTGTTTTCTTTCTGGGCTAACGTATTTCCTACCGAACCGTTTTCTGTTTTCTCAAACAAGTCCCTGGATCTTTTCTGTTTCATCACAGATTAGTCCTTGGACTAAAACCCTTATATCTTTTAAATAAAAGATGCTTTTTGATTGATTCTTTTTTTGTCAGTCTTATATTTTTGTCTAGTTTTTTATAGTATTTATTTGGAAAAAATTGGAACAATTTTTATACACGCAACGGTTTTCATGTTAGTATACGGTTTCATTATACCGTAGGTTCCGGAGGAGGTGACGGAGCCGCGAACTTCGCTGAGCTACACTCCGACTTCTCCGAACCACGCAAGCATGTTTGAACCTTTGATATGATGAGTGTTTTGCATGTTTGCTTGAATGGTTTGTGCATGGCATATGAGCATCGGTGAGTATTACGTTGCATGCAAGGCAACTAACCGTGTGCTTCGAAGTTACTCTGATCTTTGATGAGAGATGACCTATCATGTGGTGACATGAGAGGTAGTAAGATGGTATTGTTGTAGCAAGCCAGTCTTATGTCATCCGATAAACTCCGACGTTAACGTGGACTGAGCCACGTTACCGTTCTTCCCCTTTCGTGCTGCCACACATTTTTTGCAAAGAATACGGTTTAGTAAGTTGCTAACCTCTTTCCTTCTACACACCAAATAGAGGGGCCGGGATGAGGATTCCATGGCCCTGGATTAAAGCCAGTCATCCGGTCAGGGGGCATGGGTGTTTCCGGTTGGGACCGAGAGGGGGGCACCCCTTAGAGCGCACGGTATAAATTTGATCCCATGCTACGCGAGGTTGTAGCCTCCCCGTCTCAAAGTTTTTCTTGAACGTTGCCTAGGGTGATTCCTCGCATTGGAATGTTGAATGGGTGTGTACTAGTTAGATGTGTTTCTCCTAAAATACCGTAAACGGAACTAGTCCCCTGTGACTACTGAAATCCGTTGGCTGTGGTTAAATAGTACAAGCTCTGCAGAGTCAAATCCTTCCAAGTCAACGTGTCCATGGTCAAAGACCGTGGCCAGCATATCCATATCCATGTCAGTCCTTGTGTCAGTTTTCGTGGAAATCCCCGATAAACAGGTTTGAGTGGTACACCCGGTTGAACATTATTCCTGTGGATGGACTAACCTTTTATTTATCTCGTACCTGAATATCCCCTTGAAATGATTTAAATTCATGAGCTACTGAAATATCAAGTTATGAAATATAAGCCCTTTATGTGATGTCGCTCAGACGTCCGACTGTGGCACCCTTGTCATTTACTTTTGATATAAGCCCTTTATGTGATGTCGCTCAGACGTCCGACTGTGGCACCCTTCTCATTTACTTTTGATATAAGCCCTTTATGTGATGTCGCTCAGACGTCCGACTGTGGCACGCTCGTTATTTACTTTTGATATAAGCCCTTTATGTGATGTCGCTCAGACGTCTGACTGTGGCACGCTCGTTATTTACTTTTGATATAAGCCCTTTACGTGATGTCGCTCAAACGTCCGACTGTTGCACGCACTGTCATTTATATTCCATTATAAGCCGTTTATGTGGTGTCGCCTTGATGCCCGACTGCGGCATTGTTATTTCATTTGTATCCTCTCGAGGAGTCATTCAGACACTCGATTGGCCTTCAGTATTGCATTGGGATTTCGGGAGGACTACCGCCCGACTTCCTTTTTATTTCCCATGCATAGCTATTTTATTATCTGAGAGCGCATTATTAATCTGTTCATATGCATCATGTTTGCATTTGTTATATCTTATGTCCAAACTGTCTTGCGAGTACTTTCATAGTACTCACCTGGCTTGTTGATTTGGGCAGATGTGGACGAAGGCGATCTCATGGATGAAGAGTTGGATAGTGAGTCCGACGCCTAGAGGAGTCCCAGTCAGTCCCGTGCGATCCTGGATTTTGGTCACTTGTATTATATACGCTTCCGCCACCCACAATAAGAATCTTCGAGCCTCACTCCGACGCTCGATGAGCCGTTAGATTCAGGAGCCATGTCACCCACTTCTCTGTGACATATCCACCACCGCTTTTATTTGTGAGTCAGTAGTTATGCCACCATATCCGTCTTTATGTGTAATATCGGCGTGCTTGTAATAAATTGTTGAGCAGTCTCCGCTCAACCTTGTATTATATTTAGTACTCCTGGTTTTTCTTCTGTGATCAAGAAATTGTCTAGCACTGAGAAGGATTCTTCTCTACTGGTCCGTAAAAGAGATCGGTTTCTCAATAAACATTTTTATTGGAAAACCGGTCGTGACAAGCTTGGTATCAGAGCCAGGCTGACTGTAGGAAGCCACTAGGTGCGATCGCTAATCGGTTATTAGCGTCTTTAGTGCTTTTTCAGCATTTTGCAAATGTAGCTATTTTCTGTTGGTCATCATAAATTTATGATTTGACTACATAGAATTTTTGCCTACTTTTGTAGATGGCTGGCAGCGACTGCGAGACTCGGGTGTTCACTAATGTGCCCGAGGGGTTTGTCAAACTCCTCGTCTCCATCACCAAGCTCACGATCGGGCCAGCGACTCATCCAGAGTTCACGCTTTACCAGCACAAGCTCAGCGACGACGTGTCTATGCACCAGGCCGTGGTGCAATTCAAGGAAGGACGTTCTGCGTCTCGCCACTTCCGTTTTGTGGGAAGGACCATGCCTACGGAGAGGCATGCCATGCAGATGGCCGCCCCTGAGGCGATAGCTCCCCTTCGGGATATTCTTCCTTCGATGAAGACTTGTCGCTACCGCTACCTCCCATGCCATGTGCCATATACTTGTCACTATGCATTCGCCTGCCATAGGGGAGAGCGAGATGAAGCTATCGAGATGCTTGTTGAGTATCTCAAAGCTCTGGAGGCAGCTTTCGACAACCTCGTGGACGATCTTGTGGCTGCCCGCATGGACTTAGTTCGGGGTTGTTCTGCCAACAGGAGGGAGCTTCTCCACATGGCACCGCGACTGACGTTTGTCTCATCCTTAGCATCCTATTCACCTGCCATTTAGGCCACCGCTCGCTGTCTACCTACCACTGAGGAGTTCGACCAGGTCATTGCTCCCACTCCAGTCAGAGCTGCACCGCCTGTCGCACCCGCGCCATCTCCTCAGCACAGTGCTACGCGCCTGGAGCCTATTAGGGAGGAGGTGGAGGTTGAGTCTCCTGCACCGCTGGGTCTTACCCTCGGCAGGGGGGAGGACATCTTCACCATCTCCGACTGAGTGCGCCTAGTAGCCGCGCGATGTGTCTGCATGTATGATATGTTTTATATGTACATAAGTTTGTAGTAGTTGTGTGCGCATCATGTAGGATCCCGGAGGAGTGTGCTAGCCTAAATAACATGTCAGGAGTGTGTACGCACATCCTGAGTGATGTATCGTATGTTTGCATATCGCGTGTAAGATATGTACTGAGCAGTCCTTCTCCGTGCGCAATCAAATATTTTCTTGAAAAATCTTGAGGTCTTTTAAAATTTTCGCCTTTGCAAAATTTTCCTTGTGCCACACAGTTCTTCTCATGAGTTTTGCAAAATAATACCCCAGAGTGGAAAATGTCTCGTCCGTGGACTCGTTCCATGCGAAATCCACCAGCAGAAGTTTATGGAACACAGACAAGCAACAACTTCACACAGGGGCAGTCTAGTCAACAGGATAGCGAGGCAGCCTTATCCCAAGTATGCCGCCTTTTCGAACAAAGCCAGCAACAGCACCAAGAAATGATGAATCATGTCATCAATATGGGAAATCACCGTGAGCCATACCAACCGCACTCCAAGTTGTCTGAGCTACAGAAGACACGCCCTCCAACGTTCGCTCACACCGATAGGCCGCTTGAAGCCGATGATTGGCTTTGAGACATCGAAAGAAAGTTGATTATTGCTCAATGTTCAGATCATGAGAAGGTGCTTTATGCACCTCACTACCTAACTGGAGCAGCTGCCGCATGGTGGGAAAATTTCCTACACATGCACCCCAGTTAACATAACATCACCTGGGAAGAGTTTAAGGAAGGTTTTCGTGGGGCGCACATCCCCAGGAGCATTATAAAAATCAAGAAAAGGGAGTTTGATGATCTCAAGCAGAGAGGCATGACAGTGACGGAATACAATAGTCAGTTTACCCAGCTATCTCGTTATGCCTACGATGAGCATATGACTGAGAACAAAAGGATGGAAAAAAAATTGGACGGCCTGGCGCCAGCACTAAAATGCCAACTAGTCGTACACACTTTCCCAGATTTCAAAACTCTGGTTGACAAGGCCATTACTTTGGAGAATGAGCGCCGCAGTCTGGAGGATATTCGTAAGCGAAAAAGGGACAAGATGACTCTTGCTCGCAACAACCAGAGCAAGACTGATGTTCAGAGGAATGAAGCAAGAAAATCCACGACTACTGCTCTAAGGCCAACCAGACAGTTTCATTCAAGGGACAAGGACTTTACATACTGTCCAGGGGTCACTTGCTATGCTTGTGGAGAGGAAGGTCACTATGCCAAGCAGTGCCCAAAGCCGAGGAACTCGGCCCCCAAGCCGAACAATGGTGGGAATAATCCAGCCCCCAAGCGTAACAATTTCAATCCCAACAACAATCACAGGAAGGGTCACCTGAACCATCTGACCAAGGAAGAAGCACAGAATGCCCCAGACATCGTATTCGGTACGTTCCCTGTCAACACAATACCTGCCACGGTTTTTTTTTATTCTGGAGCTTCTCACTCGTTCATTTCGAAGAGTTTTGTTTTGCAACATGGTTTTCCGATACTTTCTTTGGAGAAGTCTATGATCATCAAGTCCCCCGGGAATAAGCAGATCACTCAGAGTTACTGTCAAGGAGTGATTATTGAATTTGAAGGACTAAAGTTTCAGGCTAACCTCATCGTGTTGGAAAATAAAGGACTGGATGTTATCCGAGGAATGGACTGGTTAACCACCAACAAGGGATTTATTGACTGTTCCAATCGGACTGTGATCCTCACTCACCATCACGGCAAGACAATAAAGGTTACAGCTCAAGAGAGACCACGGTCACGGCAACCAAAGTTGAGCAAGGTGGACATTTCAGAATTGAGAAAAATTCCAGTGGTTTGTGAGTTTCCCGACGTATTTCCAGAAGAACTACCAGGCATGCCACCAGACCGAGAGATAGAGTTCAGCATTGAACTAGCACCTGGCACCACCCCCATCTATAAGAAACCTTATAGAATGGCACCCTCAGAGTTGGTAGAATTAAAGAAGCAAATAAAGGAATTACTGGACAAAGGATTTATTCGAGCCAGCTCCTCACCATGGGGTTCACCAGTATTATTCGCCAAGAAAAAGGATGGGACACTGAGATTGTGTATAGACTATCGAGCTCTCAATATGGTCACCATCAAAAACAAATATCCGATGCCACGGATAAATGATTTATTTGACCAGCTCGCACAAGCCAAGGTGTTCTCAAATATTGATTTAAGATCGGGATATCACCAATTAAAAGTACGGACAGAAGATATCCCTAAGACCGCATTCACCTCCAGATACGGATTATATGAGTTCACAGTAATGCCGTTTGGACTGACGAACGCCCCCGCATATTTCGTCCACCTCATGAACAAAGTGTTTATGAAATTTATGGACAAATTTGTTGTGGTGTTCATTGACGATATTCTGGTATACTCCAGGACACCAGAAGAACATGCTGAACATCTCATAATTGTATTGGGGGGATTAAGGAAACATCAATTGTACGCCAAATTTAGCAAATGTGAATTTTGGCTAAGACAAGTTGGTTTTCTAGGCCATATATTGACCCAAGAAGGCGTGGCCGTAGACCCAGAAAAAGTCAAAGCCATACTTGACTGGAAACCACCAGCCAACGTAACAGATGTACGGAGTTTCCTAGGGATGGCTGGATATTACCGAAGGTTTATTGAAGGATTCTCCACTGTGGCAAAACCAATGACACAATTGCTCAAGAAAGACAAGAAATTTGTATGGACTGAAGCGTGCGAGAAAAGCTTCCAAGAGCTCAAGAAGAAACTAACAACAGCACCGGTTTTGGTTGTGCCAGACATACACAAGAGTTTTGAAGTGTATTGTGACGCATCCCGGAAGGGCCTCGGGTGCGTATTGATGCAGGACGGCAAAGTTGTCGCGTATGCTTCCAGGCAACTACGGAAGCATGAGGAAAATTATCCTACTCATGACTTGGAGCTAGCAGCAGTCATCCATGCACTCAAAGATTGGAGGCACTTTCTGTTGGGAAATCGTTGTGAAATATATACGAACCATAAGAGCCTTAAATATATTTTCACACAACCAGAGCTAAATTTACGACAACGACGCTGGTTGGAATTGGTCAAGGACTATGATGTCGGCATTCACTACCATCCAGGGAAAGCAAATGTAGTGGCAGATGCTCTTAGTTGGAACCCCAGCCCGGGCAATGACAGTCCACCGAACTTGAGGCCTGAGTTTCAGCAGGAGTTCGCTAAACTCAACATGGTGATAGTCTCTGAGGGCACCGTATCAAATCTGGAGATACAACCCACCCTAATGGAACAAATTAAGAAGGCTCAGCATGGACATCCCAGCATCGAAGGTATAAAGAGGAAAATGAGCCTTGGCAAGGCTTCAGAGTTCGTCACAGACAATGAGGGAATATTGTGGTACGGGGACAGACTTTGCGTACCAAACATTGA
Organism: Triticum aestivum; assembly: GCF_018294505.1. Lineage (NCBI taxonomy): Eukaryota > Viridiplantae > Streptophyta > Magnoliopsida > Poales > Poaceae > Triticum > Triticum aestivum. Next base: position 441,427,286 of record NC_057799.1, read on the forward strand.
GGAACTCAAGCAACAAATCCTAACCGAAAGCCACACCGCCCCATATTCGATCCACCCTGGAGGAACCAAAATGTACAAAGACATTCAGGAAAGATTTTGGTGGCACGGTATGAAAAGGGATATAGCCACATTCATTGCTTGTTGTGATTCATGTCAGCGCATTAAAGCTGAACACCAAAAACCAGCAGGGCTGCTACAGCCAAACAGGATACCTGAGTGGAAATGGGATGAAATTGGAATGGATTTTATCGTCGGACTACCTCGATCACAACGTGCAAATTATGCCATATGGGTCATCACCGATAGGCTAACCAAGGTGGCACATTTCATTCCCGTGAAGATGACCTACTCCACTCAAAGGCTTGCTAAGCTTTATCTCTCCCGTATAGTTTGTCTGCATGGAGTCCCAAAGACTATAATATCCGACTGAGGCACTCAATTTGTCTCTAAATTTTGGGATCACTTACAACAAGCTCTGGGCACTCAACTAGCATTCAGTACAGCGTACCACCCCTAGACTGATGGACAAACTGAACGCGTAAACCAAATCCTAGAGGACATGCTGAGAGCCTGTGTTCTCACCTATGGATCCAGTTGGGAAGAAAGTTTGCCATATGCCGAATTCGCGTACAACAACAGTTACCAAGCTAGCCTACAGATGGCACCTTTTGAAGCATTGTACGGACGGAGGTGTCGTACCCCATTAAACTGGTCAGAAACAAGTGACAGTCGTATCTTCGGCCCAGACATGCTCAAGGAAGCCGAGGAGAAAGTTAAACAGATCAGGGAAAGACTCAAGACAGCTCAAAGTCGACAAAAGAGCTACTACGATCGAAAACATCGTGAGGTCAGCTTTGAACCCGGTGATTACGTATACCTACGAGTGTCTCCTATGAGGGGCCTGCAACGGTTAAAAATTAAGGGGAAACTAGCCCCGAGATTTATTGGATCCTTCTGAGTAATTGCACAAAGAGGCACAGTAGCCTACCAGCTGGACCTACCCAAAGAGCTGTCAGACGTCCACGACGTGTTCCACGTCTCACAGTTGAGGAAATGTGTGAGCAACCCGGAAAAGCATGTATCTCATGAGAGCATTGACGTGCAACCAGACCTCACCTACAGAGAGCGACCGGTAAAAATATTGGAAGAGTCTGAAAGGAGGACCCGTCAGAAAACAACTAAATTTTTCAAGGTTCAGTGGAGCAATCACACCGAGGATGAAGCAACATGGGAAAGAGAGGATTTTCTTCAGGCAGAGTACCCACATCTATTTGAGGACCAACTGAAATCTTGGGGACCAGATTTTTCCTAAGGGGGTAGGTGTTGCGACACCCAAAAATTTTATTTGGCTTTTTCAAAATTTTATTTGATTTGAGGGAGGTTATTTAAAATTTTCTGCTAAAGAACTCTCCCTCTCAAAAATCTTCTTTTATGACAAGTATTTTGTTTGGATTCACCCAAGACTTGGTCTTTGGTCTTGGAGGTTTTTCCATCTTATGTTGACTCATCACAAATGTTTTTCATTCAGAAAAAAAGCTCTTGAAAATCTTTTCTTTTAAAATAGCCCTATGGCTTTTGGGAGTGATTCTTCCCCTTTCCAAAACCTCCTCTTGCCATGACATGAGTGGAAATCCCCTCCCAAAAGCCATTCCCCATCTTTGTGTCAAGATATACTTCAAATCCAGCAAGTTGAACTCCCCCATGATTTTTCTTCCATTTATTTCTTATCAAAAATATTTTCTGCCTTCTACTTTGGCTCTTGGAGATTTACAAAGGAACTACCTTTTCTCCTTTGAGTTTTGCCTCCAAACCATTTTCCCTGGCTAGTCCTTAGAGCCCTCAACCAAGATCCATGATGATCCACTGGTCTCCAGTTCAAATATTTCAAATGGTGCTTGCTGCAAGTTTGGACCACATTTGACAAATTTGATGAAATTCATTTGTTTTCTCCTCCTAAAAATCTGAGAAAATTCAGGCAGCCTCTGGATGCATTGAGAGGTCACCTCACCAAGTCCCAGCTCCAGAAAAAAATTTCTTCATGCCAAATCATTTCGTCGAACACCTGAAGGGCACTGTTACTGTCAAGATCAGAAAATTCAGAGGTGCAGTTTCAGTGGCCGATGTCGTTTTCTTCAGAACCCCTTCTCGATCTCGCCAGTAGCCGCGGTGGCGCCGTGCGCCCTGTGCCTCCTTCTTATCCCTGCGCCGCACGATCGCCTGGAAGCTTGCGGGCGTCGGCGATGAGCTGGTGGAGGTGCGCCACCCCGTGAGCGACGGCAGCAGCGCCCTTTGTGGCTGCCAGAGCGGCGCAGCGTTGGACGACGCCGTCAAGCGCCGCCCAAGCCACCAGAGGCCACCGCGTGGGCATCCACTCACCCGTGCACGCTGCAGGTCCGTCGTCGTGTACTGGTAGGCGCGGAGCGCGCTCCCTACCGCCGCCGTGCCCGTACGGCCGTTCCGTCGAGGACCGGCGGATTACACCAAGCCCGACCGAGGTTTGAGCAGAGAAACGGCGCCAGTGATCCTCCACATTGATGCCGAGCCACCTAAACCCCCGCCCAACCTCTGCCTCGCCGTAATTGCTCGCCGGAGCTATCCCGTTCACGGCCACCCCCTCGGATCGCCTATAAAAGGAGGTCCCGAGCTCGGACTCGAACCCGCACCACCTCTGCACACCACCAGTACCACGCCAAGCCACTGGAAGAGCCCCGAGGGAGTCTTCTTCCCCAACTCCGGCCGCCTCGACCCGCTTCGGGATCTAGCTCGATTCACCCCCGTGCGTGCACCCTTACCTCTCAGCTCATGCCAGTAGTCTCCTAGTGAATCCACATCTCTGACCCGCGCATCAATTTGAAGCTTGCAGCACCCACCGGAGCATTCCACCATCGCCCGAACCACCGTCCGCCGGAGATAGTGTCGCCGTCGACGTGGTACTCTCTGACGGTCGAGTCCACCACCCACCGACGCGGAAGAACACCCTGAACCTGTAGGTACCCTCCGATCACTCTGCCTCGCCGTGGTTCAACGCCGGCGACCACCGCAGCCTTCGAGCGCCGGTGAGCTCCGTTGGGAGTTTTGAACCTGACTGGTGGGACCCCCCCCCCCCCGTCAGCCTCTCTTCTTTTCCCCTTCGAACCGTTTTCTGAAAGCGCCTTCGGGTAGAATGTGTTTTCTCTCTGGGCTAACGTATTTCCTACCGAACCGTTTTCTGTTTTCTCAAACAAGTCCCTGGATCTTTTCTGTTTCATCACAGGTTAGTCCTTGGACTAAAACCCTTATATCTTTTAAATAAAAGATGCTTTTTGATTGATTCTTTTTTTCAGTCTTATATTTTTGTCTAGTTTTTTATAGTATTTATTTGTAAATTTTTTGGAACAATTTTTATACACGCAACGGTTTTCACGTTAGTATACGGTTTCATTATACCGTAGGTTCCGGAGGAGGTGACGGAGCCGCGAACTTCGCCGAGCTAGACTCCGACTTCTCTGAACCAGGCAAGCATGTTTGAACCTTTGATATGATGAGTGTTTTGCATGTTTGCTTGGATGGTTTGTGCATGGCATATGAGCATCGGTGAGTATTACGTTGCATGCAAGGCAACTAACCGTGTGCTTCGAAATTACTGTGATCTTTGATGAGAGATGACCTATCATGTGGTGACATGAGAGGTAGTAAGATGGTATTGTTGTAGCAAGCCAGTCTTATGTCATCCGATAAACTCCGACGTTAACGTGGACTGAGCCACGTTACCGTTCTTCCCCTTTCGTGCTGCCACACGTTTTCTGCAAAGAATACGGTTTAGTAAGTTGCTAACCTCTTTCCTTGTACACACCAAATAGAGGGGCTGGGATGAGGATTCCATGGCCCTGGATTAAAGCCAGTCATCCGGTCAGTGGGCATGGGTGTTTCCGGTTGGGACCGAGAGGGGGGCACCCCTTAGAGCGCGCGGTATAAATTTGATCCCATGCTACGCGAGGTTGTAGCCTCCCCGTCTCAAAGTTTTTCTTGAACGTTGCCTAGGGTGATTCCTCGCATTGGAATGTTGAATGGGTGTGTACTGGTTAGATGTGTTTCTCCTAAAATACCGTAAACGGAACTAGTCCCCTGTGACTACTGAAATCCGTTGGCTGTGGTTAAATAGTACAAGCTCTGCATAGTCAAATCCTTCCAAGTCAACGTGTCCATGGTCAAAGACCGTGGCCAGCATATCCATATCCATGTCAGTCCCTGTGTCAGTTTTCCTGGAAATCCCCGGTAAACATGTTTGAGTGGTACACCCGGTTGAACGTTATTCCTGTGGATGGACTAAGCTTTTATTTATCTCGTACCTGAATATCCCCTTGAAATGATTTAAATTCATGAGCTACTGAAATATCAAGTTATGAAATATAAGCCCTTTATGTGATGTCGCTCAGACGTCCGACTGTGGCACCCTTTTCATTTACTTTTGATATAAGCCCTTTATGTGATGTCGCTCAGACGTCCGACTGTGGCACCCTTTTCATTTACTTTTGATATAAGCCCTTTATGTGATGTCGCTCAGACGTCCGACTGTGGCACGCTCGTTATTTACTTTTGATATAAGCCCTTTATGTGATGTCGCTCAGACGTTCGACTGTGGCACGCTCGTTATTTACTTTTTGATATAAGCCCTTTACGTGATGTCGCTCAGACGTCCGACTGTGGCACGCACTGTCATTTATATTCCATTATAAGCCCTTTATGTGGTGTCGCCTTGACGCCCGACTGCGGCATTGTTATTTCATTTGTATCCTCTCGAGGAGTCATTCAGACACTCGATTGGCCTTCAGTATTGCATTGGGATTTCGGGAGGACTACCGCCCGACTTCCTTTTTATTTCCCATGCATAGCTATTTTATTATCTGAGAGCGCATTATTAATCTGTTCATATGCATCATGTTTGCATTTGTTATATCTTATGTCCAAACTGTCTTGCGAGTACTTTCATAGTACTCACCTGGCTTGTTGATTTGGCGAGATGTGGACGAAGGCGATCTCATGGATGAAGAGTTTGATAGTGAGTCCGACGCCTAGAGGAGTCCCAGTCAGTCCCGTGCGATCTTGGATTTTGGTCACATGTATTATATACGCTTCCGCCACCCACAATAAGAATCTTCGAGCCTCACTCCGACACTCGATGAGCTGTTAGATTCAGGAGCCATGTCACCCACTTCTCTGTGACATATCCACCACCGCTTTTATTTGTGAGTCAGTAGTTATGCCACCATATCCGCCTTTATGTGTAATATCGGCGTGCTTGTAATAAATTGTTGAGCAGTCTCCGCTCAACCTTGTATTATATTTAGTACTCCTGGTTTTTCTTCTGTGACCAAGAAATTGTCTACCAGTGAGAAGGATTCTTCTCTACTGGTCCGTAAAAGAGATCGGTTTCTCAATAAACATTTTTATTGGAAAACCGGTCGTGATATCAACCGGTTGACCATCTTTGGTCAAATCAAGATGTCCACTAGTAGGCATGGGTGTGGACATACCTTTGCATTCTTGCATATTGAACTTCTTGAATAAGTCCTTGGTGTACTTTGTTTGAGAAATAAAGGTACCTTCTTTAGTTTCCTTGATTTGAAAAGCAATAAAGAATTTGAGTTCACTCATCATAGACATCTCAAACTTCTCCGACATTAGTTTTCCAAATATAATATCATCAACATAAATTTGGCACACAAATAGTTCTCCATTAACCGTTTTTGTAAAAAGAGTTGAATCAATTTTACCAATTTCAAAGCCTTTTTCAATAAGGAACTTGGTCAAGCATTTATACCATGCTCTAGGGGCTTGTTTAAGACCATAAAGGGCTTTGTGAAGTTTGTAAACATGATTAGGTTTCTTAGGATTGACAAAGCTAGGGGGTTGCTTAACATAAACTTCCTCCTCAATTTTATCATTTAGAAAGGCACTTTTAATGTCCATTTGGTACAAGGTGATATCATGGTGATTAGCATAAGCAAGTAAGATGCAAATGGACTCAAGTCTAGCAACGGGAGCATATGTCTCACCATAGTCCATACCTTCGACTTGAGTGTAGCCTTGGGCGACTAGGCGTGCTTTGTTGCGGACGACTTGACCATCTTCATCTTGCTTGTTGCGAAACACCCATTTGGTACCAAGGATGTTGTGGTTGTTGTCGGGCTTCTCGACCAATGTCCATACTTGATTTCTCTCAAAGTTGTGTAGCTCTTCATGCATAGCGTTTATCCAATTCGGATCTTCCAATGCTTCTTCAACCTTCATAGGTTCAATGCTAGAGATGAATGAGTAATGTTCACAAAAATTTGCCAATCGAGTTTTTGAGCGGGTGATTGTCCCGGTTTGGATATCATCGTAGATTTGCTCGACGGGATGATCTTTGGCGATTCTTGCTCGAACTCGTGGGAGCTTTGGCTTGGCTCGGGGTGGAACATCTTCTTCATCTTGTTCTTCTTCTTGGCCTTCTTCATTGTTGACGTTGTCATTCTCTTGTCGTGGTGGAGAAGGAGGTTGTTGATGTTCATCTTGGTGGGCTTCCTTGTTTTCTTTGTCTTGGTGTGTCCCACTTGTGGATGCTTCCGCATCAATTCTTGGTTCACCTTGTCATGAGGTTGAAGCTTCCACTTGGACGGACGAGGTACTCTCCTTCACCTCCGTTGGACGAATCTTGCCAATAGACAAGTCTTGGATAGCTTCCGAAGGGACTTTATCTCTTACATCAATTGGTAATTGCTCTACTTGCGAGCCGTTAGATTCATCAAACTTCACATCTACTGTCTCTTCAACCTTTCGGGTGAAATTGTTGTAGACACGATAAGTGTGAGAGTTTGAGCCATAACCAAGTAGGAAACCTTTATGAGATTTAGGAGCAAATTTAGAACGACGATGCTTATCAAGAATGTAGCACTTTGAGCCAAATACTCGAAAGTATCCAACTTGGGGTTTGTTACTGGTGAGGAGCTCGTATGCCGTCTTGCCGAGTAGCTTGTGAAGATACAAGCGATTTGTTGCATGACAAGCTGTCTCAACCGCTTCTGCCCAAAAGTGTTTTGGAGTCTTGTACCCATCAAGCATCGTTCTTGCCATCTCAATAAGAGTCCGGTTCTTCCTCTCAACAACTCCATTTTGTTGAGGTGTGTACGTAGCTGAGAACTCATGTGAAATCCCCTCTTCGTCAAGAAAGGTATCCACATTTCGTTCTTGAACTCCGTTCCGTTGTCGCTCCGAACCTTCTTGATCTTCACATCAAATTTATTTTGGGCCTTCCTGCAAAGTTTTTGAAGATCTTTTGGACCTGTGATTTGTCATCAAGAAAGAACACCCACGTAAATCTTGAAAAATCATCAACTATGACTAGACCAAATGAGTTACCACCGAGACTCTTGTAGGCATTTGGACCAAAGAGATCCATGTGAAGTAGCTCGAGTGGTCTTCTTGTGGTCATGATGTTCTTCGCGCGATGACTTCCACCAACTTCTTTCCCTGCCTGACAAGCACTACAAAGTCTATCCTTGTCAAATATGACATCTTTTACTCCAAGGATATGATCACCTTTAATAAGCTTATCAAGATTTCGCATGCCCACATGACCTAGCCTTCTATGCCACAACCAGCCTTTAGAAGATTTAGCAATTAAGCAAGTTCTAGGTTGAGCTTTTTTTAGTGAAATCAACTATGTAAAGATCACCTCTACGTATACCGATAAAGACCATTTTACGATTGTCTCTACAAAACACTTGGCAATCTACTTCAGTGAATAGGACATTGAAACCAAAATCAGCAAGTCTAGAAACTGAAAGTAAATTGTACCCAAGAGATTCAACGAGCATGGCATTTTGTATGGAGCTATCATGTGAGATGGCCACCTTACCGAGGCCAACCACCTTACCCTTTGATTTATCACCACAGGTGACATATTTTCGAGGGCCGTCGTTTTCAGCCAGCTCACGGAACATATCTTTATCTCTGGTCATATGATCAGTACATCCACTATCAAGAACCCATTCCTTTCCTCCAGCCATGTAGCCGCGAAGATTTGCCATAAGACCAAAGTGTCTCATTGCATCATTAAGATCATAGTCACTGTCATCATCATCCTCATCATAGTATCCATGTTCAACATCATCTTGTGATTGATCAATTCCTAGAGAGGGTAATTCATTAGATAAATGATCACTTCTATGGTAATCTTTATGAATTCTAATAGCTTCGGAAATGATATTGCTAATGATTCCAACATCTCCTTTGGCACGCATGAGATTTTGAAGCTCAAATAGACAATCACCAAAGCTAGGATCACTAGAATTCATCTTACTCAAGGCAATAGACTTAAGGAGAATTTCGTCTAAAATTTTCAAGGAATAATTTGGAAATTGTTCCTCAAGAAATATCCATATGGTATAGGCACAATCAAGAGTAGGTAAACTAGCAATCAAATTTTTGGGCAATCCTCTAATGATAAGATTTATGGTTCTAAGATTGCGAATCATGTCAAGATCCTCTTCGGGTGTAGGATGCAAAGGATCAATATGAGGTGCACAAGGGCTAGTAATGTACTTGTTCAAATGGTATTCATTGAAAATCTCAAGCATTTCATTTTTCCACTCATGAAAATATTCTCCATCAAGAATAGGCACTCTACGTCTAAGACTCCCCAAAGTAGACACATCCATCTTCCTCCAAAGGTGTTTAAACCAAGGCAATGGAGACCAATGCTCTGACACCAATTGAAAGGATTGAGAAGAGGTGTTTAGATGGGGGGTGAATAGACTCTAATCAAGAAAAGTTGCAGTTTTTAATTTCCTTTAGTTGATGTGGAGTTTGAGCACAAGTTTAAACATTCACAATACATATCAAGCAAACATGCAAGCATAGAAAGAGTATATGAGCAGCATAAAGTAAAGCATGCAAGTTGCAAGAATGTAAAGAGAAGGGATTGGAGTGTGCAAACGCAATTTGGAGACACGGAGATTTTTTATCCGTGGTTCCGATAGGTGGTGCTATCGTACATCCACGTTGATGGAGACTTCAACCCACGAAGGGTAACGGTCGCGCGAGTCCACGGAGGGCTCAACCCACGAAGGGTCCACGAAAAAGCAACCTTGTCTATCCCACCATGGCCGTCGCCCACGAAGGACTTGCCTCACTAGGGTAGATCTTCATGAAGTAGGCGATCTCCTTGCCCTTACAAACTCCTTGGTTCAACTCCACAATCTTGTCGGAGGCTCCCAAGTGACACCTAGCCAATCTAGGAGACACCACTCTCCAAGAAGTAACAAATGGTGTGTTGATGATGAACTCCTTGCTCTTGTGCTTCAAATGATAGTCTCCCCAACACTCAACTCTCTCTCATAGGATTGGATTTGGTAGAAAGAAGATTTGAGTGGAAAGCAACTTGGGGAAGGCTAGAGATCAAGATTCATGTGGTTGGAATGGAATATCTTGACCTCAACACAAGTGTAGGTGGTTCTCTCTCAGAAAATATGTATTGGAAGTGTAGGCATGTTCTGATGGCTCTCTCCACGAATGAAGAGTGGGTGGAGGGGTATATATAGCCACCACACAAAATCTAACCGTTACACAAAAATCACCAAATTCGGTGGGACCGAATCATTAAACTCAGTCGGACCGATTTAGTTCAAAATGTGAACGTTAGGATTCCCTGTGGGACCGACATGTCAAATCGGTGGGACCGATGTCATTAGGGTTAGGGCATAACGTAATCTCGGTGAGACCGATTACACAAACTCGGTGAGACCGATTTTGGTAATAGCCAAACAGAGAGTTGGTCAGGCAAACTCGGTGGGACCGATTCACTCATCTCGGTTGGACCGAAATGTTACAAAAAGGAAACAGAGAGTTTGCATTGCAATCTCGGTGGGACCGATCGCTCATCTCGGTTTGACCGAAACATTACGAAGGGAAACAGAGAGTTTGCAATCCCATCTCAATGAGACCGAGATCCCTATCGGTGAGACCGAATTGATTAGGGTTTCTGGCAGTGGCTATGTCAACTGAACTCGGTGGCTCCGGATGTGAAACTTCGGTGGGGCCGAGTTGGACTTTTTGTTTTAGGACATATGTGGATATGAGAAAGTAGTGGAGGGTTTTGGAGCATATCACTAAGCATTTTAAGCAAGATCCTCATTAAGCAACACCTCCCTTCTTAATAGTATTGGCTTTCCTATGGACTCAATGTGATCTTGGATCACTAAAATAGAAAATGTAGAGTCCTGAGTTTTGAGCTTGAGCCAATCCTTTGTCCTTAGCACATTGAAGGGGTTCCACATCCTCTAGTCCATGCCACTCCATTGTTGAACTTATCTGAAACATACTAGATAGAAGCATTAGTCCAACAAGAGATATGTTGGCATTAATTACCAAAATCACCCAGGGAGCACTTGTGCTTTCAGCCAATCATCACAAAAAGTTCAAATAGTGTCATGGCGTTATCATTAACGTCAGACGGAAATAACTTACACGCGCCGTCCCAGCAATACGTGGTGCCATCTGCTTAGTCGATCGCGTAGATGATGCCATTGTGTTCAATAGCATCATAGAAGTGTGTATCAGTTTTGACGATCCACTTCGAGGTGAGCTGTCTCCAGCTAAAGAAGGCACCAGCGAAAAGATAGGTGAGTCTGCGGTCCAACAAGGCAATTAGCTTGAAGTCTGCGTAATTCTCATCTCGTGTGGGCACTTGGCAGATTACAATCTTCTGCAAAACAAGGTGTGTCCAACTGACTTCGTAATCTAGATGACTTGGACCGCGACAGTAAAACCCTATATAATCCAATGTAGGAAGGATAATCTCATGGGAGGTGTGGAAGTTCACGAGCACCAACCTTTTCGGGTCTTGTCTGACGGCAGCCATCCAGTGGGAGTTCATGCCGACCCAGTACATACCTGCCAAGAAATTTCGGGCGATGGTGATCGGATCGAAGTCGAGGGTAATGATGTATGACGACCCACTACATACCTGCAAACAAGTTTCAGCTACTGGAGGTCGGATTGAAGTCGAGGGGCATCATTTACGCCTCTGTATCATGGTGAGCAAATCTCGCAAGACCAGATAGCAGCAAGCAGGGTGTCTTGAAAAGCTTAGGCCTCGCTTCGACGATGGCCGTGTGCATGTCCCTCAAGCATGCAGCCAGCCGCAGGGTGCTCAACATATCCATACACGAACAACAGAGGTCGAGGATGTCATTGGGGAGATTGCTCCAATCGTGGCTCATATGGATGTTGCGCGGTTCCCGTTCGGCCATGGTGGAGTTTGGAAGGTGGGGTTTTGGGGGGCTTGATTTACGGGGGAGAAGGCTCTCGGTGCTGGAGCGGGTAGCGAGGGAATAGTGGTACTGGGGGAGGCGAGCAAGGCGAGGGTACGCGGGGGCACAGTGAGATGATGAAGATTGACCTCAGGATCTCCGGTGAGACGAAGATGGAGATGGAGTGGTGCTAGGGGAGAGGGAGATGAGGCGAGGCATGCTATACATCAGCGGTGGTAGTGACTGCACAGTGCACAAGGTGAGGCGGACTTTGGTAACCCAAACACGCAGCCTGGACTAGTGTCACCTTAGGCGCAAGGTCTTGTCACTTCACTGTGAGGACTGGATGAATAATATTTTGACCATCAAGTGTACCACAGTTGTACTACTACTAGTAGGAACATACGGAGTAGTACTGTATAGCGGAAATAGGTCTCCCATGCTAGCATGCCTCTGGGTTCACTTCATCCTCTAGGTATCATCCATATTGCGAGCAGAACCAAATTCTCGTGCATGTGAAAGCGCGAAGAAGTGTTTTTTTCTTTTTTGAGGATAACCGCATATTCCTGAACCAGAGAATGTTGTGTCTCCCACCACGCGCCAATATCCATCCGAACCAGCTACAACACATTTTTTATATCTGTTTACATAGGTCCCACCTGTCAGGAGGGGTGCAGAAATAAAAAGGAACGATAAAATGTCTCACCACGGTTATTCGAAAGAGTGACCTCAACTAGCCAGTGGCACATGTAGCGCTAGAAGGATGGGTACGTACACGGACAGGTACCACTCCTCAGTCTACCCTGCATAGCCTTTTCTTTTAGTCTACCTAGCCGTCTAATCAACTGCCTGCAGGCCACTTATCCCGTTTACTTCTCCATCAGGAACTGATTTTCCTCGGCTTCTTCACCTCTCCTTCATCTTCATTTGCATCCAAAACCCACTGCATTCACATTATTTTAACCTCTTCACATACTCCTGTAGTAATTCCGAAGCCCCTTTAAATAATCATCTTCTTCAGTTAGACTAGCGATCTAATCCTAATTCTCCAACCCATAGCCCTCCGGTCCAGTGGTTGCAAATGGAGAAAGAGATCCAGATGCAGGTTTTTAGCGTCCAACATGTCCTCGTCGAAGGCTCGTTGAGCATAGTTGCCACCGTCACCGACCACCCAAGGGTTGTTCGGAAGTGGATCAACAATGTATCCAACTCCCTCCAAAAGGTAGAGATGAAGGTCATCGGTCTCGATGCAGAGTACATGAAGCGTGTCACCGGGAAGATCCAACGTGCCGCCGTCCTTCAGCTGTGCCTCAAAGATGATGTTTTGGTGTACCACATCATATAGGCGCCCTCCATACTAGGTGAGCTCCATGATTTCTTGTCTCGAGAGAAGATATACTTCTGTGGGGCAGCCATCGAAGGGGACAGACAGAAGCCATCGTCATACAACCATGATTTGAAAAGCATTGCTGACCTACAAACCAGAATCAAAATTCCTGTAGAAGATTGTGATAAACAGACACCATCCCTATTCGACATAGCAAATTTTGTGCTCGATACAAATCTTCAGAAGGGTGACGACACGCTGGCATTAAGGTCATCTGGATTTCAGAATTATCCCTTGACGTACGAGCAGATAAAATATGCTGCCCTCGATCCCCGTGTGAGTTTTGAAATAGCTGCAAGGTCCAAAGAGCTTCTTGCGAAGCCGTCTCCCACTGAAAATAATAATAAGAAGCTGCACCAGCAGCTGGGCATTATGGATGGATGAACTATTTCCTCTCTTGTAAAAAAATATTTCGTCTCTATGTATATTGATATAGATGAACTATTTCGATGGTGTGCATGTCTTTGGAACAAGTAGCAGCGTAGGTCCGCTTGACTATAAGGAACTATTTATCCGCCTAGCTTTCTCTACTACTCCTTCCAGTGATCGCGATGCAATGCATGTGTCAGTAGACATGACATCTTGTCCATGGAAGTTGAACTACGGCGACCATCACGTTTCATACACTGCCACTCGCGATTCCCATGATGCCGCTCCAACCCACGACACCATGTCCCCCGACGTGCGCCTCACCCCTCTCGGCCGCACCGCCCCTCTGCCTTTGTGTGCATGACATGTGGGCCAGCTGAAATGCACTGAGCATCAAGTTTCTACCATAGCCACACGAGATTCCCATGACGCCGCTCGAACCCATGACACCACACGTCCCCCGACCTGCGGCTCACCCCCTCAGCCCCACCGCCCCTCTGCCTTCGGGATCCGGACATGTGAACCAGCCACCTATCGGGTCCACTGAAGCTTAGTGCCCTGGGCCCCGAGAGGGAAATGTAACTCCTACGCCAGGCCTTGTGGTGCTACTGCTGCACGAACTCGTGCCAAACTCGATATTTGTTTCTTACTAGCAAGATGCCCGTGTGTTGCTTTTGTATGAATAGTTTATCTTGTGGGAGAAAAGGATGAATAAGGGAAGGCCTTATTTGCAAATGTGGAGAGGGGTGTGGGTATCTTTTTGCAAAATTGCCATAGTTTCCTTCCATGGACATCTACGCCTCATAACGCCCCGACGTCCAGTTGTGGCACCCTCGCCACGGCCAGGCCACCACCTGCCGGTTCAACTCAAACGAGTGAGTCGAGAACGCTGCCGCGACAACAACCAGCTGGGCATCTCGAACCACACCGATGCCGCTTCCCCATAGCCGACCTATGCTGGCACGTGGCCGCACGCCGTTGAGCCGCGCGTCAACATACGATGGCAGGAATGCCTCTAGGCTCACTGGCTCAACTACGTCGAGTACATCACGTTCGCAAACCGGTATCCGTTGAGCAGGTTGCTTCCGCCCATGAGCACACGCCTAACATATCCAGCATTCCAGCCTCGTTGCTGAGTGGTACATCCTCGGGACGGTGCAAGCGGTCGGAATCTCGAGCCCAAGTCGATCTATGTGCCCCGGGCAGATCACTAGCTCCCGCCCGAGCTCCCACCCGGCTGCCATTGCCGTCGCACCACTGACGATCGGGAGCAGCACCCTGCCGCTCATCCGGGGCGAGAGCTAGTAAACATCGTGCAGCAGGTCACAACAGTCAAGCACCTCGACATGCGTCGGCCGGGCAGAGACTTTGCTTGGCCACAAGCTCCATGGTCTTGTCCAAGATCGGTGTGGTACTGCAGTCGAACATGCGGGTAAAATACTAAGTGAGCAGTTGCATGTGCATGGCCCAAACGCCGATGTTGGCGTGGAGGAGGTGGTACTCACTGGTGCTGCAACGTGCTACATGGCTTAGGCAGGCACCTGTTGCGACGCTCTGGCGTTAGCACCGGCATTGTCAACGCAGCTAATGATCCAGAGGAGGAGCAGGAAAGGAAAGGGTCTTGCATGCGTGTACAGATTCATGCAAGAAATTATTTCCTGGAAATACGACCTTTGTTTACCTTTCTTTGAGGCTATAGATGACCCACACGAGGGAAATCTATTATAACCATTGGATGAAAATTAGTGGTGCGGGAGTATGGATCGGAGCATGGGAGGGGTGCAGGCAAGCCTCGTCCAATGCCGCTCAAACCCATGGCATGACACGTCCACTGACCTGCGCCTCACCCCTCTCGGTCCCACCGCTGCTCTGCTTTCATGAGAATGACATGTGGGCCAGCCACATTTAGGGTCCACATGTCATTGAATCAAAGGTCGATGCACTAAGCCGCTGAAGCTCGATCTCCTGGGCCCCGAGAGGGAAATGTAACTCCTGCACCAGGCCTTGTGATGCTCCCGCAGTACGAACTCGTGCCAAACCCGGAATTCGTTTCTTACTACTACCAATGTGCCGGCCCATGCGTTGTAATGGATCCAAAGTATCTATTTAGTGGAGTGCACTCTAAACACATTATCTATTTATTTTTCTCTAGCCTTTCCTAGCCATGCTACCAAGCCACATAAGCTTCATGGGTGCCCCGCACATCATATTATTCATACTACGTTGACTGAAAAGAAGATAAATCACCCAAAACAAGATCTTCCCATTTTTTGTTCCTACGATGCTGTGTCGTGCACGTACCTAGTTGTATACTGGTAGTACTAGTTGTAGTACAAACTTCGTACTAGTAGGAGTAGTAGTACGGAGTGTTCCTACTCTATCAACGAGCCCCATTTGACACCAAATGTCTTGGCTTCTGTGCTACAGCTAAGATCTTCCCCTCTTCGTTTCTGTTTTCCAACGCGGCAGGCGGGGTGCGGTTTGCCGATAGTCGGTTTGCTCAACTGCGGCCCATATGAAAGTGAAAATGCTAGGCAACACGCCTTCCCTAGCTATGTGGCATGCCGGACGGGCCGTGGAGTACTCCCGATTCCCCGGGCGTGTGGGGGTGCGACGCGAACGCGGCAGGCCTTTTTCTTTTATTAGCAATGTGCCTGTGCGTTGCGACGGATCCAAAGTAGAATAGTACTTGTTCACAAACTTGAAAGAAAACACTCTTGTTTTGATATACATATTACGACTAGAAATATATTACTTTTCACTCAAAATTGATTTCTCAGGCTGTTTTAATGAGGTGAGGGCGGTGCTTTTTCTGCCAGATAAGCAGGGTAGTAGTTAGGTTGGCGCATCGTCGGTTTGGTCACATGCGGTTCGACATGTTGTCGGGTTTCTGGCAAGATGCCCGTGCGTTGCACGAAGTTGATGGAAAAGGTAAGCACAACTTATAAATTGACGGATGGAGTACTAGTTATAGTGACGCATATAATTGCTTCCAAATGTGAGCAAAGGGATCGCACATGTCTTTATTGACTGGAACGAGAATGCAATAGCGCAATAAGAATTAAGGCCATGATGATGCAATCGCAGTGGTGGTTACAGGAGGTAAGAAGAAAGATGCATCCATCAACGTACGACCTCCTCCTCCTCGACTCAGTGCGCCGGGCCACCGACCGGCGGCTTAGGAGCGGCGGATTTTGTGGTGAGGTCAAGGTGATTCTCAGCAAAGGCGTCCAATCCTTCCAGCCAGTTGACGAAGGCCAACGTCGCAGCGTCCTCACTGGCCTTGTAGATACCTATGTACACGACTTGCTCATACACGTGGATGTGTAGGTCGACGAATTCTTGCAGGGCGAGGCACCTCGCGGCGAGCATGACCTCCAGGTGGACATTCTTCGTTGCGTCGGCGGGCAGTCGCAGGGCCACTAGTGCTTGAAAGAGGTTCTCGCCATGGAGGCCGATTAGGGTGGCAGACAATGAGGAGCCTGGGCGCATGGGCTGGAGGAGTACGGCGATGTCGTGCGCGAGCTTCTTTGACGATAGTGAACTTGTTGATGGTGGCAACGATCATTTCGTCCAATTGAGAGTCATAGCTGGCATCGACGATGGCCATGAACCAGCCAGTCGCCAACACCATCTAGAGACGATCCTCAGTGCTATGCCGCAGGGCGGCGTCGTGGACCATCTGGAACAGCTGCTGGCCGCTCGCGCGCATCGCCGCCATGGGTCTGAGAGTGAGCACTTTTGCGCTTAGTGTAGGTGCTAAGGTGTGTATGATGTGGTAGATGCATTGGAATGGAGGGGCGCCTTTATATGAGTGCAAACTACGTTGCATTCACATCGTGCTACCTCTTTTCCCCGTCCTCCTCCCATTACTTCCCTCATGCATTCAGGATGCTAATTGAAGGAGGATGCATCATTGGCCTTTCGACATTTCGGGAACCGCTACCCTCTCCCTCGTCTGCATTAAAGCCGTATCGGGAACTGTCCTGGTTTACTAGTAGTTGTCAAATTGAATAGTACCGCGCCGCCCGCTGCATGCCCAGCTAAACACGCCTCCTCGCCTCCATCAAACGCCTCCGTTAAACCCCGCATGCAAACCGAGAAACCTACTCCGGCCACACGTCCGTTCATGAGCAGGCCGGAATTAGACGCAACGCCAGCCAAGCTCCTCCCGTCCGCCCTTAGTTTAAACGAGGCCAGACGCTGGCCAAGCTCCTATAATCCGCCCTCTATTTAAACGAGGCCAGACAGACAGCGGGCAAGAGATAGAATCGCACCCCTCTGCCGCTCCCCCATCTCTTCCTTCACCATTTTCTCCACTCTTCCGATGGCTTTCGAGGAGCCGTTCTCCGTCATACTACCTAGCTGGGTGGCCCACCGAGCCATCCGGATACGAGCAAGGCCGCTCGGTGCTTCACCAACCTCACTTGGCCAGACGGAGCCAGTTGCCGCCCCAAGCCGGCGTGTTGTCAGGAACTCGCCGCTCCAGTTCAGCATGATGAGGAGTGGCGAGTTGCTCCACGCCTGCACGGTGGCACGGGCATCGTCGCTGCGCATCGTACCGCACCACCAGTGTCTGCGGTGGCTGCCTCTCTCGTGGCTATTTGGCGCGCCTCCCGTGCCTGTGGCAGCGCCATGCAGGCAGAGACAGAAACCGGGTGCGTGGAGAGCGATGAGTCGGTGGCCAGCTTCTCCGTGTCCGCCGCCATCATCGAGGAGAAGTAGAACACGGGAGGCTGCCGCCACTTGGGTCCCATGAAGGCCACCGCCGAGGCGACGACTGCGTATTTAGGTGGTTTCTTTGCTACTTTGTCTCTTCCGAGGATCTTCGTCGACCCCGCAAGTGTCTACCAGACATGAGGAAGACAAAGGGATCTGCGGGCGGCCATTTATATTAGGCACTCCCTCCTCCCGGAAATATTTGTTCTCGAAATGGATAAATTGGATGTATTTATAACTAAAATAAGTCTAGATACATCCATTTCTAGGACAAGTATTTCCAGAGGGAGGGAGTATTAATTATTCCACGAGAGCCGGATTAGCACCGCTTAGTTCATGTAAATGTAATGAAATCCATCATGTTTATACGAAATCCTTCATGCTTATATGAAATCAGTTCGTGTTTGCACGAATTTCCTCTGGTTGGTTAGAGTTGTGAAAGTGTATGCCGCTGGCGTTTGATGTCGTCCTCCGCGGAAGGAAGCGGGAGGAATTTGCCGGCTGCCATTGGAGATGCTCTTATGCTAGAAATAATAGAGTCACATCCAATTCATTTGAGTTAATTGCGTGTATGATTCTCCCTTTATAAAAAGTTAATTGCATGTACAGTGTACACATGACTTGCAGGGTGGCTACAACTTCGTATAGAAAGTTAAGAAGAAACAAATCCATCCCTAATCTTGTATTCTAAGTACTCTGTATATAATGTAAAAATCTAAAGTTAAAGACAAAATTAGAACTGAGGTCATCGCGTTGCGAGCACTCGACGCTAACCAGTCCAACACATTTTCGTTGTGGACCATGTTGGAGATATATCTCTACTAGTAAATGCATGTGCTATGCACATGTTGTGAAATGTTATATCTTGAAGGCAACTGCTCGACATAAGAATATTTTTGTTTGGTATTCATTAACTTATTTGCTTCAAGTAAGATCCTAAACATGCATAAACATGGAAACTCATGCAACTCATTACTTTATTAATTAATTATCAACAGTAAAAACATAAGTAAAAATGTATTGATGCATCATTGATTTATAGACTGGGCAGTGTAGAGAGTATTAAGTCTCTTATTTATCGTTATACATTAGATGATTATTTGAACAACAACTGCATATGTTAGATCGGTTCAAATATACAAAACTTTTTAATAAAAATAATGGGAAAACCATGCCATAACATTTGTAAAATGGATCTATTAAGTGAAGGTAAAAGATATTAAGTCCCAACATTTATCACATTCATACTTTTGTTTTACTTGCAGTTCTCTAATTTGAGAAAAAAAGAGAAATACGCGCCTTTCCGGATGTTGTACCGCTGCATGTTGCTAATACTACTACTAACGTGAGCATGCCAGAATTTTTTAATGTCTATCTCTCCTGTTTGCTTGCTATAGTAGTAGTTGCTATACTATACGTGAGCATGCCTGAAGTTTCTGGATAGATAAGAATCATCCATACATACAGGCCTGTTAAGAGAGGGGGCATGCTGCAGCACAGTGGCGTGGCTGCCGCGAATACCTCAACTATGGGCTGCTCAATTAGTCTATCCAACGGTCTAAGTTGGAGCCACGTTGTCCTCTAGCCAAAGACAGTTAATGTGGGCCGTTAGATAAGAAAGATCCTACGGTTCATATGTGGTGATATTCATACACTATATAGGAGTATAGATATAGATGTCTACTCTTATACTGCCTCCCTTCCTAAATATTTGTCTGTTCATATTTCAAATGGACTACCACATACGGATGTGTATGTAGACATATTTTAGAGTGTAGATTCACTTATTTTGCTCCGTATGTAGTCACTTGTTGAAATCTCTAAAAAGACAAATATTTAGGAACAGATGGAGTAGAAAACATAGTTGGTGATGATGGTGTGCGTGCCATCCTGCAATATAGGCCGTCGGATTTATATCTAAGGGATAGGAAGGAAACTATGGAAATTTTGCAAAAAGATACCCACACCCCTCTCCACATTTGCAAATAAGGTCTTCCCTCGTTCATCCTTTTCTCTCACAAGATAAACTACTCATACAAATGCATCTTGATGTTCAGTGCAACGCACGGGCATCTAGCTAGTTTCTTTTAAAATAGTTACTGCGATAATTGGGTTGAAGTGATATATTTTAGATCTGCCCCGAATGATTTCAGATTCACTAGTAGTAACAAAGAAATGGTTGCCTTGTTAATTAACAAAAAACAGGGTGAAAACTATCACATGAGGCCGGTAAAATCAAGGCACACTGGGTTCATCGTCGTTGTCACTACAGCTGTGCGCGCGCGAGAAGTCTACATATCGAGGGGGCAACAGAGAGAAAGATGTATCGAGTGTGTCTGAGCGAGGCACAGAGACACAACTAGTGTGTGTGTGTGTATGGGTGTGTGTGTGAGAGAGAGAGAGAGGGGGGAGGGATAGAGAAACCAATTGATAGATTAAGATCAAGATCATTGTCACCCTTCTACTATCATTG